>NC_134688.1:291823860-292136860 GCF_050947455.1 Rhinoderma darwinii | reverse complement strand
GGGGGGCATTATACTGTGGGGGCAGTTATGGGGGCATTATACTGTGTGGGGGAATCTAAGGGGGCATTATACTGTGTGGGGCAGCTATGAAGGGGCATTATACTGTGGGGGCAGCTATGAGAGGCATTATACTGTGGGAGGAGCTGATACGGGGGGCATTATACTGTGTGGGGGCATCTATGGGTGCATTATACTGTGTGGGGGCAGCTATGGGGTGCATTATAGGGTGTGGGGGCAGCTATGGTGAGCATTTATATATATTAACAGACCACTGCATTCCTTTTGCTAGCAAACCCGTGTAACGGGTTTTCTATACTAGTAAATATATACTGCAATTATATTGCACTATATTGTGTAAGCTGTTTTAAGTCCCCTAGGGGGACTAGTAAAAAAAGGTTAAATACAGTAAAATTATTTTTCCCATTTTTCCCCAAACACAACGTAAACAAAATAACATAACTGGTATTGCCGCATGTGTAAATGTCTGAACTATTACAATAGATCATTATTTAGCCCGCACTACGAATGCTGTAAAAAATAAAAAATGCCAGAATAGCTGTTTTTTGGTCACTTCATCTCCCACATAAAATAAAACAAAAAGTGATCAAAAAGTCTCATGTACCCAAAAATGGTACCAATACAAAACTACAGCTCGCCCTGCAAAAATTAAGCCCTCACATCGCTCAATTGACGGAAAAGAAGAAAATTCTAACTCAAATTTTATTTTTAACAATTTATTTTTTCCCTGTAAACGAAGTAAAACATAAAAATAAAAAAAAATTTGGTATCGCCGTAATCGTATTGACCTGCAAAATAAACTTAACATGACGTTTTTACCACACAGTGAACGCTTTATAAACTAAACCCCCTAAAAGATTGAGGAATCACAGTTTTTTCCTATTCCACCCCACAAAGATTTTTTTTTTCAGTTTCTCAGATTGTCCATGAGTCTGTGAATCAAAGGCAGTGGGTAGTTGAAATACTTATAAGTTAACTGGACACCACAGTAAGAAACCACATGTCCTTAGATGATTGTAGTTCTATTATAAAGTCCATAGAAATAGACCACAAGGACGAGAAGGAATGTGAAGAGACTAAAATAATCCTAGGGGCAAAGTACAAGGTTTTTGAACATCAACTTGGTATCTTGGCCACTAAAAAGAGCGACATAATAATTCCTCATTCTCATGTGCTCCCATGTGACCTGCAGATCTAGAGTCATGGACTAGACATAAAAAAAAGCACCAGTCAAGCAGCCTTAAGAGACATTGACCAAAAGTCCAGACCCCCATTTTTGAGAAGTAAAGGTATGTCTCTTGGAGGATTAGCAAGTAAAGTTTCTCCTTTAAAACCTTCTTTGATGCGCTGTAGTATTTATCTGGAAAAGGTAACCCCCACAAAGTTCTGTGCAGGTAGAATGGTGGTCTCAGGAGTGTAATTCTGCAAGGTCCCCGAGAACATCCTGGACATAGCATCTGCTTTCTTGTTATAGGATCCAGGTCTGAAGGAAACAACAAAATTGAAACTTGCAAAAATTATAGTTTATCTTTCCAGAAAGACTCTTAGGCCTCATGCACACGACCGTAGCCATGTGCACGGCTGTGATTTTCGGGTCGGCCGGCTGCGGACTGTCAGCCGCGAGCTGCCCGCAAATCGCGGGACATGCACATGGCCGTGGCCATTATTTTCAATGAGCCCGGACTGCAGAAGACGGCCGTAATAAGATAGGTCCTTTCTTTCTGCGGTGCGGGCTCCCGGGCCATGCACAGACCGTAAAAACTACGATCGTGTGCATGGCCCCATAGAAATGAATGGGGCCGCAATTCTCCCGTGGATTTTCTGGGGAATTGTGGCCGCAAAAGCACGTTCGTGTGCATGGGGCCTTAGCTGATCTAATAAACTTTAGATTTCAAAGGTCAGTGAGAACTTGCACAGAGTGAGAAGCTGCTTCATGAAAAGGCCTCCATTCTGTGAACGACTCCTTTATTGCTAATCATTCTTTATTTCCAATGTCATAGTTTCTTTCAGGGGATCAAAATTAGCATCATAAAAAGGCACATGGGTGAAGCAACTGCTTATCACCAACTCTTTGAGACAACACTGCTCCCACTGGTAAATCTGGATTAGGATGAACTAAGATAGGAGCAAAGGTAAAAAAATAAATAAATCTTTAACTGGGTAAATGCAGCCTAAGCACTGAAAGACCAGAAAAGGTGTAGGAATGGATCCAGCGCTGAGACAGGTGTGTCAGTATAAAATCGGAAACTTCTTCCAAGTTTTGTTTTGCAAAAAAGATGGTTTGAAAATAGACAATCTGTGTTCCTTCAGAATACAATGGCTGGTTGAAGAGAATAGGCATATGAATGCCTTGACTAATTTCTCCTTGACATATTAATCAAGAGCCTTTAATTCCTATTCAGAAAGTGGATAGATGCCTCCACAAGTTATGACAGCCCCAGGGTAAAGTTCAATAGGACAATTATAAGGACAGTGAGGAGATAGTTGGTCTGCATTCTTCTTGTCACAAACATCTTTAAATTCTTTATAAAGTTCAGAAAGCTTTTATGTGTTGGTCTTTTCTGTGTTCCTCTCACGAAGTTCACGATCAATTATTAACTCCAGTTTAATAGTTTCATGAGTAACTGGACCAGAGCTTAAAGATGACCCTTCAACTGTCACCATTTCCACCAGAAAAGATCTTGGACTGTGGTCAATATGATTATCAAAGGTAAACTTACCCCCTTCCCGACATTCGCTGTTTATATATGGCGGAGGTCGAATGGGGGAGGATGGGGCGGGCCCACGGGCTGAACCCGCTCCATAGAACGAGCGTGTCGGCTGTTGAAAAATGGCTGCGACGGGAAGTAGTTAATGTCCATGAAATTTCCTGTTGGCCTAGAATCCAACATTGCTGTAGTATCTAACCTGCAAGATCTATAACAGAGCTGAATGGGTAAGATGAAAAGGGGACGGTTGATAACTCTTTCATGACCAAGGGTCATTGATATCCCTGTGTCCAGGTCAAATTTTCAATTTTTGATTTGCACTTCTTTAACCCCTTCAGGACGCAGCCTGTTTTGGCCTTGTGGACGCAGGTGATTTTTTAAAATCTGACATGTGTCACTTTATGTGGTAATAACGCTGGAATGCTTTTACCTATCCAAGCAATTCTGAGATTGTTTTTTCGTGACATATTGTACTTTACGTCTGTGAAAAAAATTGGTCGATAAATTCAATATTTATTTGTGAAAAGCACAAAAATTTAGAGAAAATTTGCAAAAAATTAGATTTTTTTCTAAATTTGAATGTATCTGCTTGCAAAACAGATATTAATACCACACACAATAGTTACTATATAACATTTCCCATATGTCTACTATATGTTTGCATAGTTTTTTGAACGTCCTTTTATTTTTATAGGACGTTACAAGGCTTAGAACTTTAGCAACAATTTCACACATTTTCAAGAAATTTCCAAAACCTATTTTTCCATGGACCAGTTCATTTCTGAAGTGGGTTTGAGGGCCATATATATTAGAAACGCCCCATAAATCAACCCATTTTAAAAACTTTACCCCTCAAAGTATTCAAAACCGCATTAAGAAAGTTTCTTAACCCTTTAGGCGTTTCACAGGAATTAAAGCAAAGTAGAGGTGTAATTTACAAATGTAATTTTTTTTGCAGAAATTCATTTGTAATAGAAACATTTCTGTAACACAGAAGGTTTTACCAGAGAAACGCAATTCAATACTTATTTCCCAGATTCTGCAGTATTTAGAAATATCCCACATATGGCCCTAGTGTGGAGCACCTAGAGGATTTTGAAGCCTCCTTTTTATTACAATATATTTTAGGCTCCATGTCTGGTTTGAAGAGGTCTTGTGGTGCCTAAACAGTGGAAACCCCCAAAAAGTGACCCCATTTTGGAAACTACACCCCTCAAGGAATTTATCTAGTGGTATAGTGAGCCATTTTAACCCCACAGGTTGTTTGCTGAATTTATTGGAATTAGTCTTTGAAAATGAAAATCTACATTTCTTCTGAAGAAACAGACATTTTTAATTTTTGCAAGGAATAAAGGAGAAGAAGCACCCCAACATTTGTAAAGAAATTTATCCTGATTACGGCAATACCCCACATGTGGTCATAAACTTATGTTTGAACACATTACAGCCCTCAGAAGGGAAGGAGCGCCATTTTGCTTTTGGAGCTCAAATTTTGCTATAATGGTTTTCGGTGCCATGTCGCATTTGCAACGCCCTGGAGGGACCAAAACAGCAGAAACCCCCCAAAAGTGACATTCCCATCAGAATCCAAGAGAGCAAATGCCTCTTCAGCGGTATATAACTTGCGTGCCATTTTTTTACGTATTTTTTTAAACTTATTTTTTGTAACAATTTTAATAAAAGTAACAAAGAAAAAGTCCACTAATCAATTGATCAATAAATTTATAAACGACCCTAACAATTAATCAATTAGTATCTAGAATTAATAGAACTGTATTACGTATACATATATAATCAATTGAATCTTTACAACTAATCAATTGTTGAACGACTAATAATTAATAACTTTATGAACGACCCTATCAATTATTTGATATGTAGAATTAATAAAATTAATAATTTATATGAATGTTTGCATGTGTATATATATACATATATATATATATATATATATATATATATATATATATATATATATATATATATATAAATATATATGTATATATATATATATATATATATATATATATATATATATATATATATATACATTGAAGGAAATAAGTATTTGATCCCTTGCTGATTTTGTAAGTTTGCCCACTGTCAAAGACATGAACAGTCTAGAATTTTTAGGCTAGGTTAATTTTACCAGTGAGAGATAGATTATATTTAAAAAAAAACAGAAAATCACATTGTCAAAATTATATATATTTATTTGCATTTTGCACAGAGAAATAAGTATTTGATCCCTTTGGCAAACAAGACTTAATACTTGGTGGCAAAACCCTTGTTGGCAAGCATAGCAGTCAGACGTTTTTTGCAGTTGATGATGAGGTTTGCACACATGTTAGATGGAATTTTGGCCCACTCCTCTTTGCAGATCATCTGTAAATCATTAAGATTTCAAGGCTGTCGCTTGGCAACTCGGATCTTCAGCTCCCTCCATAAGTTTTCGATGGGATTAAGGTCTGGAGACTGGCTAGGCCACTCCATGACCTTAATGTGCTTCTTTTTGAGCCACTCCTTTGTTGCCTTGGCTGTATGTTTCGGGTCATTGTCGTGCTGGAAGACCCAGCCACGAGCCATTTTTAATGTCCTGGTGGAGAGAAGGAGGTTGTCACTCAGGATTTGATGGTACATGGCTCCATCCATTCTCCCATTGATGCGGTGAACCAGTCCTGTGCCCTTAACAGAGAAACACCCCCAAAACATACTGTTTCCACCTCCATGCTTGACAGTGGGGACGGTGTACTTTGGGTCATAGGCAGCATTTCTCTTCCTCCAAACACGGCGAGTTGAGTAAATGCCAAAGAGCTCAATTTTAGTCTCATCTGACCACAGCACCTTCTCCCAATCACTCTCAGAATCATCCAGATGTTCATTTGCACACTTCAGACGGGCCTGTACATGTGGCTTCTTGAGCAGGGGGACCTTGCCGGCACTGCAGGATTTTAATCCATTACGGCGTAATGTGTTACCAATGGTTTTCTTGGTGACTGTGGTCCCAGCTGCCTTTAGATCATTAACAAGTTCCCCCGTGTAGATTTCGGGTGAGCTCTCACCTTCCTCAGGATCAAGGATACCCCACAAGGTGAGATTTTGCATGGAGCCCCAGATCGATGTCAATTGACAGTTATTTTGTATGTCTTCCATTTTCTTACTATTGCACCAACAGTTGTCGCCTTCTCACCCAGCGTCTTACTTATGGTTTTGTAGCCCATTCCAGCCTTGTGCAGGTCTATGATCTTGTCCCTGACATCCTTAGAAAGCTCTTTGGTCTTGCCCATGTTGTAGAGGTTAGAGTCAGACTGATTAATTGAGTCTGTGGACAGGAGTCTTTTATACAGGTGACCATTTAAGACAGCTGTCTTTAATGCAGGCACCAAGTTGATTTGAAGCGTGTAACTGGTCTGGAGGAGGCTGAACTCTTAATGGTTGGTAGGGGATCAAATACTTATTTCTCTGTGCACAATGCAAATAAATATATATAATTTTGACTATGTGATTTTCTGGTTTTTTTTAAATATAATCTATCTCTCACTGGTAAAATTAACCTAGCCTAAAAATTCTAGACTGTTCATGTCTTTGACAGTGGGCAAACTTACAAAATCAGCAAGGGATCAAATACTTATTTCCTTCACTGTATATATAAAACGTGTGCATATATCTATTCAACATTATAGCTATATATGTAATTAATTAAATCACAACTAAATTATGACAACCCTAATAAATAATACATTTATGAACAACCCTAACAATGAATCAATGTATTTGGAATTTACAGACGTGTAAAATATATGAAGAGATTTATATAAGATTATGTGTGAGTAAAGGATCTGCCAGGCACAGCTTCGGGGTTAACGCCCATAGATAATCAGTCTGCACCTGCTTCTATGTCTGTGATACTGACTCCATCTTCCACCACTCAGGGTGGCAGGCTTAGGAGTGGGAGAACCTATCACAGCCTGGCCAGACGGAGCTAGCTCCCGCCCTCTGTCTATTTATACCTGCCTTTCCTGTTCCTCCTTTGCTTGTGATTCTTCTCGTTTGGTTTACTGGCCCTGCTGCAGCTTCTTGTACCACTGTCCTTGCTTCTTATTGACCCCGGCTTGCTAACTACTCTCCTGCTCTGCGTTTGGTACCTCGTACACTCCTGGTTTGACTCGGTTTGTTTACTACTCTTCTGCTCTGCGTTTGGCACCTCGTACTCTCCTGGTTTGACTCGGCTTGTTCACTTCCCTTGTTGCTCACGGTGTTGCCGTGGGCAACTGCCCTTTCTCCCCCTAGCTCTGTGTACCCTTGTCTGTTTGTCTGTTGTGCACTTATTGAGCGTAGGGACCGTCGCCCAGTTGTACCCCGTCGCCTAGGGCGGGTCGTTGCAAGTAGGCAGGGACTGAGTGGTGGGTAGATTAGGGCTCACTTATCTGTCTCCCCACCCCCGTCATTACAGTGTGTATACGTATATATTACATGTACGTATATATCTATATGATGTTATAGATATATAACATCCCTAATTATTAATTTTTAGTATTAACAAATTTCAAATATATGTCTATATATAATATATATTACGTGTGTGTGTGTGTGTGTGTGTGTGTATATATATATATATATATATATATATATATATATATATATACATATATATATATATATTGTGACATCCTGGGGACCACTTAGCTGATGGGATCGCCATCTCCCAGGTGAGATGGTTGGCACACATAGAAAGTTCACTCCAACTCCTTGAGTAAAAGGTTTAAACCAGCCGCAGCTAGCTTTATTGTCTTCACAACAGCAATCAGTGGTACAACAATAAACATACAAAATAAACCCTAGGCCGTCCAGCCTCTAACTAACACATTCAGTGTCCCTCACTATGTGACACTGAGCCTTGTGCCCAGCACCTCAAAACCTTCACAGCTTTACCTCACACGGTGGTGACTCTCACAGGCTAGCGTACCTGTCTTCCCCAGACTGATAGCCCTGTGTGAACTGTACACACCTGAATTAAAGAGCCGTCTCAGGTGAAGCCTAACTAGGCTCATCAGACAGCCCAAGACATGGACTGTCTTTATGTAGTGGAAGCCCGCCTTTCTCCTTCACACTCCAGCAAACCAGGCCCTATTCCAGGCTTTACACCCAAGCAATAGCAGAGAAAACCCTCTCTGCTGTACATGCTCCATGGTTGCTTAAAACCTGAGTTTCTGCACTGTCCAGTAGCTGCACTGCTACAATATATATATATATATATATATATATATATATATACACACACACACACACACACACATAGTATATAAATATATATCTATATGATTTTATAGATGGACTAGGACAATTAATTAGTAAATTCATAATCAATTAGAGTGTTAACGCAATCATGGGCCAAAATATATTAGACTGAAATTTGTAATGGATATGTCAACCGATACCCGCCCTCCAGTCATTTATCCAGTTTCCAATTCATAGGTAATAGATATATATATCTGAGAGAAAAGATGACACAAGAGACCATGCTTGTATGCTCAAAATCCTTCTATGATCTTTATTGATCCAAACAAGTATATAAGTATAATGACAGGAAAGGTGTAGGCTTTGGTTTCAGCCAATCATCTACAATATGATAATGACTCTGATTCAGCCAATGAGAATATTTCAATGCATTATAATAATTCTTCACCCTCCAAGCCCCAGGTGGCCTGAACCTTGTCCCATGGAGAAGACACACATTTCAGATACACAAGTTAATGTGTCTACTTCTTATCTCACTAGAGAATGGAGACTGCAGATAAGTTTAAATCATTTAAACAGAGGGCTGAATCCCCTTCCCTCATGGTAAACAATGTCATTGTTCATTCGACCAAGGCTATTTGATCTGCTCCTTACAAGAGTAATAAAACATTCAATTCAAGAACACATAACATAGAATTGCTTCAGGACATCTGCTGACATATTACTTTTTACTTATTAATATCAAGATGGCTCCTTCAGGCCAAAAGATGGATTCCAACGATCCAAAATGGACGCCTACCATACAAAATGGAGTCCATGCAAAATGTTATCTTTTAAACATATTCTAATCACTTTCACATTTCCCACCTTTTGTTTATATGAGGACATTTTGCATCCAAGCCAGGTACTTAAAGGAGGGCTTATCCCCCCTTGAGGACTTACCTAACCGTTTCACCTCATCCCCTGGTCATTTCAACAAAATTCCTTCCCATAATTGTTTCACTCATAGGGTACACTTGATCAAAAGATCCAGTATGGCGGGTAATCATTTTAACCTTTGCTGTGAAGCATTGCCAAAGTTTTGTCAGGCCTCAAAATATGAGCCTCAGAAGCAAATATAATGCAATACATAATAAACCTGCAGGACACTCTAGAGCAGACCCATTACCCATCCCCCAACATCCTTAAACCAGTTAGAGGGATTGAGCCACGACAAGCAATCTGGCCACTCCAGGTTCCAATCATTTTTAGAATTGGCTTTCCTGAACTCTTACTTTATTTTCTCAGCTTTATTTACGGTTATACTTGTCCTGCCTAATGCCAGTAGGGTCTATATAATGGCAACAGGCTGTATCAACTACTTGGCCCATGCACATACCCCCTTGGGCAGAGTTCAAAACATCAAACACATAATCTGTAACAGTGTCCAATCTGTCGGCCACTTTCTCTATATTATGAGCATTTTTTACTGTTAAACCTACTAATATTGGCAAGAATCCAAACTTCTCCTCTATGGTACTTGTATTAGTCATAATTGTCGCACTGTCACTTACTGTACTAATGGGACTATTACCCCTGCAGATATAACAGGTTGTGGGCAACATCTTCCCCAAACCTAAAGACACCCAGGTAACATAACCTCAGGGTTCTCATTGCTGCCATGTACTTCTTACTTATGAGTGACAACAACCAGTGACCTTCATCTCATACCTCCACAGATCGTAATTTACAGTACCGTGGCATGTTTACATACATTATAATTATAAACCTCAGACAATATAAACAATAGGGCCTCAAATAATAATATAATGCTATCAACTCTCAGGTTTTGGGTCCCATCAGTTCATTGCAAGTCCTTACATCATCGTCCTCTTCTTCTTCTGTCTTCTGCTACTGCTGACGGATTCACTCAGGTCTTTGCTTTACTTTGATCTTTGCTGATGTCATCAGGACTTGGTTTGGTCCTTCTCATCTGTCTGACACCGTCTCTTTTAGTATAAGTCACCGGGCTATACATAGCACCTCATGCTGTGAGCCTGGGGTGAGATCCCACGTAGACGGATTAGTGGAGTTTTATTGTGACTACCACAAACCCTCCGTATCTATCCTCTTCCTCTGGCAAGTTACTTGTCTGCATGGCTGCTTAGAATTGTGACACTTCCGTCAGTTCATGACAAATGCGTTGTACTGGCTCAGGCTGCACCTGCCGCATCTCAGTGATGGAGTTCATCATATTAAAAGTCTTCTAGTTCATGTTTACTGGCACTTGCTGGGGACCCCCAACCCTTGTCAATTGTTAAAATAAATGCTAATCTTGTGATAACATCATCCGCATACACTATAAACGTTGTTCTAAGTACATACAATAATAATGACAGGCCCTTAAACTACATCAAACAAACGCCTTTATGTAAGAAAAACTTCTCTGTTCCACTGGACAGTTACCTAGAAGATGTGTATTTACTTGGTACATTATATTTGCACTTGGTGTTTTCAGCAGGATTTATACCTTATTCTGAGCTGATTACTTTTAACAGCTTCTACTCACAGAAATATACACAGATACCATACGTTTTATCTGACAAGTGTCTCAAACCAATATTCTCCCCCTACTCTGGTTCGTTTTACCTGGGAAGGCCTCCCAAGGTCTGTTCTCTTCGTGGGAGGCGGGTAGGATGAGGTTGGCACCGGTCTGCCAGGACTGTTCTGTAGGCATATCAAACAGCTCTAACAGAATTTAGCAGCAACAGCTGTAAAACCTGGGACATACCAATTAGATCTTACCACATCGATCCTTGCAATCTTGGGGCATATGTGAGGTCACACCATCAATGCAAGTGCCATCAAGAGTGCCTTAGATGCTACCGGTTTACCTTCCTTTATCCGTCCAAATTCTGTTAGAATCTGATTTTCACGCCTTCCGCTCCCAGTTGAACTCTTCCTGTGGAGAACAATCTTTTTAATCGGATAACCATTAATTGATCTTAATCAGATAATTCAATTGAATTATCTGATCAACAATTACATATTTATGTTAAACGTTCACACTGGGCAGTAAGTAAAACTGATACATACAAACTGATTCTTCTTCTTTTTATTTATATATCTATATACTGCACAGAATTCTCTGCTCTAAAATTTTCCTTTCACAACAAAAATATTTTCAAATGGGAATCTACTTGCACTGAGAAGTTATCATTTACACAAACATAATACTGACGCCTCCAATAGTCCAATGCTAAGGCACGCTGGTCCAGAACTTTACATAAAACTTAACCTCAGTATTTAATATTCCCACAACACTTCTTGAATACCCTTATTAAACAAACTAAATTTGGAATAACATCTAGAGAACTGCTGATATCTTATTGTACAAACACCACTTCAATACTTGGGATAAAAACGATTCCCCTGTCACTACACACAACTTCTGCAGTGGGGAAGATACAGGCCGGGCTTCAGGCCCCCCTGAGAACAGGTCTACACACACGAGTACCGCGTCATACACTTCTACCTCGGGTAGTTGTATGTTCTGCAGTCACTGGGACAGGTAATCTGGCCGGGCTGCACTTTTCACAGGTAGCTTTGCTGTTTTACCTATGTCATGCCGTGCGCATATCATGCGGGCTGCTTCAAACCTAGTGGTGGCATTATTGTATCCAGGGACAAGCCAATTTACTGACACCTGGCTTCACATACTCTATTTGCCAGGTCTGTCATCTCTTACGCTCTCAATTGTTTTACCCGATGATCCAATAAAGTTCCTACTACCAATGGGTCCATAATTGTGGGCGATGCCAAAAGCGTACCTAGAGTCAGTGTAAATGTCGGTCGTCTTACCTTCTGCCAGGTTACAAGCCTCAGCGAGCACCTCCAGCTCCGCTCCTTGAGATGAACGAGAAGGTGAGAGTGGTTTCTGGATAATTTACCTCGTGCCTCGTATCCTGTCTTGTACATACTGTATATGATCAAGTATTTCTACATTACAAATTTACATTAAAAAAAACCCATGTCACATATCGATAGAACATTTCAAAGGGGTGGCATCTTCATTCTCAAAAATAAAAACAAATATTATACACTTCTCCACACTCATCTGATAATCCCGAATATTTGTAAATCTCACTTTTATCAGGTTCTGTAAATACTTGATTAATACCACAATAAAAATATTTTTACTAAAAATCTGGCATAAAATTAACAATATTCAGATCATTTTCACCTCCTTCCCAACTAAATCTGTAAGGACTCCTGGTCTCTTACACAATACCTCATATTGAGTGGAGACTACAGCACAGCATACCCAGTGCCATATTTACCATTCTGGAAAAATCTACACAGAAAAACCTCAAAATTTAGGTTACTGTCATACACATTTAATGTGGATTACTCATTGGGGTCTCGTACACATTTTGTAGACCTCCTCAAACCAGATTCATTAATTCCAAACAAAATAAAATTGTACCTGATCAGTCTCATCACTACTCCCTCCTTTTTGGACTCTGCGAAAGTAATGTAGCAGGGTTCAAAACTACATATCTCAAACTAATAAGGTTGGGCACTCTGTCTGAGGGCACTAGTTTGCCCCTTTTAATACACAATAGCCTAAAACAAAAGTGACTTTCTCCTGGCAAAACAGCATGTTCTTTTAGATACCTTGCAAACATTTACTTTTAAAACCTCATACATTTTCAAAAATGACATTTAGTCAGTACTATAGCACTTCCTATGCATATGTAAAAACAAAAATAACAACTATAATTCTTTATCCAATAAAACAGAAAATAATATATTTGCTAATATTAATTACTGCACACCAATAAACTATATGTGGGAGTAGGGAACAGTAGGGGTACATACATCTTCAAGACCCCATGTCTCACAATATCTGTATTTTAATTCATTTGAATTAAGTTCAAAACATCCCAACGTTAAATCTTATCACATCGTAACATAAATATGCAGCGTACCTTTTGTCTTATATGCAGACAAATTCTGACATAATATTTTACACACTCGGTACTTACGGACAACAGCGCATGTGCAAAGATAAGAAACATTCCTAACCACTGCAACCAGCGAGCGGCCTTCTCCTGTCACACATATAACCCCCCTTTTCTTCAGGCCAATGCTTTTCTAAAATGACTCCAATTTAACCCTATACACAAAACACTAAAAATTTTACACAGTATTGCTATTAAAAATGAGGACATACAATATAGATCTAAAATCAGTGCAATATTGTAATCACTTGTCTCATCAGTCCATGCTCTATATATAAGCTTATATCAGTTTGCTTTTCAGACTTCACACTGCACATGTTATATCACACACATGTTACATCACACAGCCCCTCTCCGTCACAATCGATATTTGTCGTTATCATCATCATCATCATCAATTCCTTATATGCAGCACTCCGGATTCATTTTCTGTCTCTGTCCATTCACAAACAGCCATTTATTAACATCCACCTATATTTTTGAAATATCAACTCATTTGACTTATATCTCATCCTCCCCACTCAGCCATTCACTCTGTGGGTGGGTCATTCTTTGCTTTGAACACAGATTGTTATGTTACAACGGTATTAATTTCCACCGGTGTTATATTAATACAGACTGACTGACTTGGATGTTATACTACATCAAAAGTCCATGCCAGATTATCAAATGTGTGTTAGAAATCAGTCTGTACTGATTCCCACCTTATGCCAGTCTGACAATGCATACAACTTGTTGTTACTAAGGACCCTTGCACACAATATTTCAAGCTGGCAGTGTGTGCTAAAAGTGTATCAATGATTATTCAAAACAACATTCAACGTTTCCCCTAGTGCACTGGGTAATGGTATATACACCCTTTATCACACGTCTCACATGCACTTTCATATATATTCATTTGACTACTACAATCCTGACAAAGAACCTATTATTACAGAACCCCTTTTAGTTGTTATAGCGTTTTCTTCCCATGTTAGTCACAATAATCTTTGGCTGTACATCACACTACGGAGCTTCCCCTGTTGCTCTGCTCTCCAAGTTCTCCATTATCAGGACTAAACCACAGTAGTCCTTGTGGTACTAGAAGTACTACAGGATATAACCTACGAATATCCAACCAACCTTTGTCACCTACGGACAGATTCTGCCACCTACGGGCAGTTTGTAGTACCTTTCTGTCACCTTCGGACAGACTATGTCACCTACGGACACATAGTACCACGCCGAACCAGGCGTCCCCGGCACTCGACTATCGTAGAGCAAGCAGGCAACAGGAAAACATTCCCCTTTGATCCTTAACAGTTTCTACACAACAGCCAAATAATAAATAACATTTTCAACAGACCTATAACAATACACAGTTCATTGCAGGTTCACTACACAGCATTCAGCTTCCTCATCTTACACAGACAGATGTACGCCATGAATTCACACTACTTCTACACAAGTTTCTCTCTTTTTTTTTTCTCTTCCCACATCATCACATTTCACAGGAGGGGGTCGTGCACTCACTCCTCACAGCTTCTGTTCTCAATCTTAACAATTTCAATGTTCAATGCCGGCAAAAATGTTCTCATAGTCACACATCTGTACAACAACTCAAGATAACGTACGTATCTGCAATCATTCATCACACTAAAAGCGTTCAACATACCTGCTGGATAAACACTGCGTATCAGGAGATGTGATGTCATGACCGCTAATTCCGGCCTCGGCAATGAATGAGTGAATCATGTTTGTAAGAATAAGCTTCTTACGTACCGGCCGGTTTTTTATATTCACTGATGCAAATGCCGTCCAGCGACAGCGCCAGCGACAGCGTATCAGACAAGCAATCTCCCGCGTTTTCGGCACCAAAAACTGTTAACGCAATCATGGGCCAAAATATATTAGACTGAAATTTGTTATTGATATGTCAACCGATACCCGCCCTCCAGTGATTTATCCAGTTTCCAAATCATAGGTAATAGATATATCTGAGAGAAAAGATGACACAAGAGACCATGCTTGTATGCTCAAAATCCTTCTATGATCTTTATTGATCCAAACAAGTATATAAGTATAATGACAGGAAAGGTGTAGGCTTTGGTTTCAGCCAATCATCTACAATATGATAATGACTCTGATTCAGCCAATGAGAACATTTCAATGCATTATAATAATTCTTCACCCTCCAAGCCCCAGGTGGCCTGAACCTTGTCCCATGGAGAAGACACACATTTCAGATACACAAGTTAATGTGTCTACTTCTTATCTCACTAGAGAATGGAGACTGCAGATAAGTTTAAATCATTTAAACAGAGGGCTGAATCCCCTTCCCTCATGGTAAACAATGTCATTGTTCATTCGACCAAGGCTATTTGATCTGCTCCTTACAAGAGTAATAAAACATTCAATTCAAGAACACATAACATAGAATTGCTTCAGGACATCTGCTGACATATTACTTTTTACTTATTAATCTCAAGATGGCTCCTTCAGGCCAAAAGATGGATTCCAACGATCCAAAATGGACGCCTACCATACAAAATGGAGTCCATGCAAAATGTTATCTTTTAAACATATTCTAATCACTTTCACATAGGGCTTATAATAAATGTATATATATCTATAAAATTATATAGATATATATATTTATATACTGTGTGTGTGTGTGTGTGTGTGTGTGTGTGTGTGTGTGTGTGTGTGTGTGTGTGTGTGTGTGTGTGTGTGTGTGTGTATATATATATATATACACACACACACAGTATATAAATATATATATATCTATATGATTTTATAGAAATATATACATTTATTATAAGCCCTAATTGATTATTAATTAACTAATTAATTGTCCTAGTCTGAGTACTATCTACCTAACAAACTACCTAAACTATAGCTAGCTGCCTACACTAAACTATCTATGTGGAGGTGTTTTTGTGTGTTTTTCACAGTCATTGTGTCTTTATACGAGACACACAGCAGCTGCTCGGCACATTGCTTCTGCTCTCTCACTGTCTCAGAACGATCTGACAGGGAGGGAGGAGAAACATTGTAACGAACAGCACGAAAGTTTGTTGCTGCAACAAACTTTGCTGTGAACACCGGCATCAATCCGGTCCTGATGTCTTCTCTCAGCACTTAGGCTGCTAGTAGCAGCATGTGCTGAGAGATTCAGGGCACAGGGAGAGCGCTGTGCACTCTGTTCTGACAGCACGTAGATTAACGGGCTGCAGGACAAAAGCCCAGCATTGCAACCCGTTAATCTACGTGGGCTGGTCGTGAAGGGGTTAAACGATAATATCTTTGCAAACGCATTGAATACCTCAACTGTTTTTACTTTGTCTTTTTACAAGACTTATGAGGCTTTTATTTTCTTGATTAGTTTCATTAATTCCATGTTTTTAATTTTTATTATGAGCAGACTAAAAAAGTGAAAAAAAACATTAAAAATTTTTTTTTTATATATATTTATCTATATTATATGTGTGTGTGTGTGTGTGTGTGTGTGTGTGTGTGTGTGTGTGTGTGTGTGTGTGTGTGTGTGTGTGTGTGTGTGTATGTATATATACACCGCATTCCAAATTATTATGCAAATGTTATTTTTCGCTGATTTTCCTAAATAGTCAATGCAAATGACAGTCAATATAATCTTCAAGCCATCAACCGTATAATGCAAATTTTATTGAACAAATCTCCTAATGATAACAGATTTTTTTTTAGAAGTAAAAAACTCAAAATGCACTGTTTCAAATTATTATGCACAACAGAGATCAAAACATTTTAAAGGTTGTAAAGAGAAATAAAATGGTCATTTGTTGAATTTGCAGCATCAGAAGGTCATATTTACAGAAATCAAAAGCTCTTTCAATCAAAAAAAACTTAGCAGGCCAAGTTACATGTTAACATAGGACCCCTTCTTTGATATCACCTTCACAATTCTTGCATCCATTGAATTTGTGAGTATTTGGACAGTTTCTGCTTGAATATCTTTGCAGGATGTCAGAATAGCCTCCCAGAGCTTCTGTTTTGATGTAAACTGCCTCCCACCCTCATGGATATTTTGCTTGAGGATGCTCCAAAGGTTCCCAATAGGGTTGAGGTCAGGGGACCACGGGGACCACACCATGAGTTTCTCTCCTTTTATGCCCATAGCAGCCAATGACACAGAGGTATTCCTTGCAGCATGAGATGGTGCATTGTGCTACGGAAAGCACGGTTCTTCTTTTTGTACCACGGAAGAAAGTGGTCAGTCATAAACTCTACGTACTTTGCAGAGGTAATTTTCACACCATCAGGGACCCTAAAGGGGCCTACCAGCTCTCTCCCCATGATTCCAGCCCAAAACATGAATCCGCCACCTCCTTGCTGACGTCGCAGCCTTGTTGGGACATGGTGGCCATTCACCAACCATCCACTACTCCATCCATCTGGACCATCCAGGGTTGCACGGCACTCATCAGTAAACAACACGGTTTGAAAATTAGTCTTCATGTATTTCTGAGCCCACTGCAACCGATTCTGCTTGTGAGCATTGTTTAGGGGTGGCCGAATAATAGCTTTATGCACACTTGCAAACCTCTGGAGGATCCTACACCTTCAGGTTTGCGGGACTCCAGAGGCACTAGCAGCTTCAAATACCTGTTTGCTGCTTTGCAATGGCATTTTAGCAGCTGCTCTCCTAATCCTATTAATTTGTCTGGCAGAAACTTTCCTCATTATGCCTTTATCTGAACGAACCCGTCTGTGCTCTGAATCAGCCACAAATCTTTTCACAGTACGATGATCACACTTAAGTTTTCTTGAAATATCCAATGTTTTCATACCTTGTCCAAGGTATTGCACTATTTCACACATTTCGGCAGCAGAGAGATCCTTTTTCTTTCCCATATTGCTTGAAACCTGTGGCCTGCTTAATAATGTGGAACGTCCTTCTTAAGTAGTTTTCCTTTGATTGGGCACACCTGGAAAACTAATTATCACAGGTGTCTGAGATTGATTACAATGATCCAAAGAGCCCTAAGACACAATACCATCCATGTGTTTAATTGAAAAACTAATAATTAAATGTTTATGACACTTAAATCCAATGTGCATAATAATTTGGAACACGGTGTATATTGTGTGACAATTTGGGGTAAGTTAGCTCACAGGATCGCCATCTCCAGGGTAATATGGTTGGCACACTTAAGAATTTTCACTCCAACACAGTGGATTCGGTATGAAACTGGCCACAACTGCTTTATTGTCTTCATACAGGAAAAGAGGTTTTACAAAACAATTCAAAAATAAACCCTAGGCCATCCGGCCTCTAACTATACATATAGCATCCCTAGCTATCTGGGTGAAAGGCCTTCTGCCCAGCACCTCACAACAAACATATGTTTTTACTAGAACCTCTGACTCCCACAGGATGACAATACCGGTCTTCCTCAGACTGGGAACATTGTGTGATTAGATCACACCTTTCTTAAAGGAGCCTTAACAGCTGGCAGCCAATGAGACTTATCAAGCAGCCCAAACCCTGGACTGTCCTAGAGACGGAGTGGAACTTTCACTATTCTCTTCCACTCCAGCAACCCAGACCTTTTTCCAGGTTTCTTGCCTAATAAATAAGGAGAAAGGACATTTTCTCTTAAAACATTCCTTTTAAATATATAATTCTGGGCCCAAATCCTGCCCCTTAGTAGCTGCACTGCTACTATATGTATAGATAGATAGATAGATAGATAGATAGATAGATAGATAGATAGATAGATAGATAGATAGATAGATAGATAGATAGATAGATAGATAGATAGATAGATAGATAGATAGATACAAACTCTAGCAGCACCGGCAGCGTGTGGGTGCAAGCTCTGAGGGACAGACCAAGTCCCAGATACACAGAAATCAAAATATGAGCAGCAACTCCAATAGTTTGGGTGAAAAAAGTGGGTACTTTATTGCCCGTGCAACGTTTCAGCTCCGTCCGCTGGAGCCTTTCTCAAGCAAATGACAGAGTGTAGGTTTACACAATATAACAGGAAACCAATCAAGCAATGTTACAACAGTAATCAGTGAAGAAGTGCACGAATCATACAGAATAACCAATATATGGCATCAGATACAGTATTGATGTTTGACAGAGAATACAAACAATATGTAAAACGGCTGTATTAATACATACAGGCAGGTATATGTATATAAAACATATAAACAGGGTGTGTAAAAGCAGGTGTTACGTGGATTAAAATGATTACATCACCTCTCATTATGTCACAAGTGTTTATCGCCGAAAGCAGCGTCCGTGCACCGCAACTGCGCATATCCAGAAGTTAGTCTAGTTGCGAGTAATATGATATAACCGCCGTAGAGAAAATGAAGCCAGAGTGGCCATGGAGGTGAGGGGAATATCGTACAAACGCCAGAGAGCGTATTAAAGCATGTAACTTAAGTATTAAATCGTAATATACCTCTCGGTCATCCTGATATTGTAGAGTAGAAGAAGTAATTACACGTTTAATAAAGTTTTTAGTAGTGTAAAAAAATAAAAAAATAATTCAAAGTTAAAAAAAAACAAATATTCCCATTGTAAAAAAACAAAAAAACAAAAAGGTATCGCCGCATCCGTAAAAGTCCAAACTATTACAATATACCATAAATTAACCTGCTCGGTGAACGCCGTAAAAAATAAAAATGAAAACATCCGAATCACTGTTTTTTGATCAGTTCAAATCTCACAAAAAATGAAATAAAAGTGATCAAAAAGTGTCATGTAGCTCAAAATGGTACCAATAGAAACTATAACCCGCCCCGCAAAAGATAAGCTCTCAAATTACTCAATCACCAGAAAAATAAAAAAAGTTATGGCTCTCAGAATGTGGCAACAAAACATACATTTTATTTTAACAATTAGTTTCTTCCTTGTAAAAGTAGTAAAACAAAAAAAAATATATTAGGCCCCATGCACACGAACGTAAAAACGCCCATGGACTTCTATTGGCCACGGGTACCTCCCCGTATGCCCGTGCCGTTGAAAAATATAGAACATGTCCTATTTCAGGCCGTAATTACGGCACAGGCAGGCCCATAGAAGTCTATGGGGCTCCCGTAATTACGGGTGACTACGTGTGTGCACCCGTAATTACGGGAGCGTTGCTAGGCGACGTCAGTAAATAGTCACTGTCCAGGGTGCTAAAAGAGTTAAACGATCGGCAGTAACTCTTTCAGCACCCTGGACAGTGACTTCCGATCACAATATAGATCAACCTGTAAAAAAAAAAAAAAAGACATTCATACTCCCTGCTTCTTCCTCCAGTCTGGCCTCCTGGGATGACGTTTCATCCCATGTGACCGCTGCCAATCACTGGCTGCAGCGGTCACATGGACTGCCGCGTCATCCAGGGAGGTCGGACTGGATGTCAAGAGAGGGACGCGTCACCAAGACAACGGCCGGGTAAGTATGAATTTCTTTTACTTTTTCTGCGGAAAGGGCTGCCCCTTCTCTCTATCCTGCACTGATAGAGAGAAGGGCTGCCGATTACTGCAGTGTAATTTCGCACCGAAAACGGGTCCGTAAATACTGGTGCAATACGGGTCGAATACGTGTGATCAAGGACCTGTATTTACGCCAGTATTTACGGGAGGACAAAAATACGTTTGTGTGCATGAGGCCTTAATTTGGTATCGTCGTAGTTGTATTGACCAATTTAACTGCCATTTTTCCCGCACGGTGAAAGCCGCAAAAACAAAACTCCTCAAAATATTGTTTTTTTCCTATTCCACCCCACAAAGATTTTTTTTTCCAGGTTCCCAGTACATTATATGGTACAATAAGGGTTTGTTCACACTGCCTTTTTACGGACGTAATTCAGGCATTTTACGCCTCGAATTAGGCCTGAAAAGACGGCTCCTTTACGTCTGCAAACATCTGCCCATTGATTTCAATGGGTTTTACGATGTTCTGTTCAGACGAGGTGTATTTTTACACGTCGCTGTCAAAAGACGGCACGTAAAAAGACGCCCGCCTCAAAAAGTGCATGTCACTTCTTGGGGCGTAATTGGAGCCGTTTTTCATTGACTCCGTTGAAAAACAGCTCCAATTACGTCCATAATGGACGCTGCGAAAAACGTGTGAACTTGCAAAAACTTCTGAAATTCAGGAGCTGTTTTCTCCTGAAAACAGCTCCGTAATTTCAGACGTAATTTGTTAAGACGTGTGAACAAACCCTAAGGGCATGCCCAGACGTGGCGGAATTCTTCCGCCACTGTCCGCATCAATGCCGCACAGAATCTGCGTTGCAGATTCTGTTGCGGCTCTGCCTAAAATGGGCATTAAATTGATGCGGACTAGCCGCTGCATATTGAGGTGAAAGTACTTCCCTTCTCTCTATCAGTGCAGGATGGAGAGAAGGGACAGCACTTTCCCTAGTGAAAGTAAAAGAATTTCATTCTTACCCGGCCGTTGTCTTGGTGACGCGTCCCTCTTTCGGCATCCAGCCCGACCTCCCTGGATGACGCGGCAGTCCATGTGACCACTGCAGCCTGTGATTGGCTGCAGCCATCACTTAGACTGAAACGTCATCCTGGGAAGCCGGACTGGAGGAAGAAGCAGGGAGTTCTCGGTAAGTATGAACTTCTATTTTTTTTACAGGTTGATGTATATTGTGATCGGTAGTCACTGTCCAGGGTGAAGAAACAGTTACTGCCGATTGCTTAACTCTTTCAGCACCCTGGACAGTGACTATTTACTGACGTCGCCTAGCAACGCTCCCGTAATTACGGGAGCCCCATTGACTTCCTCAGTCTGGCTGTAGACCTAGAAATACATAGGTCCAGCCAGAATGAAGAAATGTAATGGTAGTAAAACCAATACGCTCCGCAGCACACATAACATGTGCGGACTCATTGCGGAATTTTGACTCTCCATTGAAGTCAATGGAGAAATTCCGCAATGAGTCCGCAACAAGTCCGCGACACATCCGCAACAACCATTGTATGCTGGGGACACCAAATTCCGCACCGCAGCCTATGCTCCGCTGCAGAATTGTCCGCAACGTGTAAATGAACCCAACTAAAAAGCTGTGGAAGGCAATGGAGAAACGGGTACGCTGCGGATTTCCGCTGCGGACTGTCCACAGCGGAATTCCAGAGCAATTCCGCCAAGTCTGGGCATGCCCTATGGGTACATTCACACGTGGCGGAATTGCTGTTGAATTCCGCTGCGGACAGTCCGCAGTGGAATTCTGCAGCAGCCGTTTTATTCATGTCTTTCTATACATTTTGAGGAAAGTTTTGAGGAAAGTTAGTTCAGACGTTGCAGAAAATAACTGTGTGGAAATCAGGCTGCGGTGCGGTGAATTGGAAGCGGAACAAAAAGGGTACGAAAGTGTGATGTTAGGGCACTTATCTGACATGTGGGGCTTGACTCACAGTATTTCTTCACTTCCTTATATACCCCTGGCCATAAAAACCTTTGGAGAATTCTCTCCTATGTTTTGTCAGTCCCCAAATGTCCCCCAAGTGCATGATTATGAGACATTTCAAATACCATACGTCTGTACGGCTTAGGAACCAGAATCTGTTCCACAATTTTACTCTAATCTTAGTAACACTATACAAGAGATCATTGTTCATGGCAAAATGTGGAAATTATTTGTCAGCCTCTGGTTCCTGTGCCACACCATTTATGACTATAATATCTTCCAGAGCATTTATGTCAACGGGGTCTCTTAATTGCCCAGTCCCAAAATGATCACCTCTAGATCAGGTACGCTTTGAGGAGGAGGAGGAGGAGGAGGAGGAGGAGGAGGATCATCTTCTTCTCTAGCTAAGACCTGCTATAAAAGTTATCATCCTCATCATGCATATCTTTTTTTTATAAATTCTTTATTTTTCATTTCAAACAGGAGGAGAGGGGATTACAATGAATTCATTGATTAGATATCTCTGCAGTCTATTACATATAAGAAGGTCTAACATATTTGATTGCAGTCAAAATGAAATGACTGTTCAGATGGAGTCAAATATCAGATGACATTGAATGTCTAAAATTTGGAATGAAACTAATACTGTGGTTATATTTTATAAGTGAGATTCTGGAGTTTTAGATTTCTTAAAACGTGACCACTTTTCCGAGATCTTGTGATATTTATGGCGATTCTGTTCTAGAGACCTTTTTTTTTTTTTTTCAAAGGATTGAATTATTAAAATTATTACAATTTCGTTCATCCATTCCAAAATGGATGGTGTATCCATATTCTTACTATTACAGTTTTAGCTGCATTTAATAGATACATGATGCTTAATTTCTGATTAATGATCTGGCTGCATGTATCTATGTTAAGTATTACAAGATCTAGTGTTAGTGTTATTCTCTGGTCTAGCAACGTGCTAATAATTGTATCTTCTTCCAATAAGGTTAAATTAGTTTACATTTGAACCAGATATGGCATAGATTTCCTATTTCTTTCTTACCGCACCAGCATGTGGGTTATTGATTGGGGTCAATCCTATTCAGCAGCTCTGGTGTTTTGTATCAACGTGATACCAATTTATAATTTAATTCTTGCATCCTTGTGGAGCTTGAAAGAGAGTGGAAGTTTTTAATGATTAGATCTATTTGCTCTTTCGTGTATTTTTTATATCGTTATTTTTCCCATTTTTCAACAAAGGAGGGAGTTTCTTGGTTAGGCGTAAGTCTGGTACATTTTCGAGATTGACTTTATGGGTAATGTTTTAGAGCAGTAATAGTCTGTAATTAAGTTTGTGGGATGTGAACCTGGAATATCGGTTGAAAAAAGTTTAATTGACTTAATTATCATAGTAAATTTCTGATCATTGATTGCAAGGTTTGGGAGGATGAGCGTCGCTTCTTCTTTTGAGATTATATCTCTTGTAATAAAGTGTTTTTTGTGTTTATTAAGATTTCCTTCCTTTATTAAGATTTCCTTCTTGAGCGATCTTAAAAGGGATGTCCAGTTTCAGGAAATGAATGTTATTTTTTTGTATAATTAAAAGATACACAATTTTCCATTATACTTTTTGTATTAATTCCTTATTCAGCAGGAAAATTTATTGTTTACTTCCAGTAGATAATATTCTGTCCATGGTCATGTGATGGGCACACAGGTGCTGGACTGATTACAGTTAGACCGAATTCAGACGAAATTAGACTACGTCCATATGATGGCCGTTAAAACAATGGCCGTTACATGGACGCCTGTATTTCAATGGGGCCATTCACACGGCCGTTGTTTCAACGAACCATGTGAAGGGTCCGTTTAAAAATAGAACATGTCCTATTTTGTTCTGTTTTAAAGGATCCCTCCATAGACTCAAGTCTTTGGGGATGCGTGAAAACGGAACCCACACGGGGGCACCTCGGTGAAAAAGTCACATTTTTCACATCCAATTTTCCACATGTTCGTGTGAATCTGGCCTTACAGTATGTGTTTTAAAGCTGTGTCATCTAACATGCCATGCACCTGTGTGTCCATCACATGACCATGAACAACATTTTATCAACTCGAAGTAAACAATTAATGTTCCTACTGAATAACAACAAGCAGAGATCTTGAACTGGTGAGGAATTAAAACAGAAAATATTTTGAAAAATTATATACATTTTAATTATACAAAAAACAACATTCATTTGCTGAAACCAGACAACCCCTTTGAAATAGAAGGGTGTGTGAATCAATGTTTTTTGTTAAAGAGGCTCTGGCTCTGTCAGTGAAACAAGCTTGGGTGTAATGGAGAGAAGTGTATGATGCTGATTGGTCAGCGTCATATACTTCTTTGTAATACGCCCACTTGGTTAAAAGTTAAAAAACGCCCACTTGGGCATTAAGAAACGAATCTGCATAAATGTAATAAAGGTCATAACTTGCTGAAAAAAGATTGTGGTCATAACTTGCTGAAAAAAGATTGTTTCTCAAAATAAAAACCACTGCTGTTAACTACATTCCAGCGCTGATAAAATGATGTAGGAGATAGGGCATTTTTAATCTGGTGACAGAGCCTCTTTAACCCCTTCCTGCCATTTCACGTACAGTTACGTGATGGGAGATGGTGTTTTCCCGCAACACCACGTAACTGTACGTGAAACAGATGGAGTTGGCTCAGGAGCTGAGCCAGCGACATCACCGCCGGGTGACAGCTGTATGTTACAGCTGGCACCCTGAGGTATCGTCCAGGACCGGAGCTAGCCTCCGATCTGACCGATTAACCCCTCACATGCTGCGTTCAATAGAGATCGCAGCATGTGAGGAGTTTATAGCCACCAGCACCCCAGCAATGTGATCGCTGGGTTGCCGGTGGCTGCAAAGGCGATCGGAGGGCTAAGACTTACCTCCCGGTCTGCCAGTAAGGGAATCCTCGTATGCCCCGTCGTCGGCGGGGCCCAGGAGGCTTCCTGTACCATCGGCAAGATGGCGCCGGCTCAGCTTCCGGCTCAGAAGCTGAGCCGGTGTCATCAGCAGTGGGTGTCCGCTGTATGTTACAGTGGACACCCCGATCTATCGGCGGGAACTGGAGCTAGCTCCGATTCCTGCCATTAACCCCTTCAATGCAGCGATTCAATGCAATCGCTGCATCAAAGTGGTTTGTATGAAATCGGCAGCCCTGCCATGCGATGGCAAGGCTGGCGACTGTTACTATGGCAACAGGATGCCTAACAATGCCTTCCTATCTGCCATTACTGAAGCCGATTAGGCCCCGCCCGCCCCTTGCTGTCAGTGAACAACTGATAGTTCTAATACATTGCACTACATAGGTAGTGAAATGTATTAGAACATCAAACAAACAGTTGGACCTTCAAGTCCCCTAGTGGGACTAAAGAAAAGTGTAAAAAAAAGTAAAAATAAAAGTTGTAAAAAATACAATAAAAGTTTCAAAACACAATCGCCCTTTTTCCCTTATCAAGTCATTTATTATTGAAAAAAATAATAAAGCCATACATATTTGGTATCACTACGACCGTAACGACCTTAACTATAAAAATATTATATTATTTATTCCGCACAGTGAACGCCGTAAAAAAAACATACAAAATACTGACATAATTGATATTTTTTGGTCACTTTGTCTTCCAAAAATTGAAATAAAAAGTGATCAAAAAGTCGCATGTACCCAAAAATGGTGTCTATAAAAACTATAACTCGTCTCGCTAAAAACAAGCCCTCATACAGCTCCGTCGCCGAAAAAATTAAAACCGTTATGGCTCTCACAACTTGGCGACAGAAAAAATCCATTCTCTTTACAAAAGTGTACAAAAAGTTGTAAAGCATAAAAAGTGCTATAAATTAGGTATCTCCGGAATCGGACCGACCCGCAGGATAAAGGTAACATGTAATTTATAACGCATGGTGAACGCTGTATAAAAAGAATTACAAAAATATGCCAGGATTGCTGTTTTTTGGACACCTTGCCTCCCAAAAAAAAAAGGATAACAAGTGATCAAAAAGTCACATGTACCCCAAAATGGTACCAATAAAAACTACAGCTCGTCCCGCAAAAAAAAACAGCCGACATACCACTACGTCTATGAAAAAATAAAATTAGTTAAGGCTCCAATAAGTCAGGAAAGAAAAAATATGCAGTTGTACCGGCCCGAGGGGAATGTTTCTTCTGTTTCAAGTGGCGAATTATCAAGGCCCCTAAAATTAGGGAACCAGGAAGGGGAGGGCCCAAACATATCTGCTGGAAGGGTGCCCGTATTATACCAGGACAACACTTCCCAGCAAAATTGCTCAAACTGCAAAGATCCCGAGTGTGGACCAAAAGGGGGATAAGGAAGGACCATTTATTAGTGCGACACTGGCCTGTGCAGAAAGGATTGTGTCACAGCGTAACACACATCTATGAATCATTTTATTATTTTATTTTACCCCATTATTATACCACCTGACCATGCCCCTTATACACTCCGCCCGGCTTACATGTACCCCCACATTATAAACGGAAACACCAGTTAGACTCCAAACAAAACTACTACAAGCAAAATCCACGCTCCAAAAGCCAAATGGCGCTACCTCCCTTCTGAACCCTACAGTGCGCCCAAACAGCAGTTTCCTTTCACATATATGGCATCGGCATACCCGGGAGGACCCTTTTAACAATTTTTGGGGTGTGTGTCTCCAGTGGCCCAAGCTGGGCGCCACATATTGGCATATCTATGGAAAAAATCACATTTTCACTCTGCAACATCGAGTGCACACCAATTTCTGCCAAACACCTGTGGGGTTAATATGCACACTACACCCCTAGGTGAATACCTTGAGGAGGTGTATTTTCCAAAATGGGGTCACTTCTGGGGGGATCCACTGTTTTGGTCCCACAAGGACTTTGCAAATGCGACATAGCGCCCAGAAACCAATCCAGCAAAATCTGTACTACTTTGTTGAGAAAATGAAACATTTTCAGCTAAAACTACATCTTATTGAAGAAAAAGGATTTTTTTTATTTTCACTGCCCAATTCTAATAAAATCTATAAAACACCTGTGGAGTCAAAATGCTCACTACACCCCTAGATGAATTCCTCAAGGGGTGTAGTTTTGTGAATCGAGTCACTTTTGGGGAGTTTCCACTGTACTGGTACCTTAGGAGCTTTGCAAAAGTGACATGGTGTCAAGAAAGCAATCCAGCAAAATCTGTGCTCCAAAAGCCAAATGGCGCTCCTTCTATTCTGATCCTTGCCGTGTGCCCAAACAGCCGTTTATGACCACAAATGGGGTATTGCCGTACTCCAGAGAAGTTGCTTTACAAATGTTGGGGTTCTTTTATTCCTTCATTTGTTGAGAAAATGAAAAATTTTGAACTAAAGCTACATCTTATTGGGAAAAAAGGATTTTTTTGATCTACACTGCCCAATTCTAACAAAATCTATGAAACCCCTGTGGGTTAAAAATGCTCACTACACCCCTAGATGGATTCTTCAAGGGGTGTAGTTTCCTAAATGGAGTAAATTTTTTGGTGAATTCACTGTTTTGGTCCCTTAGGGGCTTTGCAAATGTGACGCGGTCTCTGCAAACCATTCCTGCTAAATTTGAGCTCCAAAAGCCAAATGGCGCTTTTTCCCTTCTAAGCCCTGCCGTGTGTCCAAACAGCCTTTTATGACCACATGCGGGGTATTGTTTTACTCGGGAGAAATTGCTTTACAAAAGTAGTGGTGCATTTTCTCCTTTTAGTCCTTGTGGAAATTAGAAAAAATTAGCTAATGCTACATTTTCTTTGAAAGAATGTAGATTTTCATTTTCACGGCCTACTTCCAATAATTTCTGCATCAAACCTGTGGGGTCAAAATGCTCACTATACCCCTAGATAATTTTCTCAAGGGGTATAGTTTCCAAAATGGGGTCACTTTTCGGGGATTTCCACTGTTTTGGCTCCGCAAGAGCCTTTCACACCCGACATGGTGCCTAAAATATTTTCTAATAAAAAGGAGGCCCCAAAATCCTCTAGGTGCTCCTTTGTTTCTGAGGTCTGTGCTTCAGTCAATAAGTGCACTAGGGCCACATGTGGGGTATTTCTAAAAACTGCAGAATCTGGGCAATAGATTTTGAGTTGCGTTCCTCTGGTAAAACTTTCTGTGTTACAAAAAAAATTGAATTTCTGCAAAAAAAAAAAGAAATTTGAAAATTTCACATCTACATTGCCTTAATTCCTGTGAAACATCTAAAGGGTTAAGAAACTTTCTAAATGCTGTTTTGAATACTTTGAGGGGTGAAGTTTTTAAAATGGGGTGACATTTCAAGGGTTTCTAATATATAAGGCCCTAAAATCCACTTCACAACTGAACTGGTCCCTGTAAAAATAGCCTTTTGAAATTTTCTTGAAAATGTGAGAAATTGCTGCTAAAGTTCTAAGCCTTGTGATGTCATAGAAAAATAAAAGGATGTTCTAAAAACAATGCCAATCTAAAGTAGACATATGGGCGATGTTAATTAGCAACAATTTTGTGTGGTATTACTATCTGTCTTACAAGCAGATACATATAAATTTAGAAAAATGCTAATTTTTGCAATGTTTCGCTAAATTTTGGTGTTTTTCACAATTAAATACTTAATGTATTGAGCAAATTTTGCCAGTAACATAAAGTCCAATGTGTCACGAGAAAACAATCTCAGAACCACTTGGATAGGTAAAAGCATTCCGAAGTTATTGCCACATAAAGTGAAACATGTCAGATTTGAAAAAATTGGCTGTGTCCTGAAGGCCAAAACAGGCTGTGTCCTTAAGGCAGGGGTGAAACTAGCCCTTTTGCTGCCTGAGGCGAACTATAGAAAGGCGCCCCCCCCCCCCACAAATCTATTCAAGTAACCACAGCCTGTTCTGACTTTCTGCTGAGTTCAGCAGCCCAGCGCGGATGGCATGATGCAGTGACGTAATCGCGCTAGGCCGCTGACGTCAATAGCGTGCTCTTGGACTGCTGTAGACCGCAGGCCTAAACCAGGCTGTGGTCTACGAGAGAAAACGGTGGGGCAGGGAGCCAACGGCCCAGGGCTGGCTGCCACATTTTAGCCTGGAGGCAAGCACACAGCACTTTTCCAAGAGTAGCGGCCCATTTTGGGGGCATTCTGCAATTGCTGAATTTGTCCTCCCTAACACCACCGCTATAAACTGCTACATGTCAATGGAAAAATCTTCCACCAGAGGAAAAAATGTTTCCCAATGGTGGAGTAAAAGACAGCTTCACCCGAGCCTGGGACCTGGTACTCTGCCATGTGGAAAAAAATTTCCCTCTGGCGAAAGACTTTTCAGTTGACAGGTAGCAGAGTCTGAACGGGAATTATTTTTATTTTTTTTACCTCTAGATTCTAGTGCATTGCAGGGGAGAAGGAAAGTGTATATTTTTTTTATTCTTCATACTTTTTTTTTTTCCTGGTTGGTTTCAATGGACCGTTTGGACTACGCCGTAAATTTATTTGACTACTTTGATGATCTATGTTTTTTTTTTTTGTTTTTTTTTAAATAAAATGGTGAAAGCGGGTTGTGTGAGGGAGTTTTTATTTAAATAAAAAAATGTTTCTTATGTCCATGTGTTTTTTTAATTCATTATTACCGCCAGTGTAATGGCCGCTATCTGATTGACAGCATCCATTACTAAGCCTGGAGCCTACTGTTAACCAGTAAAAATGCTAGCACCAACCTCCCATTATTACCCCGGTACCCAACACCGCCAGGGGTACCGGGAAGAGTAGGGTACAATCCAATACCTGAACATATGAAGCGACGGCCGGACACAGTCATCCCTTCAGATGGTTGGGTCCTGGATCGTTCCTGGCTCTTCCTGGTACCCCTGATAGCGGTGGGTACTGGGGTAATAATGGGAGGTAGTGCTAGCATTTTTACTGGTTAACACTAAGCCCCAGCCTTAGTAATGGATGCTGCAGACAGCGGCTGTTACGAAGACGGTAATAAAGTATAAAAAAAAAAGACATACTATTTTTTTAATTGAAATAAAAACTCCCTCACATAACCCTCTGACCATTTTATTTAAAAAAATGTAGATCATCAAAGTAATCCAACAAATCTACTACATTGTCCACATGGTCCAGCGGAACCTGCAAAACAAAACAACCAGTATGAAAAATAAAAATACTTCTACTCACCTACTGCAGTATTCTGTCTTCTGTCTCCTCCACTGCGCTGCAATAGAAACTAGAGGCCAATGAACTGTAGTTCCTATTGTGGCGCCCGGGACCTAGAGATCCAGCAGAAATATTAATAGTTATTAATAATTCTGACGCATCTGGGAGGTCCCGTGCACCAGAAAATGCTAATGCATGGACTCCTAAAGTGACAGAAGAGTCCCTGTATTAGCTACGTGACCGGGGTTACTAGCAGTCACAGTGAAGTGTTAGGTAAGAGTGTGGGGCAGGAGAAGGCGGCAAATCAAATGAATTGACGGGCGGTCCTGCATTCACAGTGCTCCATTCACAAACTCCTGCGATGACTGCAGTGGCTGTAACTCTTAGATAAAATGGCGCCTGTCTTCCCCCTAGAATCGAGGGTCGCTGTGGGTCCCTGTGAACCGTACATGCCGCAGAGCACATTTCAAAGCTAAAATAGCTCCAGCAGGAGATAGGAAAGTAGGGATGGGAGCCGACCTTATGCCCCGGATAGGGATGTCACGATACCAAAATGTGGACTTCGATACCGATACTTCGTTTATTATTGCGATTTCGATACCAATTCGATACTTTGCCAACAGTAATAAAACACAAAAATAGTTCTTCCATTTTCTGATGTGAGACGCGTGGTGCGATGATGAATTTAACCTCCACGTGCCTCACATTAATAGTAATTAACCCCGTCATGTTTCTCAGTTCATAATGGGTTAATGTGTGAGGTACATGATGGGGTTAATTACTATTAATGTGCCTCACAATAAGTGAAAGAAAGCAGTTTTTATTTTATTTATTCTACAGCGTACACATCATAAATGATGCAAAAAAAAATGTTGTGCAGGTTATTACGGCCGCGCCAATACTGAATGTGTATATTTTATGTATTGAGACTTATTTTAATGTTTATTGTAAAAAAGGTGCATGTGTATTTTTTTTTTATTTAACATTACTTTATGTTTTTACTTTATTTTTTAAACCTTAATGTACTGGCATATATCTATATTACAGTACATTAGCCTGTGTACGGATAGTACACAGGCAGGCAGTTAGGACATACCTAAATATGCCCTAACAACAGGAAATATGGTAGGACAGCCCTGGGGTCCTTCAATGGACCCTGGGCTGTCTGCCCATATATGGTATGTCCCTCAATCGCGTCACAGGAATTCCCTGTGATGCGATCCAAGGGACATCCCCCTTCTCATTTTCACCTGAATGCTGCAGTCCGCTGTGATCGCAGCATTCACGGGAATAACGGCGGAGATGAGAGGCTTCACTGATCTCCGCAAGCGGGGCTGCGGCTGTGTAATACAGCCATTGCCCCGCTCCTGACAAGAAGTGCGTGCGCGGTCTGCATGAGGAGATGCGGCCGGCGCGGCACTAATGAGCGGTGGTTCAGACACTGAACACAGAACATGAGGATGTTTTGCAGTGTGCCCGCCATGTTCTGTCTTCAGTGCCACCGCTCATTAGTGCAGTGCCGGCCGCATCGCATCATCCTGACAGCGCGCACTTGCTGTCAGGACTCAGGAGCGCGGCAATGACTATCACACAGCCGCAGCCCCGCTCTCATACATTCATGTGTTACAATACTGAGCTGTGCAGCCGCACAACTCAGTATCGAAATACATGAAATAACGGTATCGAACCGTTTGGGGATGCAGAGTATCGAAACAGTATCGAAGTTTCGATGCATCGTGCATCCCTAGCCCTGAGTGCACCATATAGCACCTGTGCATGTGTCATGCAGAAACACATATACAGATGCTAATAAAGATGGCTGCCCCCATCTTTATTAGTACAAATATATGAATAAATACAGTTATATTAGGGAACATTAAAATAGTTATAAAAAATAGGCTCATAACTTTCCTTAACTGGTTCCCGACCGCTGGCTGTATATTTACGGCCTGCGGTCAGGGTCCTTAAAACCCGAGCCATAGACTTTTTACGGCTCGGGTTTTAACTTGCTGCCCGCGCGATCGGGCAGCTGAATGTCGGGTCTCCGGCTGTCAGTGACTGCCGGGGACCCTGAGGAGAGGATAGAAGCAGCTTTCACTGCTTCTGTCTTCTCCGATGTCTTTTTACACAGCGTTCAATGAACGCTGTGTATAGGAATAGAGACAGCAGCAGCGGCGCTGTCTCTATTCCTCCCGGTGATCATGTGACTGGTCACATGATCGCCGGGTGCCGTTAGTGGCAGACTGCTGCTGGGTCTTACAAGACCCAGCATAGCCCTATTAGTGACAATCGTCACTATGAGAGGGCTGATTTCCCTTGTAACTGGGGTTGTGCAGCTCCAGTTACAGTGGAAAAACATGGTGTAAAAGAAAGAAAAAAAATATATAAAGTTCCCCAAAGGTCTTTTTTGACCTTTGAGGGACAGACCATAGTAATAAAAAAATAATAAAGTAAAGTGCAAAAAAAAATGTAATAATAAATACACATAAAATACCCACCCCCAAAAAAAAACGTTCCCCCCGCCAATCATTGTTGTAACGCTAGCACGGACCCAATTACCCTAATATAGACATGTAATATATTAACATTTACGGTAGACAATGAGGATCACAAATAAAAGGTCTATTTTAGGGTAAAACTATGTTATTACCCAAAAAAAATAGCTGAAACGTAAAAAAGCTTATTTTTTTACTATTATTTTCAAACTTTATGAATAAAAATTCTAAAATAGCAAAAAAGGTGTGTATAAAAACGATAAAAAATGAAACCTGCATTGTCTACGGAAAAAACGTCGCAAAAATCACGTAGTTAGCCCAATAAATAAAAACTTTATAGCCATTTAACTAACACGTGCTAAAAATGGCTAAACGGTGTCTGGTCCTGAAGGCGCAAAATTGCCCGGTCCTGAACTGGTTAAAGGTATATTCACACAGAGTCTTTTGCAGGCAGAAAAGTCTGCCTCAAAATTCCGTTTGGAATTTTGAGGCAGATTTTGATCTGCCTGCACGCCGTTTGCCGCGCTTTTCGCTCGTGCCCATTGAGCGCAACGGGCAAAAACGCCGTGAAATACACTTTCTCTGCCCCAATTGTCAATGGGTGGAAAGAGACGTAAACGCCCAAAGATAGGGCATGCCGCTGCTTTTTCCCGCGATATGGTTTTTCCGCTTGCGGGTAAGAAAACGCTTCGCCTCCCATTGAAATCAATGGGAGGCATTTTTGACCGTTTCTTGGCGCGTTTTCCGACGCGGTTTCCGCGTCAAAAACTCTTTGTGAACTGACCCTTAAAGTGTAATTAAACTTTAAAAAATACCTTTGACATGTCATAGTAAAATTTCAGAAGTTTTGATCATTGGTGGTCTGAGCACTTAGCACTCCCCGATCGCTAAAACGAAACAGCAAAAGTGCTCAGGTGAGCGTTGTGCTGCTTCGTGTCTTATTGGCGTGTGTGTAATATATATATACACACACGCCAATAAGAAACGAAGCAGCACAACGTTCACCTGAGCACTTTTGCTGTTTCGTTTTAGCGATCGGGGAGTGCTAAGTGCTCAGACCCCCAATGATCAAAACTTCTGAAATTTTACTATGACATGTCAAAGGTTTTTTTTAAAGTTTAATTACACTTTAAGGGTCAGTTCACAAAGAGTTTTTTGACGCGGAAACCGCGTCGGAAAACGCGCCAAGAAACGGTCAAGAATGCCTCCCATTGATTTCAATGGGAGGCGAGGCGTTTTCTTACCCGCAAGCGTAAAAACCATATCGCGGGAAAAAGCAGCGGCATGCCCTATCTTTGGGCGTTTACGTCTCTTTCCACCCATTGACAATTGGGGCAGAGAAAGTGTATTTCACGGCGTGTGTGTAATATATATATATATATATATATTGTGCACACACACATATACGTACATACATACATACGTTACACGCACACACACTATGGCCTCATGCACACGACAGCACTGGTTAGTTGTGCATTGGTGTATCATTAGGATTCACAACAGTTCACGATTATTGGCAAATCCGGACCGTAAAATTACTTGTCTTGAATTTTTGCGGTCTGGATTTGCAGCCCCCATATGGATCAGTGTAAACCACGGTCATGTGCATAGGGCCATAGAAATGAATGGATGGATCCACAATTTATCCGCAAATGTGCGGATAAATTACAGCTGAGAAAAAACGGTCATGTGCATGAGGCCATACACACACACACACACACACACGCACACACATACAGTACACACATTACATACCTTTTGTAGACTCCAGAGAAAATCAGGAAGAGGTGATGAGTCCATAGCAGGATTCCCCCTGAGCCTCTTCATGCCGGCAGCAGTGCAGTGAAGACATGGGCTGCTCGCTGCTCTCTCCATCCCGACACTGAGCAGGATCATATTACAATAGGGACAGGAGAGTGGAGAGCAGCGGGGGAAGTGGGGGGAGGGTATTAACGTGGCACAGGAGCGATATTCTCGTAAGGAGGAAGCACATCTTGCAGCTGCTAATAAGTGGTGGGAACGTCGGCCAGCAGCTCTGTAATGCCGCCCCCTCTGAGACCCTGCAGTGTGCCGCCTGAAGCCAGAGGCTCAACTCGCCTCATGGTAGGTGCGGCCCTGCCTTAAGTGGTTAAATGGGCACTGTCCTTTCAACAAACTTTGCATAAATGAACAGTACAGGCGATTATACGAAACTTTGTAATATATCTTATCAGTGTAACAAGCCTCTTTCTACTCTTATCTGCTCCCCTTTCCCTCTATTAGGCCCTATTTCCACTGCAGAGTTAGTCAGCCATTTGACGGCCGTTTATTTAACAGCCATCACAGGGCCACAGTAAAAACAATGGACCCCAAATGGGACTATACACACAGCCAATTTTTTGATGGCCCGGGAACATTCCTTATTTTGGGCCGTTCTCACCTCCGCACGACTCCCATAGAAGTCTATGGGGCCATGTAAAACATGACAGTGACATCAGGGGCAACTCTTGAAGCAGAATCCCCGGCCAGCGCGTTGCCGATTATCTGGCCAGGGATTCCACTCCAGGAGAAGCCCCTGGCGTCACTATCCATATATGGACAGTGACATAAGGGGAAACTCTTGAAGCAGAATCCACGGCCAGAGCGCTGCCGACGCTCTGGCCGGGGATTCCGCTCCAGGAGAAGCCCCTAACGTCACTATCTATATATGGAACAGAGACGTCAGGGCTCCTGTGTCTCTCCTCAAGGCTGCTGAGTTTCTCTGCATGGATGCTTTATCTCTCTGTAGGTTTGTTGTTTCTCTCTGCAGGGCTGTAGGTCTTTGTGGGGGGGAATAGGGAAAAAACAATCTTTTGAGAAGTTTAGTTACATAGTTACATAGTTACATAGTTACATAGTTAGTACGGCTGAAAAAAGACACATGTCCATCAAGTTCAACCAAGGGAAGGGAAAAGGGAAGGAAAAATTTCTACACATAGGAGCTAATATTTTTTTGTTCTAGGAAATTATCTAACCCTTTTTTAAAGCCATCTACTGTCCCTGCTGTGACCAGCTCCTGCGGTAGGCTATTCCATAAATTCACCATTCTTACTGTAAAGAAGCCTTGTCGCCTCTGCAGCTTAAACCTTTTTTTCTCCAGACGGAGGGAGTGCCCCCTTGTTTTTTGAGCGGGTTTTACAAGGAACAGGATATCACCATATTTTTTGTATGTGCCATTAATATATTTATATAAGTTAATCATGTCCCCCCTTAGTCGTCTTTTTTCAAGGCTAAATAGGTTTAATTCTTTCAATCTTTCCTCATAACTTAAATTCTCCATGCCCCTTATTAGCTTCGTTGCTCTTCTTTGTATTTTTTCCAACTCCAGGGCATCCTTTCTATGAACTGGAGCCCAGAACTGAACTGCATATTCTAGATGAGGCCTCACTAATGCTTTGTAAAGTGGCATTATTACATCCCTGTCCCGCGAGTCCATGCCTCTTTTAATACACGACAATATCCTGCTGGCCTTTGAAGCAGCTGATTGACACTGCATGCTGTTATTGAGTTTATAATTTACAAGTACACCCAGATCCTTCTCGACAAGTGAATCCGCCAGTGTAGCGCCCCCTAGGACATATGATGCATGCAGGTTGTTGGTACCCAGATGCATAACTTTACATTTATCTACATTAAACTTCATTTGCCAAGTGGACGCCCAAACACTTAGTTTGTTTAAATCTGCCTGTAATTCATGAACATCTTCCATAGTCTGAACTATATTACATAGCTTGGTGTCATCTGCAAAAATAGAAATAGTGCTATTAATCCCTTCCTCTATATCATTAATAAATAAGTTGAATAATAGTGGTCCCAGCACTGAACCCTGGGGTACACCACTTATAACCGGTGACCATTCAGAGAAGGAATCATTGACCACAACTCTCTGGATACGGTCCTTGAGCCAATTCTCAATCCAATTACAAACTATATTTTCTAAACCTATAGTCCTTAATTTACCCATTAGGCGTCTATGGGGGACAGTGTCAAATGCCTTTGCAAAGTCCAAAAACACTAAATCCACAGCGGCCCCTCTGTCTAGACTTCTGCTCACCTCTTCATAAAAACAGATTAGGTTAGTTTGACAACTTCTGTCCTTAGTAAAACCGTGCTGGCTGTCACTTATAATGCTATTTATTGTCACATAATCCTGTATATAGTCCCTCAATAGCCCCTCAAACATTTTCCCCACGATGGATGTTAAGCTTACTGGTCTATAATTACCCGGGGAAGACCTAGAGCCCTTTTTGAAAATAGGCACCACATTTGCCCTGCGCCAGTCCCTTGGCACTATACCAGTCACTAGAGATTCTCTGAATATTATGAAAAGGGCTTTCACCGTATGGTAAAAACTGCAGTTAAATTTATTCTACTGCCTACTGTCGGAGCCTCATCTTAGCCTGAAACTCTTTGTTTTATTAGAAAAATAGAAAAACATAACAACAAAACTAATACATAACATAAATCACAACAATATATACAATATATACACAAAATACATTACTGCATTTTTTTCCCATCCCTGGTCTTAGCCAATTTCCTCATCCATTTGCACTTATCCACATTCAACCTTTATCATATTCCCCCCTTCTCCCACCAGAATCCACTCACCCCCACTTACTCCCTTCCGTACTCATTCGAAACAATCAGCCGGAAAAGTGTCAAACCCCGGCATACATACCTATATACATGGTGAAACACCATACACCGCACACATTATATACACCCTAACATTTTATTTTTTTATTTTTTTTATTTTATATTAATATACTGACCCTAACTCTATCTAAACTAACCCATCACCACACCAGGCCAACACCCCGCCCCATGTCCTCTCATGTCCGCTTAGTCCTGGTGTTGGCCTCCAACACCTCACCCTAAACCTCCCACTCAGACCCTCGCCCCATGTCCTCTCATGTTCTGCATAGTCCGGGCCTGAGTAGGAAAAGAAAAACCACCACCCTCCCCACTCCCCTCAATTCCCCCACCCAACCTTTCTAAACCCCTTTCCCTATCCCTCACATTTTTATAGCAACGAAACACCAAAACCCGAAAGCACCAAGTTCGGTTCCTGTAAGCCTTTATACTGCCTTTACGTATCAAAAACAAAAACCTGAAGTGCTCTAATCCAGCCTACCACCAGAAGGAAGGAGACAGGAGACCCACCCGACCCCCCCAAGGCCAGGGTCCACCCAGGCCGACACATTCCCTATCGCTTCCCCTATCGCTTTCCCCTATTACTGTCCCTTCTCTTACCCTACATTTAATCTAGCCCTAAACTTACCCTCCTTTCCCTATTATTCTCCCTATCGCTTCATTTTATGTGCCGAAACGAGGGCGAACCCCCCCAGACGAGCCGGATGAGCCCCCCCCCTGAAGGGCGATACCCTAAGGCACCCTAAATGAAAAGCCCCTCCATAAGCGAGAGGCTTTGGGTGCTCCCAGTCTATCGATCTCCAAAGAACGCACCTTCACCAGGTCACCGATGATATTCCCTGCGACCTCATCAACCCGGAGGATTTTGCTCTGCGTAGATACTAAACACTGTGCATTCCAAGTAAAGTGCCTAACCACTATGCTAACTAAAAAGGAAGTGTTACGGTCCCTACCACCTAGGTCTCTGAACATCCCATAAGCCCACCCAGCATAGAAGAGGTTGGCTAAGCCGGGCCAGCCGATGGAGGTATCCACCCTTTTATATACCTCTGCATTAAAGGGGCAATGAAGCAGGAAATGCTCCATACTCTCCAGTGTATTGCTACACTCCTCCCGAGGACATCCTCTGTCATCAGTGTTTCTGTACTTCAGATTGCCCCTTACGTACAGTCTCCCGTGGAAGCAGCGCCAAGCCAGATCCCAAAACTTCTGGGGAATCCTCACTGAATTTAAAAGTTTTAATCCCTCCCCGAGGTCACTACTTGGGCAGTCTTTGAGTGCCAGGGGTTTCTGGAAGTGGGTCATCAGAACCCTTCTGTCGAGAAATTTTCTCTGCATGGTCCCGATCTCCCACACCTCCAGACCCCACCGGCGCACCATCTTCAAAACCAGGGCGGCATAAGCCGGGAGATGCCCGTGGGGTGTACGCAGGTCTTTCAATTGGCCTCCTCTCTCCCATTCCTGGAAGAAGGGCTGAAACCACTCCCTGCAGGAGAGAATCCACCAAGGAGCCCTCTCTTATCCAAGGTTTGCTAGATTAATCTTAATAAAAGCGTTCACTAGGAACACCACTGGGTTAACCATACCTAACCCTCCTAGTCTCCTTGGTAGATACGTGACTTCTCTCTTAATTAGGTTAAGCCTGCTCCCCCACAACAGTTGGAAGAACAGGCTATAGACCCGAGCCCAGAGAGGTTCTGGCAAGATGCACACACTGCCAAGGTAGAGCAACATGGGCATCAGGTAAGCTTTGGCCAAATGAACCCTTTCTCTAAGGGTTAAGGACCAACCCTTCCATAGGCCGACCTTCTGGGCAACTAAGTTTAGCCTGCCATCCCAGTTTTTCTTGGGATAATCACCCGGGCCAAATTCCACTCCTAAGATCTTTACAGGACCCCTGAGGCTCAGGAAGGGTGTCCAGGAGACCAAAACTAGGATCTCCTCCTCCCAGCCAGAGACTCTCAAACTTGTCACGGTTAATCTTGGACCCAGATGCCCGCGAGTAACATTCCACTTCTGACATCACCCACTCCGCCTCCCCTTGCGTGGAGACGAAGATGGAGACGTCATCCATGTATGCAACCACCCTGTGGGTGGCTTCTGGTCCTTCCAAGCCGATCCCGATCCCCGCCAATGGTCCACGGTCAACCCATCGTATAAGGTCTGGAGCCAATTGACAAACCCACTCAGCAGGCCATACCTTAGAAGGACCGACCATGATTCACCCGGTCAAACGCTTTGGCCTGTCCAAGGACAGGACGTACCCCTTCCACTGGCCAGAATTTCCCCGCTCCACTGCCTCTCTGACACTGAGGACAGCACTAAATGTGCTGCGGCCTGGAACGGAACAATGCTGGACAGGTGAAAGGAGCCAGGGTGCAAATTTCACCAACCGATTAAACAGCACCTTGGCGAGAACCTTTCTGTCCGTATTGAGGAGCGCTATGGGACGCCAATTCTCAGTCGAATCCTTACCCTTTGATAGAACAATCAAAGCTGACCTCCTCATTGACCTCGGCAGAGTGCCCAAGGATAGACACTCATTAAACACCGATGTCAAGAGGGGAACTAGGGTTCCTTTAAAGGTCTTATAGAATTCGGATGTTAAGCCATCCGGCCCTGGCGATTTTTTCAGACCTAGCCCGTCAATCGCCAGCATTACTTCCTCTTCTTTGATTGGATCTATCAAAACATTAAGAGAGGAATCCTCTCCTGGCTCGGGAACAGTTTCAGCCAGGAAAGCCGACATCTCCTCTCGGTCTGAATCCTGCTTACCCAAAAGGTGAGAGTAGAAGGATCTAACGATCTCCAGAATCCCTGTCTTGTATCTCCTCAGGGACCCTGTACTGTCTATTAGTCCAGTCACTATTTTACGACTCACTGACATCTTACAGTTCCTGTAGGGGTCGGGTGAGCGGTACCTCCCGAAATCCCTCTCAAGAACCAAAGATGCATGTCTATCATACGGACACCTCTTGAGCAACGCTTTCACCCCGGAGATCTCCACCTGGCTACCTCCGGCCTAGACCAGACATTCGAGTTTCCTCCTCAGTTCCTGATACAGGCGGTACCTGCTCATTGACCTGAGGCCTGAAAGCCGGAGGAAAAATCCTGCCACCCGATATTTGAACAACTCCCACCACTCTGACTTAGTGCCACCTAGATCCAACAAAGGTACCTGGTCCTGAAGAAAATCCTCAAAGGCCTGTCTTATCTCTGCTTCTTCCAGGAGAGTGGAATTCAGCCTCCATATACCTCGTCCCATCCGGAGGGATTCTGCAATGTCCAGAGAAAACAAAATCATACAGTGGTCGGAGAATTCCACCTCAACAATGGACACTGGTGAAGAGATGGCTTCCTCTTTCAAAAAAAACCTGTCTATCCTAGACCTACAACTACCTCTTTGATAGGTGAACCCGGGGTGACCTAGGGTATGCCTAATGTGGATATCCACCAGGCGAGCCTCGCTAGCTATGCTATTTAAGGCCACGCTATCATAGCCCAGTCTATCTTTGGAACCTCCTCTATCACAGGGTCTAACGACAGTGTTAAAATCCCCTCCAAAGATGACCTGTCGACTAGAAAAAAGGAAAGGCTTAATCCTCATAAAGAGACTTTTTCGGTCCCACTTTGTTTGGGGACCATAGATGTTAATTAGCCTTAATTCTTGTCCCTTCATGAGAACATCTAAAATCAGGCACCTCCCCATTTCTAATTCTATCATCCGTTGGCATTTTACCGGTGCGGTGAAAAGAACCGCCATACCGCTATATGGCTCAGCCGCAAGAGACCAGTAGGAGGGTCCACGTCGCAAATCCCTCCTGGCTTTTACGACATCTGCCAAAAGTGACAGTCTGGTCTCTTGCAAAAACAAAACATCAGCTTCAACTCGGCTGAGAAAATCAAAGGCTGCACATTTAGCCATATCTGACTTAATGCTGGCGACATTAATGGAAGCCAGCGTCAACGGTGCGGGTACCGCCATCCTGGATGATAAAATTAGACAGCTTTCTTCTTCCCTCCCGTCATGATCTGAAGAGGACCCTCCAGACCCTTTATCTTTAGTTCTTTTTTTGGAGGTAGTGGAGTCCATCTCCTCCTGGCGGACCTCCCCCCCTCACTCACACTCCCATCCTCGTCCCCTTGTCCCAGGTTGACCCCTGCCCCAGAGCCCTTTGTACCTCTCGGGGGAAGGGGCCCAGCACCACCTGAGACCCCTACCTCACCCTCCTCCTCAGTTTGCTGAGGAGCTGGAAGATCCACGAGGGCTTGGTAGCGGTTGGGGGAGAGCACCAGAGGGGTGCAGATTGTACCTTCCGTGGCCGGGGCTTGGCCAGATGACTTTGGCCCCCTCAAGATCTTATCCTGTGTCCCAGATGTTTTTTTAGGGTGTACCCTCTCTTCCTCACCAACACTTTCATATTGGGAGAATTGAGAGTCCTCAGCCACTTGCTCCCTCTGGATCCTCCTGACCTCCTCATCCAGTTCAGCGTCCCCAAGGGCATCCGTCTCCAGGGCAGGCTCCGGGTTCGGGCAAGAGGTCCCCCCAGTTACCTGGGCTTCCCTCAGCTCCCTCTCCTTTTGCCTCTTCTCCAGCCTTCGATGGTAGGAAGGCTGAAGCCCTTTTCTTGATGTCTTCACTTGCCCTTTTGCCCCGCCATCTCTGCATGCCTCCTCACCCACAGGAGCCACCCCACTCTTTTCTCCTGCAGGCTTGGCGACCGCATTGACCACGGAGCGAGGACACCTACTGAATGGGTGACCTAAGTCACCACACAGGTGACACCTAATCTGGCCACACGATGTAGCTAGATGACCTACCCCCCCACAATGAGCGCATTTCTGCACCGTGCAGGCCGCGCTCATGTGTGAGGGGTCGCCACACCGGTGACACAGCCACGGCAGTCCCTGGTAGAAGACCAGGATGCGATCCGTCCCAAGGAAAGCAGAGGATGGAATGTGGGACACAGTTTTCCCCAGACGCTTAAGTTTCACCATAAACGTCCAGGCCCCCGACCAGATGCCAAACTCATCCAGCTTTTTCCTGGGCATCTCCGCTACCCCTCCAAACCGACTTAACCAGGTCATGATGTCAACACAAGAAAGTGACTCGTTACAGGTGAGAACGGTCACCTTCTTGAGACCATTCTGGCGGAATATTGCTGGTGCAGCAAAATCCCGCCAGCCGGGCTCGTCACATCACCGGCTGATACATTCACCCGCGATCCTACCATTCTCTTGGTTCTTTATTTTTTTGCTTTTCCGTTACCTTTCCTGCCCTGACACCCCAACCCCCACCTCTGCATCATCAGTTGACATAAGCGGCACCTCCACGCGACCCTCCACGTCATCGATGTCCATATTGCTTGGCAGGGCAGGAAAAGACACTCCTTTATCTGCAAAAACATTTTTTCCCATATCTTTATTTTTACTTTTACTTTCTTCATTAACTTTATCTGCGATTTTCCCTTTTGCAGGGCTGCTTTGCAGCGGCCGTTCTGCGCTTATTCTTGCCAGGCCACTCCCCTCCTCTGCTCCGGTGTGGCTGGCTGCGCCCCTTGCAGAGACTCTGACTCCGCCCTTATCCGAGGCATCGGGTGCCTGTAGACCTATCACGCTGGCCGGTCCCGGTGTGACAAGACCGGCCACATTACAGGCACCCGACCAACGGGACCGTGCTGCAGCCGACTTCCAGTCCGCCCCCTCCTCCGATGCACGGCTCACACCGCTCACCGGTCTCCGGGGCTCGCCGTCCGCCGGGTCTGGGACCACGCCCCCTGTTGCGCTCCGGCTGCCAGCGCCGCCCACTTCACAGCGAGCGGCATCCGGCGCCATCTTGCCCATCCTCATTTCAATCTTCCCGCTCTCCCGCCCCGACTCCACTGCAGAAGCCGGGGCTGGGGGGTTTGCTGGACCTGCACTCTGGACCAGAATCTCTTCTGACCCGGAGTGCAGGGGAGACCCATGAACATATACAAGCCTCACCTCTTGTTTTAGCAGTCTCTCCTCCCTCTGCTTCTGTCTCAGCTTCTTCCTCCTCCGCTTCTCTGCTCCCGCACCTCACACTTCCTCCTCTGGGGGCAGATCCGAGCCAAAGCTGAAGTTCTCCAAAGACACGGGGGACTCCTGATCCCGGATCTGTGTTAGAATCCCGGGGGGATGCTCCCCCTCTGACCCGGAACTGGACTCTGGCAGGCGTGCCATATTGGGAGAGATCTCCTCCCTCACCGTGAGCTCCCCTGACTCGCGCGGTGCCTCTGAGTCTGACTCACTGTCAGGGACCGGCACCGGCACGTCAAGGGTTTCTCCCACAGTGCTCTCCATGCTGGTCTCCATTCTGGTCTCAGCTGCCTCCTCCTGCTGCTTCCCCCCTCTCTGGCTTGCGTCAGCCATTGCCTGGAATCTGTCTTCATTCCTCAGTTTTTCGGCGAAGACTCCCCCTCCGGCTATTATCTTCCCCTCCGCTCCTCCACCTCTTTCACTTCCCTTAGCAGGGTACGGACCTGTGCAGCGAACTTTGCCCGCCTGCTGCCTGATGACTTGGCGTCCCTCTGCCGGGCCACCGTCAGGTTACCGCGGATTCGCTGCAGGGACCTCCCCAGATCTTTGTACTCCTCCATGTGGGCCACCAGGCGGGAGCCAAACGTGGCAGCGTCTTCTCCTGGCCTCAGTGACCCCCACTCGGACGGGTCCCTGCAGCCTTGTTGATCCATTCCCGGTTGTCCTTCTCCTCCTCTCCTCGCGGCATGCTGCGATGCACCAACCCTGGGAGAGGACGAGGCCACGCTGTTACTGCCTCAAGATGTCCTTCTCTCCCCCAGGGCTGGCTCCACTTTCCCAGCTGGCTGGGATGTCCCTCCACCCCCCACCGGCCTTCTCCGGAGGGTGGAGGACCGGGACTCCATCTCCAGATGGAGCCCCCCCTCGGTGCACTCTGCTAGCCCAGGCAGGTGTAATAAACCTGGGCAGGTGAAAAAGGCAGAGTCCCCGGGACGGTAGTTGCTCCAAGCACAGTGCACCACACTCAAAACACTCCTCTCTCCTCAGAGATCAAGCTCGTTCTGGCACCTGTCTCAGCCTGAAACCACCACTACTGTCTACAATGCCTCAGGTACCCTTCCTGAACTATAGACATTTCATTGAACCTGTTTGGCCAGCTGCTATGCCGCTACGCAGTATGGCCCAGTGGGTCCACACCCTGTGCCGTGACAGTACGCTCAGGCCATGGACCCCGCTGGTCAATTCAAGGGCCTGTCCCCTTCCCAAGCCATGCAAGCGGACCTGCAGGACCTGCGAACACGACTGGATCAACTCCTTGTGGCAGTAAACTCTATGGCACTACAGATAGGGGCGCTAGCTGCTTCCTCCTCTGCTCCTATTACAGCTTCTCCGACTGATCCTCCTGCTACACCTCCTGTCAGCACCGGTTCTGATCCTCAGTTCTCGCTGCCATTACCACCTCGTTTCTACAGAGACACAAGCACGTGCAGGGGATTTCTCAACTAGTGTCATATCCACTTCACCCTGCACGCCAGAGCATTTCCCTCAGACAGTGCCAGGATCGCCTTCATTGTTTCTCTGCTTGCCGGCAAGGCCCTGGCGTGGGCGAACTCAATTTGGGAACGACAGGGACCCGAGACTTCCAGGGGTTCCTGCGGTTATTCCGTACTGTGTTCGAGGATCCTGGACGAGTTTCATCGGCAGCTACTTCTATACTGAACCTACGCCCGGAGGACACCTCCGTGGGCGAGTACACCATCCGGTTCCGAACCCTGGCAGGAGGGCTGTCCTGGAACAACGAGGCATTAGTAGCTTCCTTCTGGCATGGTCTGTCATCCGAGATCAAGGACGAACTAGCTGCTCGTGATCTACCACCTACCTTGGACGGCCTAATTTTACTTGCCACCCGGGTTGACATGAGTCTCAGAGAAAGATCCCAAGAGGTTCGTCGAGAGAGAAAGGCTCCCTAGGTTGGCTCCCAACATCCAGCAACCCCTCTTGTCCTCATCTGTTGCTCCACCCAAGGTCCCGATGCAAGTAGATCGGCTTAGTCTATCTGTCCAGGAGAAACAGCGCAGGCGCACTTCTGGACTCTATAGAAGCCAAAAAACTCCAACGCCTAGGATTGGTTGGAGAGACAACCCTGGGCGCAACAGCATTTGACAAAGAACTCTCCTCCAAGCTGTCAATCCCTGTGACTATTGTCGCTGGCGAGAGGTCCCATCTGATCTCTGCCTATCTTGACCAATTTTATACGTGGAGACCTTGTTGATCTTCTTCACTTTCCCACTATCCTTCTGGAGAAGCCGTTGATCGTTGCCTCAGTAGATGTACTGATGCTGTCCGACCAAATATTGTCTGTGACCAAACCGCTGAGGCTTTAAGTGGGAGCCCTTCATTCTGAGGTCATCTCCCTGTCCAAGGCTGTCAGCCTCGTGTTGCTGGGTTTGCCTTGGCTCCGTCTACACACCCCAGTCCTGGATTGGAACTCCAGAGAGGTGCTCCAGTGGGGTCCCAAGTGCTACAACCGCTGTCTGGGGCATGTCCATCCACTTCAGTCTCCTCTGCATCAGTCATTGGCAGGGTTGCCCTCTTGCTACTATCAGTTCTCGGATGTCTTCGACAAGAAGGAGGCAGAGACATTGCCACCACATCGAGCGTATGATTGTCCTATTGACTTCGTTCCTAATTCGTCTCCTCCTCGCGGTAGAGTATACCCTCTCTCCTTACCTGAAACCCAGTCGATGTCTGACCGTATTAAGGAGAATTTAGAGAGGGGCTTCATACGCAAATCCTCATCCCGGCCAGGGCCGGGTTTTTCTTTGTTATAAAGAAAGACGGATCCCCCAGACCCTGCATTGACTACCGGGCTCTCAACCAGATCACGGTAAAGAACAGATACCCATTGCCTTTAATCTCCGAACTGTTTGATCGCATACGGGGGCAAATATTTTTTTCAAACTAGACCTGCGGGGGGCCTACAATCTAATCCGGATTTGTCAGGGTTATGAGTGGAAGATGGCATTTAACGCACGTGATGGGCACTATGAATACCTGGTTATGCCCTTCGGCCTGTGTAACGCCCCCGCGGTCTTTCAAGAATTCGTCAATTACATTTTCCGTGATCTCATCTATGTCTGTGTTGTGGTGTATCTCGATGACATTTTGATTTTTTTCCCCAGATCCAGTAACTCATCAGAGACATGTCCGCCAAGTTTTGCTTCGATTAAGGGAGAATCACCTATCTGCCAAGCTGGAGAAGTGCGTGTTCAATAGAAAGTCTCTACCCTTCCAGGGCTATATCATCTCCAATCAGGGGCATAAAATGGATCCTGAGAAGGTAAAGGCTGTCTTGGAATGGCCACGCCCTCAAGGCTTAAGGGCCATACAGCGCTTTCTTGGATTCGCCAACTTCTACCGGCTGTTCATTCCCAACTTCTCCTCACTGACAGCCCCATCTCTACCCTCACCAAAAAGGGCATGAATGCCAAGGTGTGGACTCCAGAAGCAGAGGCCGCGTTCAAGAGCTTAAAGAAGGCCTTCACGTCAGCCTCAATCCTTCATCATCCTGATGTGTCCCTACACTTTTCGTTGGAAGTGGATGCCTCCTCTGTTGGTGTTGGCACACTTCTGTTCCAGAGAGGCTCCAATGGCAAGACTGTGGTATGTGGCTACTACTGTAAGCTTTTTTCTCCCGCAGAGCGCAACTACTCGATTGGGGATCGGGAGTTACTGGCCATCAAGCTGGCTCTGCAGGAGTGGAGACACCTACTAGAGGGTGCAGCTCATCCAATCCTGGTCTTTATGGACCACAAGAACCTCACCTATCTCCAGACGGCCCAACGGCTCGTCAGGCCGGGTGGTTGCTGTTCTTCGCTCGGTTCCAGTTTGAGCTCCACTACCGCCCTGCCGACAAGAATGTGAGGGCCGATGCCTTGTCTAGGTCATTCGAGACAGAAGACACTGTGGAGTCCCCACAGAATATAATTTACCCTTCCTTAATCATCTCTGTCAACCCTCTGCAAGTTAGAGACATTCCTCCGGGAAGGACCTTTGTACGTCTGGCAGACAGAAGAAGAATCCTTCGCTGGGGACACAGTTTCAAGCTGGCAGGTCACGCGGGTGCCCGTAAGACCCGAGACCTAATTGCCCATCAGTTCTGGTGCCCCACGCTGCCCAAAGACATCACGGATATTGTCTCCTCCTGTACGGTGTGTGCAGCAAAGAAAGTTGCCCAATCCAGACCAGCTTGTCTGCTCCAGCCACTGCCTGTGCCCGATGCCCCCTGGCGACATATTTCAATGGACTTTGTCACAGATCTACCTCTCTCTGCTGGATGCAGTGTGGTCTGGATGGTGGTGGACCGATTTTCCAAAATGGCTCATTTTGTTGCACTGACTGGTCTGCCTTCTGCTTCCCGACTGGCCGGCCTCTTCGTCCAACACATCTTCCGTCTGCACGGCTTGCCTCTGCATTTTGTCTCAGATCGAGGGGCTCAGTTTACCTCAAAGTTCTGGAGATCACTCTCCAGTCTCCTCGGTGTAAAGTTGGACTTCTCCTCGGCCTACCATCCCCAGTCCAATGGTGAAGTCGAGAGGGTTAATCAGATTATGGAGAACTATCAGCGGCACTTTATCTCCAGGCAGCAGGATGACTGGGTGCAGCTGCTTCCTTGGGCTCAGTTCCCTTATAACAACCATACTAGTGAGTCCACCACCTCCAGCCCGTTCTTCATTGTCTACGGCCAACATCCACGAATACCTCTTCCTGTTTCCACTATGTCCCAGGTGCCAGCAGCTGACTCTACTTTCAGGGACTTTCTGCAGATATGGCAGCAGACCCGATCTTCTATTCTGCTGGCGGTCGACTGCATGAAGAAAAAGGCAGACACTAGAAGACGAGAACCTCCCCAGTTTCTTCCAGGTACTAAGGTCCGGCTGTCTTCCAAGAATATCCGGCTGTCACGAGGAGTTCATGGACCCACTGGGCCGTGCCGTCTTGGCGGTAAGGCATCTGGCCAACAGGACGCAGGTCAAAGTCTATAGTTCGTATAGGGTACCTGTGGCAGCTCAGATAGCAGCGAGGCAGGCTAGGCAGGAACCTGGCAGCAGGCGGATGACAGGTGTGGAGAGGCAGGTCAGGCGTAGAATACAGCACGGCTACAGCAAGCACAACACTAGATTCAGGATACAGGAACAGGAAACAGGAAAACACTGGGAGCAGGAAACACTAGGGGGCCATTTGCAAGACAGACTAGGGATACAACAACAAAGCTCAGGCATAGAACTAGGGGGCTGGACCCCTCTTATAGTCCAGAGTACTCACAGGTCAGAGGTCAGGAACGAGGTCTGGTGCACGCGCTGCCCCTTTAAGAGTGGGCACGAGCATGTGTGTGCACCCCACGGGATCCGGCATTGGTGAGTAGACGCGAGCGCTGGCTTCTCCTGAGGAGGAGGCTGGGGCCAGCGCTCGCCGGCTCGTGGCTGCGGCTGTCAGGGGAGGAACGGAGCTGACAGCCCGCAGCCACGGACATGACAGTATCCCCCCTCTTACGCCTCCTCTTCTTGGGACCAGAACGAGAGAGACATTTTTTCAGAAGAGCAGGAGCATTAAGGTTCTCTTCTGGCTCCCAAGACCTCTCTTCAGGACCAAATCCCTTCCAATCCACCAAATAAAAGGTCTTTCCTCTCACTTTTTTGGTGTCCAGGATCTCTTGGCGACAACCACAGGGCTAGGAGTCTTGGTGTAGCGGTTCAGGACCACTGGCTTCAGGAGGGACACGTGGAAGGAGTTGGGGATCTTGAGGGTAGGAGGCGGCCGAAGTTTATAAGCGACAGGGTTGATTTGTTTTAGGATCTCGAATGGTCCGAGGAATCTGGGAGCAAACTTGCATGATGGTACTCTTAGTCGAATGTTCCTGGAGGACAGCCAGACCATTGTGCCAGGAAGAAACTGAGGAGACTCATCCTGCCGACTACGCCAAGTGTTAGAGCGTATATGGGGGGCCACAGCCGCACGTGGCTAACTTATCAAGTCTGGTATGCAACTAAATAATCCACACCAGGAGTAATTACAGGCCCCCTTTATACAGGTACAATAATGTAGCAGACACAGTTTATTCAATGTTCACACTTTACTGGAGATAAACTCTCTTGGAGAGGCAGAATTCTTGAACGTTACAAATGCAATAACACAGTCTCTTAATAAATGCAACTATATCCATTGGCTGACAACCTGGTCATTACCAGCCCTTTATGGCTTGTGCCCCGCATGGCAATCCAGCATTTATATAAATTCAGCGGCTCCCGCCCCGCGTGGCAATCCAGTATTTATATCAATTCAGCGGCTCCCGCCCCGCATCGCAATCCAGCATTTATATCTATTCAGCGGCTCCCGCCCCGCGTGGCAATCCAGTACTGAGGCCCATTCAGCGTCTCACGCCCCGCTTGGCAATCCAGCACTTAGGCCTATTCAGCGGCTCCCGCCCCGCTTGGCAATCCAGCACTTAGGCCAATTCAGCGGCTCCCGCCCCGCTTGGTAATCCGGCTGATTACAGCCCTTGACGGCTCCCGCCCCTTCTGGCATATAGTTCAAGCAGTACTCCGTGGCTTATGCCCCGCTTAGCAATCCGGGTATTTACAGTCCTTGGTGGCTCCCGCCCCACCTGGCATAGCTAAGCACTGCACACACACCCGTATCTGTGATCCGGCTGGCCATCATTTGTGGTCACTTACTTTACTCGTGTCCTCAGAACAGTCTTTGGCTATCAAAGGGGAGGACAAATCTTTACTGGTCACCACTCCATATGTTCCATAAACTGGCTTGAATCTCCATGTTATTACCCGGACCTAGTTGTACAGCACCCCTCAGTACTCAGGGTTTTCAGGTCACTGACTCAAGCCCTTGCCACGTGTGTGTATATTGCAGCTCACCCGCTTACTCCATGGTGTCAGTGTTTGGGCCTCCTCGCTCGTCTTTCTCCAGTCACACTGCCCTGCACGTCACTTCCTCCTTCCTGCTTTCTATCTCTTCCTGCCAGTATGGAGCCATCTAGTGGCCAAAGTAAATTATTACAGCTGATACTCATGTAATACATACACGGCAAAACAAATAGACAATGGAACAGACATAATAAAAAGCATAAACTCAGTTATTTTACGTAAGGGGAAGTACAGTGTTCGACCCCCTTACAGATAGATAGATAGATAGATAGATAGATAGATAGATAGATAGATAGATAGATAGATAGATAGATAGATAGATAGATAGATAGATAGACAAATGGATCCAGCAGTACCGGTAAAGTGTGGGTGCAAGCCCAAAGGGATAGACCAAAATCCCAATTACGTATAGAGCAAAAATCAGGCAGCTCTCCGTTTGTGAAAGTGAAAAAAAGAGGGTACTTTTATTGTCCCATAGGCAACGTTTCAGCTCCTTCCCCTGGAGCCTTTCTCAAGCAACTAACATGTGTCAATTCAAGCGTTTAAAACATAGTGGTAATCAATAATGCAATTACATACCAATAAGCTCAAAATGAGCATAAATACATTCATAAAAGAACAATATTTAAAACAACTCACATCAATAGAAAACGTGTAAGCATGTCATATACAAGTAAGATGGATATCACAAAGTACATAGTCAAAAGACAATGTTTACCCTATATTATCCAATGGAAAAAAGTGCAAACAACTGTGAAATACAAGTGTACATGATAGAATTAATTAAAAACAAAGATCACCTCATGGAATGTCAACAGCACGGAACTGCCATTGAAGAGAGTGTGTGGCGCAACTGCGCATGCGCAGTGAGACATATTGCGTCTCGGGCATCAGAGATATCCGGTATTAGACCGCGCATGCGCCCTAGAGCTAGGATGCAAATGCTGCCATCTTAAGTATGGGAGCCGTGGACGATCGAAGGTACTAATAAAGAGCACTGGTGAAAATGATAAAGATATATTTATCAATCTCCAATGATGTAAAAAGACAATAGGTCGGTAGTAAATGCCTATGATGTATATAGAGTATAAATAATTATACTAATAGTAAACATGTATGTGTGAGTGCGAAAGTGGCGACACCTACAGGTGAAAAGCGGAACTATTACATACATAGTAGAGTTTAGTATATACGGCAAAACGTAAAAACGGTGGAAAAACTACACAAATAGTGTCCATTAATCAGTTTAGAAAGAGGGAATGAAGGCAATACCGATCTATAGCCTATCTATATATCATAGTAATACCTATTAATCACAGAACTTGAAGACAATAAAGGAAAATAATAAACCCTAATATCAAAGGTTCCTCTATGAATCAGAAGAAACATAAAGAGATATCATATGTTGCCCTAAGACAAAATTCAACAAAAATAAAATGTTATAAGCACGATTTATTAAAAATTGGCAGTCCGTGATGACTTGTATATCCAGAAGTGATCTTCAACATATCTGTAAAGGATCTGCCAGGCACTACGTCTGTGGAGACTCCCAGGGTTAATCAGTCGACACCTGAGGCCAGACCTCTTAGACTGACACCGGCTCCCACCAATCAGGGTGGCAGGCTCAGGAGTGGGAGAGCCTATCGCGGCCTGGTCAGTCAGAGTTAGCTCCGCCCCCTGTCCATTTGTGCCTGCAGTTTTCTCTTCCTCATTGCTTGTTATTCTTTTGGATTCCTGGCCCCACTGCTGCTTGCTCCAGCCTGCTTCTGCCGTGCTTCTGCCTTGCTGCAGTTCTCCTTGACTTGACTTGCTTTGCTTTGCTTTGCCCCTTGCTTGCTTCTGTCTCCGTGCCCGCTCGGGTTACTCACTTCGTCCTGGTCCTGACTGTTCGTTCGCCGCTCCGTTTCCTCGTGGCGTTCCGTGGCTACTGCCCCTTCCCTTGCGTGTTCCCTGTTTGTTTTCCTGTGCACTTAGACAGCGTAGGGACCGCCGCCCAGTTGTACCTCGTCGCCTAGGGCGGGTCGTTGCAAGTAGGCAGGGACAGGGCGGTGGGTAGATTAGGGCTCACTTTCCCTTCACCTCCTTCCTGCCATCATAGAATAACAAGCCCTTACCTAGTCTACCATTTCTCCTACGCTGTCGCTATCATGGACCCCCTTGAGACCCTGACCCAGCAGATGCAGGGCCTCTCCCTACAGGTCCAGGCCCTGGCCCAAAGGGTTGGGCGCACCACCTCACCTCTAGAACCCGACCTCAAGTTACCTGACCGGTTTTCAGGGGACCGTAAGACGTTTCTCTCCTTCCGGGAGAGTTGCAGACTATATTTCCGCCTTAAGCCCCACTCCTCAGGTTCCGAGAACCAGCGGGTGGGTATCATCATATCCCGACTCCAGGAAGGGCCCCAAGAGTGGGCCTTCTCCTTGGCTCCTGACGCCCCTGAACTTTCCTCTGTTGATCGTTTTTTCTCTGCCCTCGGACTCATTTACGACGAGACTGACAGGACTGCTTTAGCCGAGAGTCAGTTGGTGACCTTACGTCAGGGTAGGAGACCGGTTGAGGAATACTGTTCTGATTTTAGGAAGTGGTGCGTAGCTTCTCAGTGGAACGATCCGGCCCTAAGGTGCCAGTTTAGGTTAGGATTATCTGACGCCCTGAAGGATCTGCTGGTTAGCTACCCCTCGTCTGACTCTCTTGACCAGGTTATGGCCCTAGCAGTACGACTTGACCGACGTCTCAGGGAACGTCAGCTAGAACGCTTCAGTGTGCTCCCCTCTGACTTTTCTGCGATCCCCCCCGAGGTCCCGCCTCCTCGCCCCTCCACGGAGGACTCGGAGGTACCTATGCAACTCGGGGCCTCCATGTCCCCTCGACAACGTAGGGAGTTTCGCAGAATGAACGGTCTCTGCTTCTACTGTGGGGACGACAAGCATCTACTGAACACCTGTCCCAGGCGCAAGAATAAGAAGCCGGAAAACTTCCGCGCCTAAGTGATCATCGGGGAGGTCACTTGGGCGCACAGGTATTTCCCGTTAATGTGAAACGCAATAAAATTTTGCTTCCCTTTCAGGTCTCGTTTGCTGGCCGGTCTGCCACGGGCAGTGCTTTCGTGGATTCTGGCTCATCTGCTAATATCATGTCTGTGGAATTTGCTATGTCTCTAAAGATGCCTTGTATTGATTTACCTTATCCTATCCCTGTAGTAGGAATCGACTCTACTCCCCTTGCTAATGGTTATTTTACTCAGCATACTCCTGTTTTTGAACTCCTGGTTGGCTCCATGCATTTGGAGCAGTGCTCTGTACTGGTAATGCAGGGATTATCGTCTGATCTGGTTTTAGGCCTTCCCTGGTTGCAGTTGCATAATCCCACGTTTGATTGGAATACTGGGGATCTCACCAAATGGGGTAATGAATGTCTTATGTCATGTCTTTCTGTTAACTCTATTTCTCCCCGGGAGGAGGTAAACACGCTTCCTGAGTTCGTTCAGGACTTCGCCGATGTGTTTTCTAAGGAGGCCTCCGAGGTGTTGCCCCCCCATAGAGATTACGATTGCGCTATCGATTTGGTGCCTGGTGCCAAGCTTCCTAAAGGTCGGATATTTAATCTTTCATGTCCTGAACGTGAAGCCATGAGGGTGTATATCCAGGAATGCCTGGCCAAGGGTTTCATTCGCCCCTCGACTTCTCCTGTAGGTGCTGGCTTCTTCTTCGTGGGGAAGAAGGATGGTGGTCTTAGGCCGTGCATTGATTATCGTAACCTGAATAAGGTCACTGTAAGGAACCAGTACCCACTTCCTTTGATTCCGGATCTTTTTAATCAGGTTCAGGGAGCCCAATGGTTTTCTAAGTTCGATCTACGGGGGGCATATAACCTTATCCGCATCAAAGAGGGGGATGAGTGGAAAACTGCGTTCAACACACCCGAGGGTCATTTCGAATACCTGGTCATGCCCTTTGGGTTGTGTAACGCCCCTGCTGTCTTCCAGAATTTTATTAATGAAATCCTGAGAGAGTACCTGGGTAATTTTCTTGTTGTGTACCTTGATGACATACTGGTGTTTTCCAAGGACTGGTCCTCTCACGTGGAGCATGTCAGGAAGGTGCTCCAGGTCCTTCGGGAGAATAATCTGTTTGCTAAGACTGAAAAATGTGTCTTTGGGGTACAGGAGATACCATTTTTAGGGCAAATCCTCACTCCTCATGAATTCCGCATGGACCCTGCCAAGGTTCAAGCTGTGGCGGAATGGGTCCAACCTGCCTCCCTTAAGGCGTTACAGTGTTTTTTAGGGTTCGCCAACTATTACAGGAGATTTATTGCCAACTTCTCGGTCGTCGCTAAGCCTCTTACGGACCTTACCCGCAAGGGTGCTGATGTCCTCCATTGGCCCCCTGAGGCCGTCCAGGCCTTTGAGACTCTCAAGAAGTGCTTTATCTCGGCCCCCGTGCTGATTCAGCCCAACCAAGAGGAGCCATTTATTGTGGAGGTTGACGCTTCCGAGGTGGGAGTGGGGGCCGTCTTGTCCCAGGGTACCAGCTCCCTCACCCATCTCCGCCCCTGTGCTTACTTCTCTAGGAAGTTTTCGCCCACGGAGAGTAACTATGATATTGGCAACCGCGAACTTCTAGCCATTAAATGGGCTTTTGAGGAGTGGCGGCACTTCCTGGAGGGGGCCAGACACCAGGTAACGGTCCTTACGGATCACAAGAATCTGGTTTTCCTAGAATCGGCCCGGAGGCTTAATCCTAGACAAGCTCGGTGGGCACTATTCTTTACCAGATTTAATTTCTTGGTTACCTATAGGGCTGGGTCCAAGAATATTAAGGCTGATGCTCTGTCACGTAGTTTCATGGCCAATCCTCCTTCCGAGAAGGATCCCGCTTGTATTTTACCCCCTGGTATAATCGTCTCTGCCACGGATTCTGATTTAGCTTCTGATATCGCGGCTGATCAGGGTGCAGCTCCCGGGAACGTCCCTGGGGACAAACTGTTTGTTCCCCTGCAATACCGGCTGAGGGTACTCAGGGAAAACCATGACTCCGCTCTATCTGGTCATCCTGGCATCTTGGGCACCAAACACCTCATTACCAGAAACTATTGGTGGCCTGGGTTGCCTAAAGATGTTAGGGCTTACGTCGCCGCTTGTGAGGTTTGCGCTAGGTCCAAAACCCCTAGGTCCCGACCTGCGGGCCTACTACGTCCCTTGCCCATTCCCCAGAGACCTTGGACCCATATCTCCATGGATTTTATCACCGATTTGCCTCCATCTCAGGGCAAGTCGGTGGTGTGGGTGGTAGTCGACCGCTTCAGCAAGATGTGCCACTTTGTGCCCCTTAAGAAGCTACCTAACGCCAAGACGTTAGCTTCTTTGTTTGTGAAACACATCCTGCGTCTCCATGGGGCCCCAGTCAATATCGTTTCGGACAGAGGGGTACAATTTGTTTCCTTATTTTGGAGAGCCTTTTGTAAAAAGTTGGAGATTGATCTGTCCTTCTCCTCCGCCTTCCATCCCGAAACTAACGGCCAAACGGAAAGGACCAACCAATCCCTGGAACAATATTTAAGGTGTTTCATCTCTGACTGTCAATTCGATTGGGTCTCATTCCTTCCCCTTGCTGAATTTTCCCTGAATAACCGGGTCAGTAACTCGTCAGGGGTCTCCCCGTTTTTCTGTAATTTCGGGTTTAACCCAAGGTTCTCCTCCGTCTCCCCTGGTTGTTCCAATAATCCTGAGGTAGAGGATGTTCATCGGGAACTGTGCACTGTCTGGGCCCAGGTTCAGAAGAACCTAGAGGCGTCCCAGAGCGCACAAAAGATTCAGGCGGATAGTAGACGTTCTGCTAACCCCCGGTTTGTCGTCGGGGATTTGGTCTGGTTGTCGTCCAGGAACTTGCGCCTTAAGGTCCCGTCCAGGAAGTTTGCTCCCCGATTTATTGGGCCTTATAAGGTCATTGAAGTCCTCAACCCTGTATCCTTCCGTCTGGAGCTGCCCCCATCCTTCCGCATACACGACGTCTTTCATGCTTCCCTCCTTAAACGCTGCTCCCCGTCCTGGTCCCCCTCTAGGAAACCTCCTGTTCCCGTTCTCACCCCTGAGGGGGTGGAATTCGAGGTGGCCAAGATTGTGGACAGTAGGATGATCCAGGGCTCCCTCCAGTACCTGGTCCATTGGAGAGGATACGGGCCGGAGGAGAGGACTTGGGTACCTGCTCGAGATGTTCACGCTGGGGTATTGGTCAGGAGGTTCCACCTTCTCTTCCCCACTAAACCGGGTCCTCTTAGTAAGGGTCCGGTGGCCCCTCATAAAAGGGGGAGTACTGTAAAGGATCTGCCAGGCACTACGTCTGTGGAGACTCCCAGGGTTAATCAGTCGACACCTGAGGCCAGACCTCTTAGACTGACACCGGCTCCCACCAATCAGGGTGGCAGGCTCAGGAGTGGGAGAGCCTATCGCGGCCTGGTCAGTCAGAGTTAGCTCCGCCCCCTGTCCATTTGTGCCTGCAGTTTTCTCTTCCTCATTGCTTGTTATTCTTTTGGATTCCTGGCCCCACTGCTGCTTGCTCCAGCCTGCTTCTGCCGTGCTTCTGCCTTGCTGCAGTTCTCCTTGACTTGACTTGCTTTGCTTTGCTTTGCCCCTTGCTTGCTTCTGTCTCCGTGCCCGCTCGGGTTACTCACTTCGTCCTGGTCCTGACTGTTCGTTCGCCGCTCCGTTTCCTCGTGGCGTTCCGTGGCTACTGCCCCTTCCCTTGCGTGTTCCCTGTTTGTTTTCCTGTGCACTTAGACAGCGTAGGGACCGCCGCCCAGTTGTACCTCGTCGCCTAGGGCGGGTCGTTGCAAGTAGGCAGGGACAGGGCGGTGGGTAGATTAGGGCTCACTTTCCCTTCACCTCCTTCCTGCCATCATAATATCATGAGAAAATCTGAAATAGAGGTAAAATACTAATTATTATTTAGAATATAACATGTATTTGTACCGATTAGAACATCAAAAACCAATCATAGATGGTCCAAAGCGGGACAGGAAGGCAAAAAAGGAGGGGGGAGAAAGGGAGGCAAAAGAGAGGACAAGTATCCCCTACACTAATCCACTTAAAGAGAAATCAACGTTCAGACCATTTGGTTTAAGGGTATTTAACCTGTCTATCCATTTTAGTTCTCTAATTTTTAACAGCCTGGTTCTATTACCTCCACGTCTAATTCCACGGGGGAATGTGATCTAAAATGAGGAATCTTAGCTGATGTTCATTATGTCCCATATACAAAAAATGTTTCGATACGGGTAAGTCCTGACGTTTTTTTCTAATGGTGTAACGATGTTGGTTCAATCTAGTTTTCAAATCTAATGTGGTTTCACCAACCTATAGAAGATGACATGGACACTGTAGAACGTACACAACAAAATCAGTGTTACATGTGAGATAATGGCGGATATCGAAGGCTTTCTTGGTCTGAGGATGTGTAAAAGTAGAGCCCTTCAACATGAGGCTGCAGTTGACGCAGCTCAAACATGGAAAACAGCCCAACTTGGGTTTTGTAAGATATGTGTAACGACGGGGGTAGGGAAACGAACAAGTGAGCCCTAATCTACCCGCCACTCTGTCCCTGCCTACTTGCAACGACCCGCCCTAGGCGACGGGGTACAACTGGGCGGCGGTCCCTACGCTCAGTAAGTGCACGAGACAAACATACAAGGGAATACAAAGCAAAGGGAAAGGGGCAGTTGCCCACGGAAACACTGTGAGCAACCAAAGTGGTGAACGAGCCAAGTCAAACCAGGAGAGCACGAGGTACCAAACGCAGAGAAGGAGAGTAGTCAGTAAGCCAGGGTCAGTATGGAGCAGGATCAAATAGTTAGGAGCTGTAGCTGGGCCAGGAAACCACACGAGAAGAATCACAAGCAAAGGAGGAACAGGAAAGGCAGGTATAAATAGACAGAGGGCGGGAGCTAGCTCCGTCTGGCCAGGCTGCGATAGGCTCTCCCACTCCTAAGCCTGCCATCCTGAGTGGTGGAAGATGGAGTCAGTCTCAGAGACGTAGATTCAGGTGCAGACTGATTACCTATGGGAGTTAACCCCGAAGCTGTGCCTGGCAGATCCTTTACAATATGTTTGTCTGTCAATCTTTTGAGAACCAAAATCGGCCCTTACAAGTTTGTCTCTGAGATTTTTTGAGCTACGGTAAGAGAACAAGGGAAAATGGTTAAATTCTGGAATCTGTGTCAGGCAATTGCCTAACATAGGCCAATGACGTCTAATGACTCCAGAGATAGCATGACTCTGATCTGTAAATGTGGAGACAGATAGATAGATTAGATAGATAGATAGATAGATAGATAGATAGATAGATAGATAGATAGATAGATAGATAGATAGATAGATAGATAGATAGATAGATAGATAGATAGATAGATAGATAGATAGATAGATAGATACAATTTAATTGCTCTAAAGAACCGAAATAAATCGGTCTCAATCTGCAACCAGTCCGTCAAAGAGGAAGGACAAAAGGAGAGTCCTTTATTCAAAAGCATTATTTGAGGTTCAGACAGTACCTTAGTGGAAATGTTGAACACTAACGTTTCCTCAATGCCATCGCTCCTCTCTTCATCATATGTTTCGGTTTGTAATTCCTCTGTGCAAGGCCACCAGCGGTGCCGTCTTCCCCCTCTTCTCGTGCGTTTCCAGCTGGTGTGGAAGTCACCGGGGTTTCCCCTAAAAAAGAGGCGGGGTCCACATTCGTCAGACCCCCTTGTGTAGTGGATTTTCATTGTCTCCTATTATCTTTATAGCTGGACCCGTCATAAGTGTCCACATTCTGCCAACTGTAGATCTTGCCTTTGCCATAATCATCCGCATCCCTGCTCCATTTTCTTCGTTTGGTTTCTTCCAAATCTGTCTGCAATCTTTTGATTTGTAGATTCAGGTTGTCAGAGAATTTGATATACTCCTGATCTTCAATACTGGATTTGAGCGTGTCATCAATTTTACGTACATTATTACCAACCATCTGTATTTCTTGTTGCAGGAACTCAAGATTTAAGAGAATCACATCCAACGCGTATTTGTTAGAAATTAGTTTGAGTCTATTGCAAAAAAACTAATTCTGCGAGAACAAGTTAGGTCTCAGACTTATCGCATTCCTCTCGGTATCCGCTGGTGTCTGTAATATTCTCCCAGAGTAATCAGATGCAATTGCAGAGTAGTCATTCTCTTGGTTTCATTTTCCAGTTTTCGCTTTAAATCCGTGGTTGAAGGTGTGGTTAGAAAACCAGCCTCACCGCCAAGACCCATCAATATGCGCTTGACATCTTCGTCAGTGTATGTGAAAGTTTCAGGAGACAAAGTACTGATAGCATCAGTATTAGAGTTAGACATAGTTACCGTGCAAGCTGGTTGGTCAAAGATATACAGATGAACAAAAAGGTCCAGCAGCACCAGTATAGTGTGGGTGCAAGCCAACAGGAGCAGACCAAGATCCCAATAATGTACGTTACAAAAATAGGCAGCACTCCATTCAAATCAAGGTGAAAAAAAGAGGGTACTTTATTGTCCCATAGACAGCAAAGTTTCAGCTCCTTCCACTGGAGTCTTTCTCAAGCAACAAACAAGTGAACATTGTAGTGTATCAATAGTGGTGTCAATCAGCACTCCAATTAAATATCAATAAGTAAATAGCATATATAAATACATCAATAAAAATACATTATTGTGAATAGCACACATCAATACAGAAAGTATAAACAAATATTATAAAAATTAAGATGGATACTATAGAGTATATATTATAAAAACAGCAATCTCCTTAATGTAGCCAATAAGTAAAGGTGAGGTCACCTGTGAGGGTATGTTCACACGCTAGCTGGCTTTTTTACGGCTGAAATGACAGCCTGTTTTCAGAAGAAAACAGCTGCGTCGTTTCAGCCGTAAATGCTCCTCCTCGTAATATACGAGGCGTCTGTGACGCTCGTATATCTTGAGCTGCTCTTCATTGAGTTTAATGAAGAACGGCTCAAATTACGTTGCAAAGAAGTGTCCTGCACTTCTTTGCCGAGGCAGTCAATTTACGCGTCGTCGTTTGACAGCTGTCAAACGACGACGCGTAAATTACAGGTCGTCTGCACAATACGTCGGCAAACCCATTCAAATGAATGGGCAGATGTTTGCCGACGTATTGTAGCCGTATTTTCAGACGTAAAACGAGGCATAATACGCCTCGTTTACGTCTGAAAATAGGTCGTGTGAACCCAGCCTGAAGTGCATATGTGCGTGATACATAATAATTAATTAAAAAATAAAGATCACCTCTAGGTTCCTCCTCATCACGGCGCCGCCATTACGAAAGCTAGAAATGCGCAACTGCGCATGCGTGAGAAGTTACACAAAGTCTCGGGCATCAGAGATCTGGGAAAGGCGTCCGCGCATGCGCCCAACACCCAGGGTGCAGACGCGGACATCTTAAGTGTGGGAACACTATGGTAGCCATACAAGATGACGAACTGAGTATGAGAGAGTTATCTAGATTAAGTACGCGCAGGCGCCCAGCATTCAGGACGTAAACGCGGACATATTTATTGTGGGAACCGTAGAGCGGACATATATAGTGACAAGCTAAATATTGAAATATAGGAGGGTGACATAAGTAATCCCTCAAATTGCATATATAATATAAAAAATACTGTGTAAAAAGAGCATAATAAGCTAAGTAAAAAAGTATAGAATGTAAACACATAGACAGCGACCCCTACAGTCAAAGAAGCAGAACACTTCAAGACGGTTTGATATTGTGTGTAGGAACGATCTTCTTGGAAAAATTAACAGAGACCCAAGCAACTGGCAGGGATGATTGGAATAGACAAACAAATAAATGTGCGGAGCACAAATAAGTCCCCAATTTCCCAGCTGCTATACAAATATTGTATTAATTAAAATATAACTTTTATTATTTAGTTTAGAAACAGGTTGTAGCAGATAAAGTAATAATTGTACAATAGTTGATGAATTAAAATTGTCAAAGTCGGTTAATCTAACATTTGAGATCTGGTGTGTATTGGATCTCAGGCGTGAAGTGTGGCAGGCATGGGCGGCAGCTGCAGACTGCTCGAACGATCTTTTTGTCCCTAGACAGTCTAAAACTCAGAACGACCGGATTCCTTTTGTGTCCACATTCACGGATCAGAGCAATGCTATTTCTGGTGTCATTAGACGACACTGGCCGATGTTGGGGAATTGCCTGACACAGATTACGGAATTTAAAAATTTACCTTTGTTTTCCTACCGCCGTTCTAGAAATCTGAGAGACAAATTGGTTAAGGCCGATTTTGGTTCTCAGGTGGATAGACAGATGTACCTTTCAAAACCTAGACTAGGCTGCTTCCCATGCCTGAGCTGTGTGAATTGCAGTCTTATGCTAAAAGGCTCTTCTTTTACACACCCATATACTAAAAAAAAATTTGATATCCGTCATTACCTTACATGCAATTCTGATCATGTTGTATACGTTCTACAGTGTCCATGCCATTTGCTATATGTTGGTGAAACAACACTGGATTTGAAAACCAGGTTGAACCAACATCGCTATACTATAAGAAAAAAGCGCCAGGATCTACCCGTATCCAAACATTTTTTGGATATGGGTCATAATGAACACCAATTGAGATTTTTGATCCTTGATCACATTCCGCCCCTCAGACGTGGTGGTAATAGAACCAGATTATTGAAAACCATAGAACTGCAATGGATAGATAGGCTTAATACTTTGAAGCCACATGGCCTTAATGTAGCTTTTTCTCTGAGTGGATTAGTGTGAAGGATAACGGTCTTTTTCTTTGCTTGGATCTATCAATGTCTTGTTTTGACGTCTTCCAGTGTTATTTATACTTGATATATTTAAAATATTTATATTTCATTCATTTTTTTCATTTTTTTCAGATTCTCTTGTGTTCGGGTGAAGATCATCTCTGGATTCAAATGTCGTCACATTTTTACATTTATGAATAAAACTTTTTTAAGAAGAATATACTGTTTTTGTTGGTTTTTTTACGATATTGTTCCTATTGTTCCTATTTGTATTTTGGACAGTAGATATCTCCCCCTTAAAATTTTCAGCCAAATTATGGATAATGTGTTTCTAATGAAATTTATTTATTACATATATGCACTTGAGGTTACAGCATGGCACACAGATGCTATTTGCGTCTTTGGTGCCTGTACTTCTTGTGCTTGATGTGGACATGATTATAGTATTATGTCTTTTTTCTATTTTTCATATTTTTTCATATTTTCCTCCATTGTATTATCCGTCTTGAAGTGTTCTGCTTCTTTGACTGTAGGGGTCGCTGTCTATGTGTTTACATTCTATACTTTTTTACTTAGCTTATTATGCTCTTTTTACACAGTATTTTTTATATTATATATGCAATTTGAGGGGTTACTTATGTAACCCTCCTATATTTCAATATTTAGCTTGTCACTATACATGTCCGCTCTACGGTTCCCACAATAAATATGTCCGCATTTACGTCCTGAATGCTGGGCGCCTGCGCGTACTTAATCTAGATAACTCTCTCATACTCAGTTCGTCATCTTGTATGGCTACCATAGTGTTCCCACACTTAAGATGTCCGCGTCTGCGCCCTGGCTGTTGGGCGCATGCGCGGACGCCTTTCCCAGATCTCTGATGCCTGAGACTTTGTGTATCTTCTCACGCATGCGCAGTTGCGCATTTCTAGCTTTCATAATGGCGGCGACGTGATGAGGAGGAACCCAGAGGTGATCTTTATTTTTTAATTAATTATTATGTATCACGCACATATGCACTTCACAGGTGACCTCACCTTTACTTATTGGCTACATTAAGGAGATTGCTGTTTTTATAATATATACTCTATAGAATCCATCTTAATTTTTATAATATTTGTTTATACTTTCTGTATTGATGTGTGCTATTCACAATAATGTATTTTTATTGATGTATTTATATATGCTATTTACTTATTGATATTTAATTGGAGTGCTTATTGACACCACTAGAGATGAGCGAACCGGGACAACCGAACCCGGTTTCGGTCCGAACTTCCGGAAAAGTTCGGTTCGCAGCGAATCCGAACTTCACCGGGTTCGGCCGAACCCGTTTTGACCGAACCCGGTCAAAAATATTATACAAATGGGCAGCCACTTGTCTCTATCAATCACTGATAGAGAAAAGAGGCTGCTGATTAAAAATAAAAAGCATTTCATACGTACCTGGTCGTTGTCTTGCGGACGAGTCCCTCTTCTTCCTCCAGTCCGACCTTCTTTTCTGACGCGTCAGCCTGTGATTGGCTGCAGAGGCCTCTGCAGCCTGTGATTGGCTGCAGAGGCCTCTGCAGCCCGTGATTGGCTGCAGCGCTCACATGGGCTGCATCGTCATCAAGGAATGTCGGGCCGGATGTCGCGAGGGACGCATCACCAAGGCAACGGCCAGGAGACCGGACTGGAGGAAGCAGGGAGTTCCCAGTAAGTATGAACGTCTTTTTTTTTTTACAGGTACTCTATATTGTGATCGGTAGTCACTGTCCAGGGTGCTGAAACAGTTACTGCCGATCAGTTAACTCTTTCAGCACCCTGAAGAGTGACTATTTACTGACGTCGCCTAGCAACGCTGCCGTAATGACGGGTGCACACATGTAGCCACCCGTCATTACGGGGCCTCATGCACACGACCGTAAAAACACCCGTTATTAAGGGTCGTAATTACGACCCGAAATAGCGGGCCCATAGACTTCTGTTAGCCACGGGTACCTTCCCGTTTTCTCACGGGAAGGTGCCCGTGCCGTTAAAAAGATAGAACATGTTCTATTTTTTTATTTTACGGGTCGTGCTGTCATTATAAGGGTATGTTCACACGACAGCATCCGTTACGGCTGAAATTACGGGGATGTTTCCGCCTGAAAACATCCCCGTAATTTCAGCCATTACAGCATATGCAGGCGCTTGAACGCCGCGTCCATTACGGACGTAATTGGCGCTGCTATTCATTGGAGTCAATGAATAACGGCTCCAATTACGGCCAAAGAAGTGACAGGTCACTTCTTTGACGCGGGCGTCTATTTGCCGTCATTTGACAGCGGCGCGTAAATTACGCCTCGTGTGAACAGACAAACGTCTGCCCATTGCTTTCAATGGGCAGATGTTTGTCAGCGCTATCGAGGCGCTATTTTTGGACGTAATTCGTTCACACGCACTAATTACGGATGTAATTCGGGATTTTTTTACCCGAATTACGCCCGAAAATAGCGCCTCGATAGCGCTGACAAACATCTGCCCATTGAAAGCAATGGGCAGACGTTTGTCTGTTCACGCGAGGCGTATATTTACGCGCCGCTGTCAAATGACGGCGCGTAAATAGACGCCCGCGTCAAAGAAGTGACCTGTCACTTCTTTGGCCGTAATTGGAGCCGTTATTCATTGTCTCCAATGAATAGCAGCGCCAATTACGTCCGTAATGGACGCGGCGTTCAAGCGCCTGCACATGCCGTTACGGCTGAAATTACGGGGATGTTTTCAGGCGGAAACATCCCCGTAATTTCAGCCGTTACGGATGCTGTCGTGTGAACATACCCTAAATTTTATAGCAGCACGGCCCGTAAAATAGAAAAATAGAACATGTTCTATTTTTTTAACGGCACGGGCACCTTCCCGTGAGAAAACGGGAAGGTACCCGTGGGTAACAGAAGTCTATGAGCCCGTTATTGCGGGTCGTAATTACGACCCGAAATAACGGGTGTTTTTACGGTCGTGTGCATAATGGGAGCACGGCTTGGAAAAACGACCGGCTGCCTGTGGCCGGCCGTGCTCCTCTCCTGAAATACTCTGTGCTGCCTTAAACTCTGTGGACAGGTCAGGATCCTGTTTCTTTTAAATGCTGCTAGGGAACCCGCTCGATCCACTATATAAGGCTGCGCTACAGTGCTGCATTTAAAAGAAACAGGATCCTGACCTGTCCACAGAGTTTAAGGCAGCACAGAGTATTTCAGGAGATGAGCGTGCAGATTCAGTGCTGCTGTGAACTCTGCTCTTACCATTACGTAGCTCTCAGTCTGTTACCTCTCCTCCACTACTGTCCTCAATAACACCTTCATGATTGGCAAGTCACCACGTAACGGTAAGAGCAGAGTTCACAGCAGCACAGAGTATTTCAGGAGATGAGCGTGCGGATCTTGTGCGCAGTGGTGACTTGCCAATCATGTGAAGGTGTTCTTGAGGACAGGAGTGGAGGAGAGGTAACAGACTGAGAGCTACGTAATGGTAAGAGCAGAGTTCACAGCAGCACAGAATATTTCAGGAGAGGAGCGTGCAGATTCTGTGCTGTTGTGAACTTTGCTCTTACCATTACGTAGCTTAGTCTGTTACCTCTCCTCCACTACTGTCCTCAATAACACCTTCACATGATTGGCAAGTCACCACCCCGCACAAGATCCGCACGCTCATCTCCTGAAATACTCTGTGCTGCTGTGAACTCTGCTCTTACCATTACGTGGTGATTTGCCAATCATGTGAAGGTGTTCTTGAGGACAGGAGTGGAGGAGAGGTAAGAGACTGAGAGCTACGTAATGGTAAGAGCAGAGTTCACAGCAGCACTGAATCTGCACGCTCATCTCCTGAAATACTCTGTGCTGCCTTAAACTCTATGGACAGGTCAGGATCCTGTTTCTTTTAAATGCTGCACTATAGCGCAGCCTTATATAGTGGATCGAGCGGGTTCCCCAGCAGCATTTAAAAGAAACAGTGTGTGTGTTTGGGTATGTGTCTTTGTCTGTTTTTGTTTTTATATGTGTGTTTGTGTTTATGTGTGTTTGTGTATATATGGGTGTGTTTGTGTATATGTGTTTGTGTATATATGTGTGTGTATATATGGGTGTATGTGTATATGTTTGTGTGTAGATGTTTGTGTGTGTGTGTTTTTGTATATGTGTGTGTTTGTGTATATGTGTGTATATGGGTGTGTGTTTATGTGTGTGTTTGTGTATATATGGGTGTTTGTGTATATATATATGGGTGTATTTGTATATATGATTGTGTGTAGATGTTTGTGTGTGTGTGTTTTTGTATATGTGTGTGTTTGTGTATATGGGTGTGTGTATGTTTGTGTATATGGGTGTGTGTTTATGTGTGTGTGTTTGTGTATATATGGGTGTGTTTGTTTATATGTGTGTTTGTGTATATGTGTGTGTTTGTGTATGGTTGTTTGTGTGTGTGTGTGTGTGTGTGCGTGTATATATGTGTGTAGGTGAGTAGAAGTATTGTTATTGTTCACATTGATAACTGTTTTTTTATGTTGTTGCAGATTTTGATGTACCGATTGGACTACGTCTTCGATTCGTTGGACTACTGCGTAGATCTACGTTTTTTCAAATTTTAATAAAATGGTTAACGAGGGTTTTGTTGGGGATTTCTTATTTCAATAAAAAAGAATTGTCTTTGTGTTTTTTTTTAAACTTTATTAGTGCCTAGATAATGGCAGTTGGCTGATTGACAGCGTCCATTATTAAGGCGGTACTTAGTGTTAGCCGGTGCAGAGGCTAGCACTAACCACCCATTATTACCCCGGTACCCACCACCACCAGGGGTGCCGGGAAGAGCTTGGTACGATCCAGTACCCGACCATCTGTTGTGATGGTCGGGTACTGGGGCGGGCGTAGGCTGGTATTATGAGGCTGGGAAGGGCCAAAAACAGTGGACCTTCCCACCCTTGTAATGCTAGGCTGCTGCTGTGTTGTATCGGGCTGGTTATAAAAATGGGGGGGGGGGCCCCACGTCGTTTTTTTTTTTTAAATTTAACAATAGACGTTGGGTCCCCCACATTTTTAATAACCAGCCATATGTAAGGCCGCAGCAGTCTGGCATTACATGGGTGGGAAGGGCCACTGGTTTTGTCCATTCCCAGGCTAATAACACTGTGTTGTATGTGGCTGGTTATGATAAATTGGGTGGAACCCCATGTCTTTTTAAAAAAAAAAAAAAAAAAAATTAAAATTAAAAAAAAATGACGTGGGGGTCCCCCCCACTTTTATAACCAGCCAGATACAACACAGCAGCAGCAGCCTAGCATTACAAGGGTGGGAAGGTCCACTGTTTTTGGCCCTTCCCAGCCTCATAATACCAGCCTGCGGCCGCCCCAGAGCCCGACCATCACAACAGATGGTCGGGTACTGGATCGTACCTGGCTCTTCCCGGCACCCCTGGTGGTGGTGGGTACCGGGGTAATAATGGTGGTTAGTGTTAGCCTCTGCACCGGCTAACACTAAGCCTCGCCTTAGTAATGGATGTTGTCACTCAGACAGCGGCCATTACTAAAGTGGTAGTAATAAAATTTGAAAAGAAAAAGACAAAGATATAGATAAAATATTTTATTAAAATAAAGCACCCCCAACACAACCCTCATTAACCATTTTATTGTAGAAAAAAAAACCGTCATCGAAGTAGTCCTCGAAACCGACGTAGTCCAAACAACAAACCTGTAAAAAAAAAAAAAAATGAAATAAAACATGTCGTAGGCTTAGATTCAGTTTAATGTGTGATACTGACTGTTATACCATGTATAGAAGCCTGCCACGAAGTTGACTTAGATACAGGGCACCAGCAGACAGTATCATACATGGCCATACAGACATATATACAAACAAACATACATGCAAACATACATACATACATACATCCATACATACATATATACAAACATACATACATGCAAACTATCATACATACATGCATACACACACACATGAAACCATACATACAAACATGCAAAGATACATACATATATACAAGAATGCACAAATATACATGCAAACATAAATACATGCAAACATAATTACATACATGCACATATATATATAAACATACATGCAAACATACATGCAAAAATAAAAACATGCAAACATACATGACAACATACATACATACATACATACATGCAAACATACATACATACAAACATGTATACATACATGCCAACATACATACATACATGCAAATATACATTCATGCAAACATACATAAATGCATACATACATGCAAATATATACATGCAAATATACATACAAACATGCACATATATACATACATGACAACATACATACATGACGACATACATACATACATACATACATGCAAACATACATAAAATGCAAACATACATACATACATTCATGCAACATACATACATACATGCAAATATATACATGCAAATATACATGCACATATATACATACATGCCAACATACATACATACATGCAAACATACACACATGCAAACATACATACATGCAAATATATACATGCAAATATACATACAAACATACATGCAAATATATACATACATACATAACATACATACATACATGACAACATACATTCATGACAACATACATACATGCAAACATACATACATGCAAACATACATACATGCAAACATACATACATGCAAACATACATTCATGCAAACATACATACAAACATACATTCATGCAAACATACATACATGCAAACATACATGCAAATATATACATGCAAATATACATACACACATGCACATATATACATACATGCCAACATACATGCAAACATACATGCACATATATACATACATATATGACAACATACAACATACATACATACATGCAAACATACATACATGCAAACATAATTACATACATGCACATATATATAAACATACATGCAAACATACATGCAAAAATAAAAACATGCAAACATACATGACAACATACATACATACATGCAAACATACATACATACATGTATACATACATGCAAATATACATTCATGCAAACATACATAAATGCATACATACATACATACATGCAAATATATACATGCAAATATACATACAAACATGCACATATATACATACATGACAACATACATACATGACGACATACATACATACATGCAAACATACATAAAATGCAAACATACATACATTCATGCAAACATACATACATACATGCAAATATACACATGCAAATATACATGCACATATATACATACATGCCAACATACATACATACATGCAAACATACACACATGCAAACATACATACATGCAAATATATACATGCAAATATACATACAAACATACATGCAAATATATACATACATACATACATGACAACATACATACATGACAACATACATACATGACAACATACATACATGACAACATACATACATGCAAACATACATACATGCAAACATACATTCATGCAAACATACATTCATGCAAACATACATTCATGCAAACATACATACAAACATACATTCATGCAAACATACATTCATGCAAACATACATACAAACATACATTCATGCAAACATACATGCAAATATATACATGCAAATATACATACACACATGCACATATATACATACATGCCAACATACATGCAAACATACATGCACATATATACATACATACATGACAACATACAACATACATACATACATACATACATACATACATACATACATACATGCAAACATACATACATGCCAAAAAAAATAATAATACGTTCATACTTACTTTCCTCCTGTCCGGCCTCCAGCGATGACGTTTCATCCATGTCGCCGCTGCAGCCTGTGATTGGCTGCAGAGGTGGTCACGTGGGATGAAGCGTCATCCTGACGTGCGTGACCGCCACTACAGCCTGTGATTGGCTGCAGCGGCGAAAGGGATGAAACGTAATCGCTGGAGGCCGGACAGGAGGAAAGTAAGTACGAACGTATAATTTTTATTTTTTTATTACATTTAAATAGTATTTTCCGCGCGCCGAGCATGTACTGTCAAGGTTGCTGAAAGAGTTAGTGCAGCCCATTAACTCTATCAGCACCCGAGACAGTAGCATGCTCGGCGCACGTAAGTGACAGGTTCGGTCCGAACTAGTTCGGTCCGAATTGAACTTTTTTGTGAAATTCGGCGAACTAGCCGAACCGAACTTTTGAAAAGTTCGCTCATCTCTAGACACCACTATTGATACACTACAATGTTCACTTGTTTGTTGCTTGAGAAAGACTCCAGTGGAAGGAGCTGAAACGTTGCTGTCTATGGGACAATAAAGTACCCTCTTTTTTTCACCTTGATTTGAATGGAGTGCTGCCTATTTTTGCAACGTAGATAGATAGATAGATAGATAGATAGATAGATAGATAGATAGATAGATAGATAGATAGATAGATAGATAGATAGATAGATAGATAGATAGATAGATAGATAGATTAGATAGATAGATAGATAGATAGATAATCCTCTTTTTTCCTACCGCAGGTCACCTAATCTTCAGGACAGATTAGTACACTCTGATATAGGCCCTGGTAGAGTGAACAGACAAACATATTTTACCAAAAGCAAAACAGGCTGTTTCCCGTGTCTGAATTGTGTCAATTGCCCTCTGATTCGAAAGGGCTCACAATTTATCCATCCCCAGACGAAACGAACATATGATATTAGGTTTTACTTAAATTGTAACTCAGACCATGTCATATATGTACTAGAATGTCCATGCCACCTCCTCTATGTTGGAGAAACTTCGCTCGAATTCAAAACACGGTTAAATCAACACCGCTACACGATCCGCAAAAAACGTATGGACCTTCCTGTGTCCAAGCATTATATAGAAGCTGGACACACGGAAAAAGATATACTAGTATATTTGATAGACCATGTACCAATGTTACGTAGAGGTGGAGACCGTATTAAATCTCTCAAATATAGAGAGCTTTTAGATAAAAAAAGAAAAAAACATTTTTAGACATTTTTTTTTAAAAGAATTTTTTTTACATTTTTTTTTTTATTGTGCACACCATGCGTTTGTACAGCGTTTTTCATGCGTTTTAAGAACTTTTTTTTTGTTTTGTTTTTGCTATCTTCCCAGGGGTAACATTATCATAATCATCATAATCCTTTCTGGATATGTATGATGACTGTCTTCCCCTTTATTTTGCCGTTTTTTATCTATAAATGGCTACCTTAAGTCTCTTTATTAACTGCTCTCATTTATATGCGCATCTTATATGCGCATCTTCAGCGCAACATATTCTTGACTCTTAAAGTTATTAGTCTATATCTCACAGTGCAGTTATGATTGGTGACTGGGTGTATTCCCTGTCATCTCCATTAAATTGCATTTTTTGGTATCTTCTAAGTTCCCTTTACGCTGTACATGGACGCAACCGACTGTGTGCACGGTTCCTAGAATAAAGTTTTCATTTTGACAATAAGATTATACAAACATGGCCGCTGCTGGCCTTGTATGCTGTACTAAGATGGCCGCCGCCTGCCTCATAGTGGCACTGCGCATGCGCGAAAGTGCGCTGTAGCAAGAGACTACTCTGTCATAGATAGTCGCCACCCCACTTTTCAGGCGCCGGAACTACAACCCGAACACATGGATCCGAGGTAAACACAAGGCTCATGTTTTTCATTTGTTATATGATGTGCACCTGCACTTTTTTTTAAAGTTGTTCACTAATTAGCATTTTTTCTGCTGTAAACTGGATGGCCCGGATTGATCTGAGGACCATCATATATACACAATGGCACTTCTTTGTATTTTATAACTTTTACTGATGCAACATGACTGTATCTTTGTACTTATTTATGTTTTATGCTAAATCACTTGCCTAATGAGACCAGTTGTGTGGTCTCCATATATAGCACATGCTTTTACACTGTTTGTATGCTTGAGAAAGGCTGTCTCTTATTGGACGAATAGATAGATAGATAGATGGAATACAGATAGACAAACAGAATACACACACACACATAAACACTTACCTTTTCACATGCAGACTGTCTGGTCCAGTAGTTGGAGCCTCTTCATAGGTCAACAGTTATGGTTGCCTCGAGTTCAGTAGTCAGGAGGAGGAGGAGGGGTAGAGAGCCTGTAGATACAGTGCTGCCCCTAGAGGAGGTCAGGCAGAGTGCACACCAGGCTCTGTTATCAGTGCTTCAGCCGATGTGACAGGAGGAGAGCCTGATGTGAACTTCCCTGACCTGCTTTCTGCCTGTCCTGTCTCTGCAGATCTCCTCTCCCTCCCTCCGCTCGTCCCCGACTGCTGACAGCTAATGATAGAACAGCTAGAGCAGAGAAGGGGCATGCAGGGCGGAGAAATAAGTCCTGCGTGATGCAGCAAGTGAGGTGTTAACCAGCACACTCGTCCAATGCTTACAGCGTGTGGGTGGCCTCTCTTTTGCCGCCCCCAAACAATGCTGAAGGCTGTCGCCAGAGACCAGCAGCTCATCCTGCCTCATCGTAGGTGCGGCCCTGTGCACCCGGCCTGGCGCCCCCCTACCTTCTCTCTTAATTGCACCCGGGGCACTTGCCCCCCCCTAGCTACGCCCCTGCTTTGAGGGCCCTATATATTAGAAAGTCCCCATAAATCACCCCACTTTGAAAACTGTACCCCTCAAAGTATTCAAAACAGCATTCAGAAAGTGTTTTAACCGTTTAGGCGTTTCGCAGGAATTAAAGCAAAGTAGAGGTGAAATTTACAAATTTAATTTGTTGGTTTTTTTTTCGAAAATTCATTTGTAATACATTTTTTCTGTACCACAGAAGGTTTTACCCAAGAAATGCAACTCAATATTTATTGCCCAGATTCTGCAGTTTTTAGAAATAACCAACATGTGGTCCTAGTGCGGTAATGGACTGAAACACCGGCCTCAGAAGAAAAGGAGCACCTGGTGGATTTTGGGGCCCTCTTTTTTTGGAATATATTTTAGGCACCATGTCAGGTTTGAATAGGTCTTGTGGTACCAAAACAGTAAAGACCCCCCAAAAGTGACCCCATTTTGGAAACTATACCCCTCAAGGAATTTATCTATGGGTATAGTTAGCATTTTGAACCCACAGTTTTTTTGATAAATTTATTTGAATAAGTATGTTTAGATGAAAATCTACTTTTTTTGTGAAAAAACGTAGAAATGTAAAATTTTTCCAAGGAATAAAGTAGAAAAAACACCCCAACATATGTAAAGCAATTTCTTCCGATTATAGCAATACCCCATATGTGGTAATAAACTGCTGTTTGGACCCACAGCAGGCCTCAGAAGAGAAGGAGCACTATTTGGATTTTGGATTTCTGATTTTGCTGGAATAGTTTTCAGTGCCGTGTCGCGTTTGCAATGCACTGGAGGGATGAAAACTGGGGAAACCCCCCAATAGTGACCCCATTTTTGAAACTACACCCCTCAAGGAATTTTTCTAGGGGTAAAATTTGCATTTTGACCTCACAGTTGTTTTGCTGAATTCATTGGAATTAGTCTGTAAAGGTAAAAATCTACTTTTTTTTCTGTAAGAACTTAGACATTTTTAATTTTTACAAGGAATAAAGGAGAAAAAGCACCCCAACATTTGTAAAACAATTTTTCCTGATTATGTAAATACCCCGTATGTGGTAATAAACTTCTGTTTGGACCCACACCGGGGCTTAGAAGGGAAGGAGCGCTATTTGGCTTTTGGAGCTCAAATTTAGCTGGAATCGTTTTTGGGTGTCATGTCGAATTTGCAAAGCCACTGAGAGACAGAAACAGTAGAAGCCCCCTAAAAGTAACCCCATTCGGGAAAATACACCACTTAAGGAATCTATCTAGGGGTATTGTGAGCATTTAGGCCCCACACGTCTTTTGCAGAATTTATTAGAATTAGGCCGTGAAAATTAATATCAACATTATTTCCACTAAAATGTTGAATTTTTGGAAATTTCCCAAAGGATAAAGGAGAAAATGCACCCCAACATTTGTAAAGCAATTTCTCCCGAGTACGGCAATACCCCATAAATATGGGTAAATATTTTTTCATTAGAAATTAATTAACCCTTTCCGAACTGATCCATGTTTTGCTTTTTCTTTTTCGTTTTTCCTCCACGCTTTCCGAGAGCCACAACTTTTTTATTCAGTAGAGTAATGTGAGGGCTTATTTTTTGCGGGACGAGCTGTAGTTTTTATTGGTAACATTTTTTGGTACATAAGACTTTTTGAGCACTTTTTATTACATTTTTTAGTAGAGCGAAGGTGACCAAAAAACGGCGATTTTGCAGTTTAAAATTCTTTATTTTTCACGGCGTTCAATAATGGTGTATTGTAATAGCTTGGACTTTTACGGACGCAACTATACCAATTTTGTGTATTTTTTTTTTTTTTTTTACATTACTTTAGAGAAAAAATGTGAAAAGGGTTTATTTTTGGACTTTAAATATTTATTTAATTTTTTCCACTAATAATAACTATTTATTTTTGTTTTTACATATTTTATTAGTCCCCCAAGGAGACTTGAACCAGCAATTGTTAAATCACTGGTAGAATACACTGCAATACTAATGTATTGCAGTATATTGTCATTTTTACAGGCTCCAGTAACAGCGTGATCGCTGTTTCCGTCCGTTAGTCCCGGGTGTCAGCTCTAATACACAGCTGACACCCGCAGCGTATGGCGCGGGCTCAGCGCGTAAGACGCTCCATATATCACCCCCCACACCACGACATGCTATTAAGTCATGGTGCGCAAAGGGTTTAATGTGCAGCGGATGGTGCAGAGTGAAAATTAAAATTTTCCACTGATGTGCCATTTTTTAGTGCACTATATGTTCTGCCCAGTTTGTGCAACAAATACCTCATAAAATATTAACCGGGTTCTCCCGGGTATGGCGATGCCATATCGATGGACGTAAACGGCTGTTTGGGCACGCTGTAGGGCTCAGAAGGGAGGGACGCCATTTGGCTTTTGGAGCGCAGATTTTGCTTGGTAGTAGCTCTGGCGTTTTGCTGGTATTTCAGTTTATAATGTGGGGGCATATGTAAGCTAGGCAGAGTACATCAGGGCATAATAAGAGGTTATAATAAAGGGGTGAATAAATAATAATCCGCAGATATGTGGCCAGTGAAGCACTTATAAATGGCACCCGATCCTATCCGCTTTTGGAACGCACTGCACATTTTGCATCGCCATAATCTGGGAGCCGGAACTGTTTTTATTTTTTCACCACCGGAGCTGCATGAGGGCTTATTTCTTGCGGGACAATCTGTAATTTTAATTGGTACCATTTTGGGGTACATGCGATTTTGTTGATCACTTTTTATTTCATTTTTCGGCAACCCAGGTGACCTAAAACCATCAATTCTGACAATGATTTTTATTTATTTTTTACGGCTTTCACCCTGGGCTATAAATGACTATTATATTTTATTCTGCGGGTCGGTACGATTACGGCGATACCATATGTATATCGTTTTTTATGTTTTGCAGCGTTTGCGCAATAAAATAACTTATTTAGAAAATAAATTATTTTTTGTGTAACCATATTCTGAGAGCCGTAACTTTTTTATTTTTCAGTCAAAAAAGCTGTGTAAGGGCTTGTTTTTTGCGGGACGGGTTGTAGTTTGTATCGGTACTATTTTGGCGTACATGCGACTTTTTGATCACTTTTTATTGTATATTTTGGGAGGGGTGGTGACCAAAAAATAGTGATTCTGGCATTGTTTTTCGTTTATTTTTTTTGCGGTGTTCACTGTGCTGGACAAATAATATTATAGTTTTATAGTTGGGGTCGTTACGAACGCGGTGATACCAAATATGTGTACTTTTTTTTACGTGTTCATTTTTTTCCTATAATAAAAGACTTATTATAGGAAAAAAAAGCAGTTCTTGTTTATGTCACTTATAACTTTTATTTTTACACTTTTTTGAAAACATTTTTCTCCTTTTTTTTTACTTTTTCCACTTGTCCCACTAGGGGACACTTAGACTTGCAGCTCTGATCGCTGCTGGAATACATTACACTACACACGTAGTGTAATGTATTCTAACTGTCAGGGCTCATTTACACGAGCGTGTTATACGTCCGTGCGACGCGCGTGCTTTTCACGTGTGTCGTACGGACATATGTAAATCTATGGGGCAGTGCAGACAGTCCGTGATTTTTGCACAGTGTGAGTCCGTTGCGTAAAACTCACGACATGTCCTATATTCGTGCGTTGTTCGCACATCACGCACCCATTGAAGACAATGGGTGCGTGAAAATCACTCATGACACACGGATGCACCTCCGTGGGACGTGCATTTTTCACGCATCACTTGTTAAGTCCATGTAAATGACTTAGAAAACTTGTCCAAACAATCACAAACCAGGAAGTGGTTTAGATTCTACAACGTGTTTGGTCCATACCTACCTACAGACAGAGAAGTGCAGCCATGCCGCGTGCTCTGGATGTAGAGAAACTAATCTGCCTTGTGCAGGAGAGGCCCGAGGTGTGGGACACCCGCGCGGAGTCCGACCATGACCGGTCGGCCAAAGAAGTGGAATAGGACAGGGGCGTAGCTAGGGGGGGGGCAAGCGGGGCATGTGCCCCGGGCGCAGTTCAGAGGGGGGCGCCAGCGCCCCCTCCTCCTGCACTATAATTGTACCTGTGTCGCAAGGACACAGGTACAATTAGAAGCAATGAATAACCGGGCACGTTCCGTGCCCGGCCATTCAGCGCCTCTCCACGAATGAAGCGACTGGTACCTTTTGTACCAGTGACGCTTCCATCGATGAAAGGCGCTGACTGACTGGCAGGGAAAGTCATCCTGCCCAGCCAATCAGCGCCTTTCATAGACGCCGCGTTCAACTCCCAGGAGACCTGCGCAGAAGACAGCATGTCTCCATTGCTGCCGGACGGCGTGGGAGCGGGAATAAGGTGAGCTTGAATTATTTATTTTTTAATTGTAATAGAAGTGTGTGTCTGTATCTGCGGGGGGACTTTGTCTACACGGGGGACTTTATCTACGGGGGGTGTCTATCTACAGGGGGACTATATCTACAGGGCTGGGCTATATACAGGGGGACTATATCTACAGTGCTGGGCTATATACAGGGGGACTATATCTACAGGGCTGGGCTATATACAGGGGGACTATATCTGCTGGGCTATATACAGGGGGACTATATCTACAGGGCTGGGCTATATACAGGGGGACTATATCTACAGGGGGGCTATATACAGGGGGCTATATACAGGGGGACTATATATCTACAGGGGGGGCTATATACAGGGGGACTATATCTACAGGGGTGGGCTATATACAGGGGGACTATATCTACAGGGGTGGGCTATATACAGGGGGACTATATCTGCTGGGCTATATACAGGGGGACTATATCTACAGGGCTGGGCTATATACAGGGGGACTATATCTACAGGGGGGCTATATACAGGGGGGCTATATACAGGGGGACTATATCTACAGGGGGCTATATACAGGGGGACTATATCTACAGGGGTGGGCTATATACAGGGGGACTATATCTACAGGGGGGCTATATACAGGGGGACTATATCTACAGGGGGGCTATATACAGGGGGACTATATCTACAGGGCTGGGTTATATACAGGGGGACTATATCTGCTGGGCTATATACAGGGGGACTATATCTACAGGGGGGCTATATACAGGGGGACTATATCTACAGGGGGGCTATATACTGGAGTGGGCTGTCTATAGAGCACCATATACAGGGGTGGGCTATATAGTAGCCCACCCTGTAGATATAGCCCACCCCTGTATATAGTATCCCACAAATAGCTCCCCCCTATAGTGCTCCACAGAAAGCCCACCCCTGTATATAGCCCCCTTGTACATATAGTCCACCCCTGTATATAGTGCTCCACAGATAGCCCACCCTTGTATATAGTATATACAGGGGTGGGCTATCTGTGGAGCACTATATACAGGGGTGGACTATCTAGTGGAGCACTATATACAGGGGTGGACTATATGTACAAGGGGGGGCTATATACAGGGGTGGGCAATCTGTGAAACACTATATACAGGGGTGGACTATATGTGGAGCACTATATACAGGGGTGGGCTATATCTACAGGGGGGCTACATACATGGTTGGGCTATCTGTAGAGCTCTATATACAGGGGTGGGCTATATCTACAGGGGGCTATATACAGGGTGGGCTATCTGTAGAGGACTATAGGGGGAGTTATTTGTGGGACACTATATACAGGAGTGATCTATATGTGGGCACTATCTACAGGGGCTCTATGGCAGGCACTATCTACAGGGGGCTCTATGGCAGGCACTATCTACAGGGGGCACAGTGTGTGTGTGGGACACGGTGTATGGTGCTATTATAATTAGAGGTGCAGTGTATGGCGCTATTATATTTAGGGGCATAGTGTGTGGTATAATGATAACTTTATATTTATTTATAGGTGCAGAAATGTTGGAAAAGTGAGAAGCTGAAGACATGTGAGCGGCAAACTGCAGAAATGGACCGGGAGAAGTCACCATAGAGGTCTGGACCAATTGGAGAAAAAGAACTAGAATCTGAGACGTCACCGGTGAGTCACTCAATGTAAATGTTTATTCTGCCTCTAATCAGTAATGTAGTCACTGTATGACCTGCAGCGAAATGATGGGTGGTATGATTATGATAGGATTTATTTTTTGTGAAACGGCATCTCCCAGAATATCCTTACCATTGTTCGGGCTATGCTGGGAGCTGTAGTTTTACGCCGTACAAACCTATACGGCAGGGGTTGCACTAAATTGAGCTGTATTTGTGCTGGTGCTGTATATATGTACCGAGCTTGGTTCTGGTGTTGTGTATAGAACCATATTGCTTGTGAAATGTACAAATAATTTTATGCTCGCGTTACATAAAAAGAAATGACACGTCGATTGGTAGAGAAAACAAACACGGCGAGGGGGAAGGAGATGTCGGGAAAGAGGTTGGTGGTGGAGGGGGGGCGCCAAACTGAATCTTTGCCCCGGGTGCTGGAGAACCTAGCTACGCCTCTGCATAGGACCATATGGCCCAGGTGCTATTCAGCACCCAATGGGCTAAAAGCAGCACGCAAGACCATCAGAGAATTGGTGAGTACATGTCTTTCTAGATGAAATGTTATCCCTATTCAGTAGTGTGTCCCTGTGCGATACTTTTCCAAAATGGCCAATGTTTCTTTTGTGTCACTGCAGCATCACCTTGTGGAATGTACTTTTCTGTGTAAGGACCGGAATGTTTTTTCCAGTCTAGCTGTTTGTGCTGGAACACAATGAGTGACCATGTTTTTGTTGTTCATCCTCCAGTCCATGACGTTAAGAGGAGCTTCAGGGATCAATTTCGTAGGGAGTACGGCGACAAAGGCAGAAGTGGCGATGGTGCCTCTAAGAAAAGGAGGTACCTTTACACAGACCAGCTAATGTTCCTCAAAGATATTATGGAGATGCGAGTGTAAGTAAATGTACTGTTGCCTGACAAAATGTTTGTTTGCACATGTCATGTCCTCAAAACAGCCTGTTTGTTCGTTGTTGACAAGTGGTTTCTCATTATGCTTTTATATTCTAGAACCTCAGACAATCTGAACGACTCGGAAGAGGAGCCTGACCATGCGGATTTCCAGGCGCAACGTCACACCAGTCGCCTGCTGCCCCTAACTCCGGAGCCGACACCACAGGACCCTGCGCCACTAGTGTCCGGCCCACCAGAAGTCCCACCGGATGAAATTCCACTACATCGTGCACCAGCCAGACGCCGACGCAGTCAGATGGCATCCGCTGGTGCGCAAGTGGACGGAAGGGTCCTGGAATACCTGCGTCGTGCGGCAGATGAGGACGCCTACGACTACTTTGCACGCAGCATCGTGCCACTGCTGCGCAAGGTACCGGACAATAGGCTGCCGCGCTTCCAGTCCGCAATCATCTCCTTCATTGACTGTGCGACACCACCCAACAATCCTCGCCAGTGTTTCTCAGCAATCGAGCATTGGCGAGGATTACCCGAGCCTTCTGTCGGCTCAAATTTCCCAGGCCCATCCCAACCAGCCACCCCAGCGCACGCCAACACCAGTATAGGCCAGTGCCTGCCCGCTTTTCCCCTGGTCCTCTGCCTGCCCGTGACCGTCATTTTGCACCCTACAGCAGAGCAGCAGAAACGTATGCACCTACTTTCCCAAGCCACAGCTACCAGGCCCAGCATCAGCACCACTATGCTGTAGAGGAACATCCACTGCAGGTCCATGGACAGCATAGTGGTGCTGAAATGGGCGCCTACACTTCCCCGCCTCATCAATACCAGGAGTTGTAGAAGTGCGTGTGGGATGAAGTAATAATGGTTTTGGTTTTCTGACTTCAGTGTTGGGTTGATATACCTAGGTGTTGCATCATGTTGGTGCCAAGTTTACAATTGTTTGTTCATATTTTTGCACTTGTGGTTTTGTGTGGTGTCAACATAAAAACTCTGGTGTTTAGATTTGCAATTGCGTGTGGACATTATTTTTTACTCCTCATTTTCACAATGTTTCTCAATCTTCATGTTACTGTACATTCACACACTGTTTACCAGGGCCCAACATAGTAGCATGCGTTCATTGAGGTATTATTTCATCTGTTGGGGTTTGCCATTATTCAAAAGAGATTTCAATGTTGCGGTGAAGTGCTTTCACATTTGAGGCACAAAGGACAGTTGGGATTGTATGAGAAATCAATGTTTTAGAGCTTATTTGTTTCTCATGCAATCACTTATTTGCCTGTTAAATGCCAAGTTCAAACCCAAACAGATGTAAGCTCGCAACCCACGTCAAGGGTCCTCATGTATTGCGAGTCCCTAACACTACAAGCCCCTAACATAAAACACAAAACACGGGGCACTTAGGACCTTTGGACACAATACTAATAACTATGTTACCCTTTAAATGGCATCGAGCTCACATGGTACGGCTCCAGCAGGGCTCTCAAAATATGCGGCAAAACTTTCCCGCACTCGGAGTCCATATGTTACAGATCTCCCTAGTGGAATTGGCGGCACAGTGTTGATGGTGGGTGCATTTGTTTGTATATATTCAGCATCAAAACTAGCATCATGTATGCGGCTGAAGTTATGCAGAACTACACACGCTTGGATGATACGTGTCACATTCTGCGGTGACATTTGCATTGTTGTCATAAACACCTGCCATCTGTTAGACATAATGCCAAAGGCGCATTCGACACATCTTCGCGCTCTGCATAGGCGATAATTGAACATGCGTCTACGCTCATCCAAGCCCCTTCTTGCAAATGGACGCATTACTTGCCTTATCAGGGCAAAACCCTCATCTGCAACAATGACATATGGGATTGGTGGGCCGCTGGAGCCAGGGAGGATAGTAGGTTCTGGCACAGCAAGTTGATTATTCATAAGATGTTTACCCATTCTGGACAAACAAAATATGCGGGCATCAGCAGAGCTTCCATACGACCCAATGTCTACTATGGTAAAACAATAATTACTGTCCGCCAAGGCCAACAAGACTATAGAAAAATACTGCTTGTAGTTATAGTATCTGGAGCCAGAGTGGGGGGGCTTCTTCACACGAATGTGCTTCCCGTCTAGGGCACCAATACAATGAGGAAATTGTGTTGCAGTAAGAAATGCGTCCGAAATACTAAGCCACTGTTCTGCCGTGGGCTGAAGCATGACCGTGGTCTTTAATCTCTGCCACAGCACAACACAGGTGGATGTCACAATGAATGATATGGTGGTCACTCACAGAAGAAATTCAAAATGTAAAGAATGGTAACTATTGCCTGTGGCCAGAAATCTACAAGACAGGAAAAACAGAAACAACAAAGAACACATGTTATGTGTGACATGAAATCCATACAGCATCCTGTAAGCACTAATTTCAAAAACACACATACCTCGAGATCACAAGCAGTTGCTCCTCTGGGGTGCATGCATGCAGTGCCGCATGTTTGTATTCTGGTAGGTGATTCCTGTTCGAATCTGCACAAGCAGCATATCTAACGGGGCCACAGACATGCGGCAAAAGGCTCGAAATTTCTCAGGGTGACGCCGTAGGTCCTCATAGAGGTTATGAAAGTGCCCTTTGGAGGTACGTTGGGCCACAAGTGGATGAAACCAAATCCTCCTTCTTCTACGCGGGTGGTCCTGTAGCATGTTCGTCAAATCTGCGCAAAATCATTCACGCGAGCAGCACACAGGCCAGCAACGGAGAAGGCATAAATGTGGATTGCAAGACAAGTCACGTGTCAACTGTTTAAACAAACAGTCTTTTTGCTGACGATGAAAAAAGGCTCAGAACATGTTCACCCAGCAAGCAGGTGTTTTGCAAGGGTGCCTTTTTGTAGGCTGGCCTCTCATTAACGCCTCCCTCCTTTTTTTACACGCGTTTTCAACACAGGTCGCACGCGCGTAAAAAATGCAGCAACGCAGTATATACGCATGGCAAACGCATGTGCAACGCAGCGTTTTTTGCGCGCGCAAAACGCACACGCTCGTGTAAACCAGGCCTCATTGTGACGTAACACCCTCCGGGTGGTCCTCATATGCTTCTGTACATGGCAGCCCGGAAGCCATTGTCTGGCGTCCGGTTGCCATGGGTACCATTGCCAGCCCCCGCTATTTCACGAACGCCGCAATTAAGGGGTTTACTGCCGAAATCAGTGGCGATGGGCCGCTGATTGGCAATGGGGAATGCAGGGCAGACACCCTGCACAGTTAACCGCCGCTGCGGTGTAGCGCCGCGCGGCGGTTAACTGTCAAAGCACAGAAGTAACTGCACGTCAAGGTGCGCGAACTTACTGCACACATCGACGTGCAGTTACGTCAAGGTGCGGGAAGGGGTTAAAAGAAATACACCACCGCAATAAGTAGCATGCGACTTATATTACATGGAAAAGCCGAGGATAAGCAACTTTGCATGACAATGGGACTTAGGCCTTGTTCACACAGTATTTTGCAGGCAGAAAAATCTGCCTTGAAATTCCCTCAGGCTTTCTCTGCCTCCCATTGATGTCAATGGGAGGTCAGAGACGGAAATGCCTGAAGAAAAGGCATGTCGCTTCTCTTTCTCGCAAGCATTTTTTTCCGCTCGTGGGAAAAAAACGCCTTTGTCTCCCGTTGAAATCAATAGGAGGCTGTTTTTTGCCGCAGTTTCCAACGCGGTTTCCGCTGCATAAAATGTGGCAAAAAACTCCCTGATAACAGGGCCTTGTTTTCGTGTTGATCTGCTACACGCTGGTGGCACATCTGCGTCAGAAATCAAAGGGAAAGCCTCAGATTTTTTCTGTGGAAAAACACATTGAACTTTAATGGCAATGTAAGAATGGAGCATTAGTTATCCTCACAAACGCTTCCCCCTCCCTTAAGGCCCCTTCACATCGTGTCATTGCCCTAAACTTATCGTGTACGTCAGGAAATCTCCTAACGTACAATATAAACAACGTAAATGATAATTCACAGGCAGGGGCGTAGCTAAAGGCTCATGGGCCCCGATGCAAAAGCTCTTATTGGGCCCCCCCCCCCCGCAAACTTCTCATGGCCGACGGTCCGCAGCTTTCAGCTGCATCGCTGGGACTCCTAAGTGACACAACAATGCAGCACTAGCAGCCAGGGGCGTCACTAAGGACTTAAAATGTCAGGGGAAATAGCCCCAATACATATGTGTCCGCCCAAAAAAATGTGTGTGTAGGAGGCAGCATAGCATATCTACAGCACTACGACCATATCAACCGTGGTTAGGATTAGATACAGTGGCTCAGCAGACAGTATCACACATGATAGGTTTAGATACAGGGCTCAGCAGACAGTATCACACATGATAGGATTAGATACAATGGCTCAGCAGACAGTATCACACATGATATTATTAGAGATAGGGCCCAGCAGACAGTATCACACATGATCGGATTAGATACAGGACTCAGCTTGCTGACATTGCGGCTCCAGCGCTGGACCCAGGAAAGGTAAGAATAATAATTTTGCTTCTTTATGTGTTACTGATTATTTTTGTGTGTTTGTGTTTTTTTACAGGTTCGGTTGTTGGACTTCGGATTCGAGGACTTCAATGACGGCGTTTTTTTATTCTCAATAAAATGGTTAATGGGGGTTGTGTTTTTTAATTTCAATAATATTTTTTCTATGTGCTTGTATCTTTTTAAACTTTATTATCACCGCCTTAGTAATGGCCGCTGGCTGATTGACAATGCCCATTACTAAGGCGGAGCTTAATGTTAGCCGGTGCAAATGCCAACACTAACCCCCATTATTACCCCGGTACCCACCGCCACCAGGGGTAGTGGGAAGAGCCTGGTACGAACCAGTACCCGTCCATCTGTAGTGACGGTCAGGCACCGGGGCGGCCGCAGGCTGGTAGTATTAGGCTGGGGAAGGCCAAAAACAGTGGCCCCTACCACCCTGGTAATGCTGCCTGCTGCTGCTGTGTTGTATCTGGCTGGTTATGAAAATTGGGGGGGGACCCGACATCGTTCTTTCCAATTATTTTTTATTTTATTTTTTTTAAATGACGTGGGGTCCCCCCCATTTTTCATAACCAGCCAGATACAATAAAGAAGCAGCAGCCTAGCATTACCAGGGTGGGAAGGGCCACTGTTTTTGGCCTTTCCCCTCCTGATAATACAAGCCTGCGTCCACCCCAGTGGCCGACCATCACTACAGATGGTCAAGTACTGGATGGTACCCGGCTCTTCCCAGCACCCCTGGTGGAGGTGGGTACCAGGGTAATAATGGGGGTTAGTGTTAGCCTCTGCACCGACTAACACTAAGCCTAGCCTTAGCAATGGATGCTGCCAATCAGCCGGCGGCCATTACTAAGGCGGTAGTTATATAGTTTAAAAAAAATACAAAGACATAGAAAAAATATTTTATGGAAATAAAAAAACCCACACAACCCTCATTAACCATTTTATTGATAATAAAAAAAAAAAGCCGTCATCGAAGTAGTCCTGGAATCCGACGTAGTCCAACGACCGGACCTGTAAGAAAACACACAAAAAAACCAATTAGTAACACATGTGTTAGGCTTAGAAACAGGGCCCATGTGTGATACTGTCTGTGGGACCCTGTATCTAAGCCTACCACAACGTAGGCTTAGATACAGGGTCCAGCAGACAGTAATCTTATACAGTATAAGATTACTGTGTGCTGGGGCCCTGTATCTAAGCCTACAGTGTGGTAGGCTTATATACAGGGCCCATCAGACAGGATCACACATGGGCCATGTATCTAAGCCTACCATGTGATTGGCTAAGATACAGGGCCCAGCAGACAGCATCACATATAGTTACATAGTTACATAGTTAGTACGGCTGAAAAAAGACACCTGTCCATCAAGTTCAACCAAGGGATGGGAAAAGGGAAGGAAAAATTTCTACACATAGGAGCTAATATTTTTTTGTTCTAGGAAATTATCTAACCCTTTTTTAAAGCCATCTACTGTCCCTGCTGTGACCAGCTCCTGCGGTAGGCTATTCCATAGATTCACAGTTCTCACGGTAAAGAAGCCTTGTCGCCTCTGCAGCTTGAACCTTTTTTTCTCCAGACGGAGGGAGTGCCCCCTTGTTTTTTGAGGGGGTTTTACAAGGAACAGCTGATGTGTCGGGGTCCGTCTCCCGGGACCCGCCAACCAGCTGTTTTGAAGGGGCCGCAGCACTGGTACGAGAGCTGATTCCCCTTCATTTCACTACTCGCTCACACTGTGAATCGCCGACACCGATTCACAGTGTGACCGGAATGAAGTGACCGGAATGAAGGGGAAGCAGATCTCGTACGAGTGCTGCGACTCCTTCAAAACAGCTGATTGGCGGGTCCCGGGAGTCGGACCCCGCCAGTCAGGGCTACTAATCTTACCTTCCTCTTCAGCCGCGGCGGAAGTTCTGTCCTCTCGATGTTGTGCGCGGCGCATAGCGCTGTGACGTCATGACCTCCGCTGCAATCCGGAACCAGGAATGTAAGTACAGTCTGTTACTATAGTAACAGGGGCCCGCGGCCCGAGTTACTATAGTAACTTTTTATTGATGTGGTGCGGGGGGTTGTGGGCCCCCCTGGCTTTTGGGCCCGGTCGCAATTGCGACCGCTGCGACCCCTATAGCTACACCAGTGTTCACAGGGCTTCATTACGTCCTTATGAGCCTACGTCGGGCTTGTAGACGACGGTATACCTTATTTTTGTAGGATGGAATAGCGTAGTAGACTTTGCTATTCCGGAGTCCCCAGGCAGAGCATCACAAGTGCTCTACTCGTGGACTTTATCCCTGGGAAAGCTCCTGACATCCTGTCCATATATGTAAAGTGACGTCAGGTTAATCTCCAGGGCCAGAATCCCCGGTCAGAGCGTTGCCAACGCTCCGGCCATGTACTCAGTCTTTACAAAGCTTTGGGCGTCACTTTACGTATATTGGCATCAGGAACAGCGCCATTGTCCCTGGGCAGAGCACTAGTAGAAGGCTCCAGCCCTGTTCATGGACAGTGACTTCAGGAGTTTCCCCTGGGCCATTCCCCGGGCGACGTATCCCACTGTATGCGATACAGTCGGATATGTTTTGGCTAAATAGATCAAAATCCCGAGCATTAAATGGTCACTGCCTGCTCCATGGTTTCCTTCACTGTAATTGACATCAGCAGAAAAATCAGTTAATGCGTATAATGTACAAACGTGAATGCCACAATTTCCGTTGCCCACCCCCGGTAATGGACGGGGGGCCCAGATATCTTGGCTGTATGGGGCCCAGAAGTTCCTGATGGCTGCCCTGCATGGGACTATGCTTCATACCAGGGACCTCCTGATACTTAGCATACTTCCATTCATCAATTTCTGCTATGTTCATTGTGTGTAATTAGGGCCTACTCCAAGACCATATGTATCCAAGACAGAGTTTAGAAACATGCATTATTTTTATTTTTACACTACATAGACCAAAGGACAATCTTCAGCAGACAAAGGTTACTCAGGCCTGTGGAGCCACAATCTAGAACTACAGATTCCACACCTAGCAGCCTGCCTGACTCCACTGCAGAGATCAATCCTACTTTATTACATCAACCTGCAGATGATACCCTACCTTCCAGACCACCTAAGCGTCGCAGAGTGCGTAATGTGCCACCCACACATGCCACTCCAGATTCCAGGGCTCAGATCGACGCAAAGCTGTTGGAACATCTGAGGAGACAAAGCCAGGAGATGGTGGGTCCCACCACAACCGCCCCCACCATGACCGCTGCACCCGCCATGGCCATGACAAACAGGGCGGCCTGCTGTCTGTTTGAGGGGGTGGTGGCACAACTGAAACCTGCCGCCGCCACCCCCCCAGCACTAATTGTACCTGCGGGGCAAGTTATTGGCAGGGCTGAATGACTTGCCTGGCCACTCAACGCTTCCATTGTTGAAAGGCGCTGATTGGAGGGGGAAGCCATTCTGCCCTGCCAATCAGCGCCTTTCAACAACGCTAGCTGCACTTTCACGTCATCGCGCAGCTTCCATTGTTGAAAGACGCTGATTGGCGGGGCAAGTCATTATGCCCTGCCAATCAGCGCCCTTCAACAACGCAAGCGTCCTTCAGCCCCAGCAGACCTGCTCAGAAGAGAGCAGGCCTGCATTGACACTGGACGGCGTGGGGACGGGATCAAGGTGAGTATGTAAAGTTTGGGTTTTTTCACTTAAAAGTGTGAGTGGCATTATCTACAGGGAGGAGCTATATGTGGCGCACTATACACAGGGGGTGCTATATGTGAGGCACTATCTACACTATCTATGTAGAGTGATATCTACAGGGGGGCTATGTGTAGAACGCTATCTACAGGGGGGGGCATATGTGGGGCACTATCTATAGGGGGTCTATGTGGGGCACTATCTACAGGGGGCTGTATGTGGGTACTATCTACCGGGAGCACTGTGTGTGTGTGTGGGGGGGGGGGGACACAGTGCATGGTGCAATGATAATCAGGGACACAGTGTATGGGGCTATTATAATCAAGGACACAGTGTATGGTTCTATTATAATCAGGAAAACAGTGTATGGTTCCATTATATTTAGGGACACAGTGTATGGTGCTATTATAATCGGGGACACAGTGTATTGTGCTATTTAAATTAGAGGTTCAGTGTATGGTGCTATTATAATCAGGGACACAGTTTATGGTGCTATTATAATCAGGGACACTGTGTCCCTAAATTATAATAACAACAATACACTGTGACCCTGATTATAATAGTATTATACACTGTGTCCCTGATTATAATAGCGCCATACACTGCACCTCTAATTGAATTAGCACAATACAATGTGTAGCGTCCATGGCCGCGGGTCGTCGGGTTTACTCACCTCCCGACGCCCGCAGCCATGAATCCGTGAGCGCTGGTCCCCATCTCCTTCCTAGGAGACGCCAGCGCTCACTTCCGCCCCTTAAAGGGCCAGCGCGCGCACAAAGGAAATTGTCATCATCATCAACTGCCATGATTTTCTGGTCTATAAGAAGGCCCCAGGCCTTCTGATCCTTGCCTGAGCGTTGTTAGTCTATCCCAGTCTGTCTCGCAAATGGTCCCTTAGTGTTTTCCCGTTCCAGTTGTTACCCGTGCCCTGTTACCCGTTCCTGTATCCCGTATTGTTCTTGTTCCTGTGCCTACCAGTGTTGGAGTCGTGTCTACTGCACCTGCTGTCGTTTGCCACATCCAGTGTCGTTTGCCACGTCCAGTGTCTTCTGCCACGTCCAGTGTCTTCTGCCACGTCCAGTTTCGTTTGCCACGTCCAGTGTCTTCTACCACGTCCAGTATCTTCTGCCACGTCCAGTTTCGTTTGCCATGTCCAGTGTCTTCTGCCATGTCCAGTGTCTTCTGTCACGTCCAGTATCTTCTGCTACATCGGATACTGTCGTCCACGTCTGGCGCTACCTGCCGCACCAGCCTCCATCCGTGCTGAAGCCACAGCCACTGTCTGTACTAGTTCAGGTACCCAAGCATTGCTATCGGCGATTGACTTTCGTGTAAACCAGGGGTCTCAAGCATGCGGCCCGCGGGCCGCATACGGCCCCTGGGACTGTCATCTGCGCCCCCCGCGGGATACAGCGCGGCTAGTATCGGCTCTGCTCCGAGACTCTGGAATTCCCTGACATCGCTGTCCACATATGAACAGCGATGTCTGGGGCTTCCCCAGAGCCGGAGTCCCGGGCAGAGCGCTAGTACAGGCTCTGCTTCGGGACTCTGTGGAATTCCCTGACATCACTGTCAACACATGGACAGTGTGTCTGGGTCTTCCCCAGAGCGGAGCCCTGTGCAGAGCGCTAGTATCGGCTCTGTTCCGGGACTCTGTGGAATTCCCTGACATCGCTGCCCATATATGGATAGTGTGTCAGGGACTTCCCCAGAGCGGAGTCCCGGGCAGAGCGCTAGTAGCAGCTCTGCTCCGGGACTCTGTGGAATTCCCTGACATCGCTGCCCATATATGGACAGTGTGTCAGGGTCTTCCCCAAAGCGGAGTCCCGTGCAGAGCGCTAGTATCGGCTTTGCTCCGGGACTCTGTGGAATTCCCTGACATCGCTGCCCATATATGGATAGTGTGTGTCAGGGTCATCCCCAGAGCGGAGTCCCGGGCAGAGCGCTAGTATCGGCTCTGCTCCGGGACTCTGTGGAATTCCCTGACATCGCTGCCCATATATGGACAGTGTGTCAGGGTCTTCCCCAAAGCGGAGTCCCAGGCAGAAAGCTAGTATCGGCTCTGCTCCGGGACTCTGTGGAATTCCCGGACATCGCTGTCCATGTTTTGACACACGATGTCTGGGGCTTCCCCAGAGGCGGAGTCCCGTGCAGAGCACTAGTATAGGCTCTGCTCCGGGACTCTGTGGAATTCCCTGACATCGCTGTCCATATATGGACAGTGTGTCAGGGTCTTCCCCAGAGCGGAGTCCCGTGCAGAGCACTAGTATCGGCTCTGCTCCGGGACTCTGTGGAATTCCCTGACATCGCTGCCCATATATGGACAGTGTGTCAGGGTCTTCCCCAGAGCAGAGTCCAGGGCAGAGCGCTAGTATCGGCTCTGCTCCGGGACTCTGTGGAATTCCCTGACATCGCTGCCCATATATGGACAGTGTGTCAGGGTCTTCCCCAGAGTGGAGTCCCGGGCAGAGCGCTAGTATAGGCTCTGCTCTGGGACTCTGGGGAAGCCTCTGACATCGCTGTCCATACATCGACAATGATGTCAGGGGCTTCCCCAGTGCAGGAGTCCCAGTGATGTCAGGAGCACAGCTGGAGTCCCAGGAAGAGCCTACTAGCACTCTGCCCGGGACTCCAGCTCTGGGGTTTCCCCTGACATCTCTGTCCATATATGGACAGTGATGTCAGGAGCAGAGCTGGAATCCCAGGCTAGAAGCGGCTCTGCTCCGGAACTCCAACTCTGGGCAAGCCCCTGACATCACTGTGGCAGCATCTGCGAAGGGCACTGTGTTAGCATCTGCGGAGGGCACTGTGGCAGCATCTGCGGAGGGCACTGTGGCAGCATCTACAGAGGGCACTGTGGCAGCATCTACAGAGGGCACTGTGGCAGCATCTACAGAGGACACTGTGGCAGCATCTACAGAGGGCACTGTGGCATTATGTACAGAGGACACTGTGGCATTATCTAGGGGTGTGTTGCATTATCTACAGAGGGCACTGTGGCATTATCTACAGAGGGCACTGTGGCATTATCTACAGAGGGCACTGTGGCAGCATCTACAGAGGGCACTGTGGCATTATCTACAGGTGGGTGTGTGGCAGTATCTGCAGAGGACACTGTGGCGTTATCTAGGGGTGTGTTGCATTATCTACAGAGGGCACTGTGGCATTATCTACAGAGGGCACTGTGGCAGCATCTACAGAGGGCACTATGGCCTTATCTAGGGGTGTGTTGCATTATCTACAGAGGGCACTCTGTACAGAGGACACTGTGGCAGCATCTACAGAGGGCACTGTGGCAGCATCTACAGAGGGCACTGTGGCAGCATCTACAGAGGACTCTGTGGCAGCATCTACAGAGGACTCTGTGGCAGCATCTACAGAGGACACTGCGGCAGCATCTACAGAGAGCACTGCGGCAGCATCCACAGAGGGTACAGCGGCAGCATCCACAGAGGGCACAGCGGCAGCATCCACAGAGGGCACAGCGGTAGCATCCACAGAGGGCACAGCGGCAGCATCCACTGAGGGCACAGCGGCAGCATCCACCAAGGGCATTGTGGCAGCATCCACCGTGGGCACTGTGGCACTATCTAAAAAGGGGCTGCCCAATCTTGACATGTGTGCTAACTGAGCCGCCGGACTGCATTTAGCTACACTTAAACTGGAAAGCTGGATTGTTGAAATAAGCACGTGGAGAAATATCTCAAATTTTAAACCTAGCGGTATTATTATAGTAATGTAGTATTATTATTATAGTAATAGAGTGTTATAGTAGTTCAAATAACTAATTGATTAACTGTAAAGGATCTGCCAGGCACAGCTTCGGGGTTAACTCCCTTAATTAATCAGTCAGCACCTGAATCTACATCCCTGAGACTGACTCCAGCTTCCACCACTCAGGCTGGCAGGCTTAGGAGTGGGAGAGCCTATCGCAGCCTGGCCAGACTCAGCTAGCTCCCGCCCTCTGTCTATTTATACCTGCATTTCCTGTTCCTCCTTGCTTGTTATTCTTTTTCGTGTGGTTTCCTGGCCCAGCTACAGCTCCTTCTATTTTGTTCCTGCTCCATACAGACCCTGGCTTACTGACTACTCTTCTGCTCTTCGTTTGGTACCTCGCACACTCCTGGCTTGACTCGGCTCGTTCACCACTCTGGTTGCTCACGGTGTTGCCGTGGGCAACTGCCCCTTTCCCTTGCTTGTATTCCCTTGTATGTTTGTCGTGCACTTACTGAGTGCAGGGACCGCCGCCCAGTTGTACCCCGTCGCCTAGGGCGGGTCGTTGCAAGTAGGCAGGGACAGAGTGGCGGGTAGATTAGGGCTCACTTGTCCGTTTCCCTACCCCCCGGTCATTACATAATAACAAGCCCATACCTAGTCTACCCTGGTCCCTGACACCACTATGGACCCCCGTGAGACCCTGGCTCAGCAAATGCAGGGTCTCTCCCTACAGGTCCAGGCCCTGGCTCAGAGGGTCAACCAGCCTGATGCTACCTTGGTAGTTCCCCTCACCGCACCTCTTGAACCCCACCTCAAGTTGCCCGACCGGTTCTCAGGGGACCGGAGGGCTTTTCTCTCCTTTCGGGAGAGTTGTAGGCTTTACTTTCGTTTAAAGCCTCATTCCTCAGGTTCTGAGAGCCAGCGGGTGGGTATAATTATGTCCCGTCTCCAGGAAGGGCCCCAAGAGTGGGCTTTCTCCTTGGCTCCTGACGCCCCTGAACTTTCCTCCGTTGATTGTTTCTTTTCTGCTCTCGGACTTATTTATGACGAGACTGACAGGACTGCCTTTGCCGAGAGTCAGCTGGTGACCTTACGTCAGGGTAAGAGACCTGTTGAGGAGTATTGCTCTGACTTTAGGAAGTGGTGCGTAGCTTCTCGGTGGAATGACCCTGCATTAAGGTGCCAGTTTAGGTTGGGTCTGTCGAATGCCCTGAAAGACCTGCTAGTTAGCTATCCCTCTTCTGACTCCCTAGACCAGGCTATGGCTTTAGCGGTACGACTTGACCGACGTCTCAGGGAACGACAACATGAACGTTTATGTGTTTTCTCCTCCGACTCCCCCCCGAAGTTCCGTTGCTTCATTCCTCCAGGAAAGACTCAGAGATACCTATGCAACTCGGGGCCTCCGTGTCCCCCCAACAACGTAGAGAATTCCGCAGGAAGAATGGTCTCTGCTTCTACTGTGGAGATGACAAGCATCAAGTGAACAACTGTCCTAAGCGTAAGAATGCAGCCAGAGAACTTCCGTGCCTAAGTGATCATCGGGGAGGTCACTTGGGTGCACAGGTATTTCCAGTAAATAGGAAACGTACTAAGATCTTGCTTCCCTTTCAGGTCTCTTTTGGTGGTAGGTCTGCTACCGGCAGTGCCTTCGTGGATTCAGGGTCCTCTACTAATATTATGTCTGTGGAATTTGCTATGTCTCTTGCTATGCCTCTGATTGATTTGCCTAAACTTGTCCCGGTAGTGGGTATCGACTCCACTCCTCTTGCTAATGGTTATTTTACACAGCATACCCCTGTTTTTGAACTCCTTGTTGGCTCCATGCATTTGGAGCAATGCTCTGTACTGTTGATGCAGGGATTATCGTACGATTTGGTTCTAGGCCTTCCCTGGTTGCAGTTGCATAATCCCACGTTTGACTGGAATACTGGGGAGCTAACCAAATGGGGTAATGAATGTTGTACGTCATGTTTTTCTGTTAATTCTATTTCTCCCCCTGAGGAGGCGAATACGCTACCCGAGTTTGTTCAGGACTTCGCTGATGTTTTCTCTAGGGAGGCCTCCGAAGTGTTACCTCCTCATAGAGAATACGATTGCGCTATCGAATTGGTACCAGGAGCTAAGCTTCCTAAGGGTAGGATATTTAATCTTTCTTGTCCCGAACGTGAAGCCATGAGAGAGTATATCCAGGAATCCCTGGCCAAGGGTTACATTCGTCCCTCTTCTTCTCCGGTAGGTGCTGGCTTCTTCTTCGTGGGGAAGAAGGATGGTGGTCTTAGGCCATGCATTGACTACCGTAGCCTGAATAAGGTCACGGTAAGGAACCAGTATCCCCTTCCTTTGATTCCTGATCTCTTTAATCAGGTTCAGGGGGCCCAATGGTTCTCTAAATTGGATCTACGGGGGGCGTATAACCTTATTCGCATCAAAGAGGGGGATGAGTGGAAGACTGCGTTTAACACGCCCGAAGGCCATTTCGAATACCTCGTCATGCCCTTTGGGTTGTGTAATGCCCCTGCGGTCTTCCAGAATTTCATAAATGAGATTTTGAGACATTACCTGGGGATATTTCTTGTAGTGTACCTTGATGACATACTAGTGTTTTCCAAGGACTCGTCCTCCCACATTGAGCATGTCAGGAAGGTGCTCCAGGTCCTTCGGGAAAACAAACTGTTTGCCAAAACCGAAAAATGTGTGTTTGGGGTACAGGAGATACCATTTTTGGGTCAAATCCTCACTCCTCATGAATTCTGCATGGACCCCGCCAAGGTTCAGGCTGTGGCGGAATGGGTCCAACCTGCCTCCCTGAAGGCGTTACAGTGTTTTTTGGGGTTCGCTAATTATTACAGGAGATTTATTGCTAACTTCTCGGTCATCGCTAAGCCTCTTACGGACCTCACTCGCAAAGGTGCTGATCTCCTCCACTGGCCTCCTGAGGCTGTCCAGGCTTTTGAGGTCCTTAAGAAGTGCTTTATCTCGGCCCCGGTGCTGGTTCAGCCCAACCAAATGGAGCCATTTATCGTGGAAGTTGACGCATCTGAGGTGGGAGTGGGGGCTGTCTTGTCCCAGGGTACCAGGTCCCTCACCCATCTCCGCCCCTGTGCCTACTTCTCCAGGAAGTTTTCGCCAACTGAGAGTAACTATGATATTGGCAACCGCAAACTCTTAGCCATTAAATGGGCATTTGAAGAGTGGCGCCACTTCCTGGAGGGGGCTAGACACCAGGTAACGGTCCTTACCGACCACAAGAATCTGGTTTTCCTAGAATCTGCCTGGAGGCTAAACCCGAGACAAGCTCGATGGGCGTTATTTTTTACCAGATTCAATTTTTTGGTTACCTATAGGGCTGGGTCTAAAAATATTAAGGCTGATGCACTGTCGCGTAGCTTCATGGCAAGCCCTCCTTCGGAGGAAGATCCTGCTTGTATTTTGCCTCCAGGTATAATCATTTCCTCGATCGATTCTGATTTAGTCTCTGAAATTGCTGCTGATCAAGGTTCAGCTCCCGGGAACCTTCCTGAGAACAAGCTGTTTGTTCCCCTGCAATTCCTGCTAAGGGTACTTAGGGAAAATCATGACTCCGCACTATCTGGTCATCCAGGCATCCTGGGTACCAAACACCTCATTACCAGAAATTATTGGTGGCCTGGGTTGCCTAAAGACGTTAAGGCCTACGTCGCCGCTTGTGAGGTTTGTGCTAGGTCCAAGACTCCCAGGTCCCGACCAGCGGGCTTACTGCGTTCGTTGCCCATTCCCCAGAGACCTTGGACACATATCTCCATGGATTTTATCACCGATTTGCCTCCATCCCAAGGCAAGTCGGTGGTGTGGGTGGTGGTAGACCGCTTCAGTAAGATGTGCCACTTTGTGCCCCTCAAGAAACTACCCAACGCCAAGACGTTGGCTACCTTGTTTGTCAAACACATCCTGCGTCTCCATGGGGTCCCTGTCAATATTGTTTCGGACAGAGGGGTACAATTTGTTTCATTGTTTTGGAGAGCCTTCTGTATGAAGTTGGGGATTGATCTGTCCTTCTCCTCTGCCTTCCATCCTGAAACCAATGGTCAAACGGAGAGGACTAATCAATCTCTAGAACAATACTTAAGGTGTTTTGTCTCTGACTGTCAATATGATTGGGTCTCATTCATTCCCCTCGCCGAATTTTCCCTTAATAACCGGGTCAGTAACTCGTCAGGGGTCTCTCCCTTTTTCTGTAATTTTGGGTTTAATCCACGGTTCTCCTCCGTTTCACCTGGTAGTTCCAACAATCCCGAGGTAGAGGTCGTTCATCGGGAACTGTGCACAGTTTGGGCCCAGGTTCAGAAGAACCTAGAGGCGTCCCAGAGCGTACAAAAAACTCAGGCTGATAGAAAACGTTCTGCTAACCCCCTGTTTATGGTCGGGGATCTGGTGTGGTTGTCGTCTAGGAACTTGCGTCTCAAGGTTCCGTCCAAGAAGTTTGCTCCCCGGTTTATTGGGCCGTATAAGGTCATTGAGGTCCTCAATCCTGTCTCCTTCCGGCTGGAGTTACCCCCATCTTTTCGTATACAAAACGTGTTTCATGCCTCCCTCCTTAAACGCTGCTCCCCGTCCTTGGCTCCCTCGAGGAGACCTCCCGTTCCCGTCCTCACCCCTGAGGGGGTGGAATTCGAGGTGGCCAGGATTGTGGACAGCAAGATGGTCCAAGGCTCCCTCCAGTACCTGGTCCATTGGAGAGGTTACGGGCCCGAGGAGAGGACTTGGGTACCCGCCCGGGATGTTCACGCTGGGGTATTGGTCAGGAGGTTCCACCTGCGTTTCCCCAGTAAGCCAGGTCCACTTAGAAAGGGTCCGGTGGCCCCTCATAAAAGGGGGGGTACTGTAAAGGATCTGCCAGGCACAGCTTCGGGGTTAACTACCTTAATTAATCAGTCAGCACCTGAATCTACATCCCACTCAGGCTGGCAGGCTTAGGAGTGGGAGAGCCTATCGCAGCCTGGCCAGACTCAGCTAGCTCCCGCCCTCTGTCTATTTATACCTGCATTTCCTGTTCCTCCTTGCTTGTTATTCTTTTTCGTGTGGTTTCCTGGCCCAGCTACAGCTCCTTCTATTTTGTTCCTGCTCCATACAGACCCTGGCTTACTGACTACTCTTCTGCTCTTCGTTTGGTACCTCGCACACTCCTGGCTTGACTCGGCTCGTTCACCACTCTGGTTGCTCACGGTGTTGCCGTGGGCAACTGCCCCTTTCCCTTGCTTGTATTCCCTTGTATGTTTGTCGTGCACTTACTGAGTGCAGGGACCGCCGCCCAGTTGTACCCCGTCGCCTAGGGCGGGTCGTTGCAAGTAGGCAGGGACAGAGTGGCGGGTAGATTAGGGCTCACTTGTCCGTTTACCTACCCCCCGGTCACTACATTAACAATAATTTTGTATTGTATCAAATTTGAAAGTAATGCGGCCCGTCAACTTCCCATTTTTTCTATATGCGGCCCACTTACCCGGCCGAGTTTGAGACCCCTGGTGTAGACTGTGCCCTGGTCAGCTGCCTCCCTGCTAAGGCGGAGCGGCCTAGTGGGTCCACATACCCTGTGACCGTGATACACTGTGTCCCCGATTATAATAGCACCATACACTGTGTCCCTAAATATAATAGAACCATACACTGTGTTTCTGATTATAATAAAACCATACACTGTGTCCCTGATTATAATAACAACAATACACTGTGTATGGTTTTATTATAATTAGAGGTGCAGTGTATGGGGCTATTATATTTAAGTGCATAGCGTTGGCACCATGAGAATTTTATCTTTATTTATAGGTGCAGAAATGTAAATGTGAGAAGCTGAAGAAATCTGAGTGGCAAAATGCAGAATTGGGCTGTGGCCGGGAGAAGTCATCATAGAGGTCAAGACCGGATTGGGAAGAGAAGAGAAAAACAACAACTAAAATCTGAAAAGACGTCACCTGTGAGTTATTTAATGTAAATGTTTCATCTGACTCTAATCAGTACTGTAGTCACTGTATGATCTGCAGCGAGATGATGGGTGGTAAGATTTTTTTTGTGAAACAGTAAGTCCCAGCATATCATTACCATTGTTCGGGTCATGCTGGGAGCAGTAGTTTTACGCCGTACAAACCTATACGGCAGGAGTAGCCTGGCTGGTATATACAGGGATGATGGGGTTTATATACAGGAATGATTGTTGCTATATACAGTGATTATGGTTGTTATATACAGGGATTATGGTTGTTATATACAGGTATTATGGGTAATCCAGCCATCATCCCTGCATTAACCCCTATCATCCCTGTGCATACCAGCCACCATTCCTGTATATACCAGCCATCATCCCTGTTTTTTTAACCCCCATCTTACCTGTATATACTAGCCAGGCTGGTATATACAGAGCTGATAGGGTTTATATACAGGGATGATGGGGGTTCTATACAGGGATGATGGCTGGTATATTCAGGGATGATGGGGATTATATACATAGATGATGGGGTTATATACAGGGATGATGGCTGGTATATAATTAAAATGTGCCTCTTCAGTTGTAAACATCTGTTAGGGGGGCCCACTGGGTTGGGGTCCACTCAGATATGTTTTGCTTTCCCCTATGCTAAACCCCTAGCTACGCCTCTGTTGAAGGGTCATTGGACTGCGACCCAAGAGGTGTGCACCCACCCAATTTGTCCACTGCTGCTGATCTTTGTCTATAAATTATGAATTTAGATGAGATGGATAACAAATGGATTCTGCGTATCACTTAACCCTTTTAGTCCCGCGAACCTGACGGGTACAGGATTTAGCAATTGATACAGCTGCTCTCTATAGACAATACAGAGCAGCTGTATCTAAAAATATCCTGTGGATATGTCATAAATGTCCCTGATGGAAAAACCCCTTTAAGCTCACAACCTACATCAAGAGTCCTCATTCTCTTGCGAGTCTCTAAACTAACTAAACTAAACAAACTAAACTAAACTAAACTTGAAAGGCAACAGCCCAGTACCAGAGTTTCTAGCGGATAGCATCCATCTGCCATGGGACCGCTCCCATAGGTGATAGAAAATTATTAGCATAGATTTCCCAGATAGCCAATCCTCATGCTCCAGATCTTCTATACTGGTTCTGTTCTAGAGGGATAGTTGATGTCAGTATCCACTGCTGCAGCTCACTGTCCAATGCAGCATCATGAATCTGGCAAACATTGTGGAGGATGACACTGGCTTGGATAACCATTATCCAGACTCAGCTGCAGAGTTGACTGCAGAGGCGGATTATAATGAGGGCAATCTGGGCAAGTGCCCGGGCCCCGAGGCTTTAAGGGGGCCCAGTTTGCCGTGGTTCTCCCAAACCGGTTGTTAAAATTATAGCCGGTTCAGAAAACCCGGGGTGAAGCGGGACCTTCCACCCAATTGTATCCGCGTCCTTAGGATGCGGATACAATTGATTACTATTGTGCTGGCGAGGCGGTAACCATCAGTTCCCGCCTCGCCATTCGGTGCTTTAACAATGATGCGGTCAGCACGATAATCATTTCCACTCCGGCGTTTACCCCGGCTGGCGCTGCCTGGTTACTGGCCAGTGCTATGTCGCTGGAGGAATGCGCGGGAACGGAGAAAGATGAGAAGTGTTAATTTTTTATTTTTTTTTCTGTGGGCAGCGTTCGGGGCGCTAACTACACTGGCCAATATCTACACTGGGCAATATCTACAGGGGGCATTGCGACTGGCATTATCTACAAAGGGCATTGTGACTGGCTTTATCTACAGGGGGCATTGTGACTGGCATTATCTACAGGGGGCATTGGGACTGGCACTATCTACAGGGGGCATTGTGACTGGCGCTATCTACAGAGGGCATTGTGACTGGCTCTATCTATGTAGGGCATTGTGACTGGCATTATCTACAGAAGGAAATATGACTGGCACTATCTACAAGGGGCATTGTGACTGGCATCTACAGAGGGCATTATGACTGGCGCTATCTACAGGGGGCATTGTGACTGGTGCTATCTATAGGGGGTATTGTGACTGGCGCTATCTACAGGGGGCATTGTGATTGTGTGTGGTGTTTTACTTAATTCATGGGGACAGAGTATGGTGCTATTATATTCAGGGGCACGGTGTATAGTACTATTGTATTCAGGGGCGCAGTGTGTGATACTATTATATTCAGGAGCACAGTGTGTGATACTATTATATTCAGGAGCACAGTGTATAGTACTATTATATTCAGGATTACAGTGTATAGTACTATTATATTCAGGAGCACAGTGTATAGTACTATTATATTCAGGAGCACAGTGTATAGTACTATTATATTCAGGAGCACAGTGTATAAGTACTATTTTATTCAGGAGCACAGTGTATAGTACTTTTATAATCGGGCACAGTGTATGGTACTATTATATTGAGGGGCACAGTATATTGTACTATTATATTCATGGGCACAGTGTATGATACTATTATATTCAGTGGCATAGAGTGTGGCACCATGAGAATTTTAGCTTTTTTTATGGGTGCAGAAATGTTGGAAAAGTAAGGAGCCGAAGACATCCGAGTGGCAAACTCTGCAGAAATGGGCTGTGGCCGGGAGAAGTCATCATAGAAGTCCGGACCGGATGGAGAAGAAAAGATAAAAAGAACGAAAATTAATCTGAGGTGTCACCTGTGAGTCACTCAATGTAAATGTTTCTTCTCCCTGTGACTGATCAGTACTGTAGTCACTGCAGTGAGATGATGGGTGTATCGTTTTTCTTGTGAAAAACAACTCCCAGCATATCCTAACCATTATTTTGGCTATACTGGGTGCTGTCGATTTATGTCGTACAAAATTATATGGCAGGGGTTAAACTAAATTTGCAAATGATCTCTGTGCAGAGCTGTATTTGAGTTGATGCTGTATATATGTACTGAGCTTTGTTCTGGAGTTGTATATATGTACTTGCTTTGTTCTGGTGCTGTATTTATATACTGAGCTTGGTTCTGGTGCTGTGTTTATGTACTGAGCTTGGTTCTAGGGCTGTATATATGTATTGAGCTTGGTTCTGGTGTTGTATTTTTGTACTGAGCTTGGTTCTGGTGTTGTATTTATATACTGAGCTTGTTTTTGGGGCTGTATATATGTACTGAGTTTTGTTCTGGTGCTGTATATATGTATTGAGGTTGGTTCTAGTACTGTATATATGTACTAAGCTTGGTTCTGGTGCTGTATATATATAGTGAGCTTGGTTCTGGTGCTGTATATATGTATTGAGCTTGGTTCTGGTGTTGTATTTATATACTGAGCTTGGTTCTGGTGTTGTATTTATGTACTCAGCTTGGTTCTGGGGCTGTATATATTTACCTTATCACCTTATCTTAAGGTAAAAGTAGATGTTAAATATATACAGTAAAACCTAAACCCAAAAAACCATCGAAGAATCTCAGTTTTTTCCAATTCAACCATTATATGGTACTTTAAGTGGTGCCAATAAAAACTACAACTCCTCCCGCAAAAAAATAATCCTTCACACATTACTCCAATGACGTAAAAATAAAAAAGTTATGGTTCTAGGAAGGCGGCGAGTGAAAATGAAAAAAACAAAAAATGGGGGGTTTATACAACAGAGACTGGTTCTTTATATTTACGCACAGCAGAGGTTTGTTTTTTCCCGGAAACCACTAACAATTTAAAGCTCCTGACCTCTTTAGTGTCTCAGTATTCTGCTTTCTCTCTTCTGTATGGCTCATTCTGCTTTTACAGCAAATTCAAAACCGTGCCAGATCTGTGGCCGCCTAAACTGAAATCTGCAAATATATGGTATAGTGTCTTCAGAAATCTGTCTTCAGAGTTTGAGGGGGGCCCAGACTTGAAAAAGTGCCCAGGGCCCATGGTACCCATAATCGGCCCCTGCCACCACTTGCTGCTGAGAATGCCAAAGGTGCACTCAACATACCGTCTCGCACGAGTGAGACGGTAGTCAAAAATGCACCTCCGGTCAGCCAAACAACGCTTGGGGAATGGACACATCAGGTGAAGGTAAAGTTCAAAATCTTCAACAGCCATGATGACAAATGGTGGGGTGGGGAGAGAAGATCCCAGCAGATGTCTTGGTTTTGGAAGGGCGAGCTGGTTGGACTGAAGCCGTTCACCCATTCTGGAAGCGCTGAAGATGCCCACATCAGCAGAACTCCCATAGGCCCCTATACCAACAATTATAAACTGGTAGTCGCTGTCAGCCAAGGCCAACTGCACCACAGAGAAATACTGCTTAGAATTGAAGTATAGGGACTCTGAGTGAGCGGCTTCTTAACACGATTGTGTTTTCCATCCAGCACACTAACACAGTTGGGAAACTGTGCATAGTCATAAAAGCCCTCAGTAATCCGAAGACAGTCTTCTGCCTTGGGTTGCGGCATCACCGTCGCTCTAAGTCACTGCCAGATCACTTCGCAGGTCAGTCGGATGATCCGCAAAATGGTGGAAATGCAAATGAGGTCACAATTTCCAGCAATCTGTAGAAGGAAAAAAATATATAATAAAAAAATGTCTGTAGTGCTAGAAGTACCAGGTTAACATGGTAGCAATAGGCAAAGGGGACAACTACGATTATGCTATCTGTGTCAGGGAGAAGTGCCAATAGGCAAAGGGGACATCTACAATTATACTTTCTGTGCCAGGGAGACATGGCGGCAATAGGCAAAGGGTACAACTACGGTTATACTATCTGTGCCAGAAAGACATGGCAGCAATAGGCAAAGGGGACAACTACGGTTATACTATCTGTGCCAGGGAGACATGGCGGCAATAGGTAAAGGGACAACTACAGTTACTGCATACTATCTGTACCAATGCGACATGGCGGCAATAGACAAAGGGGACAACTATGGTTATATTATCTGAGGAGTGATGCACCGTCGCATGTTGGTGTACTGGAAGATGAGTCTGGGACACAGGTCCAACAGCAGATAGTCAAAGGTGGAGATGGACAGACAGCAGTAGCTGTGGAACTTGTCCGGGTGCTACCGCAGGTCAGTTTAGATGGAAAGGACCTTCCTAGGTTGTTGGGTGACAATTAGGTGAACTCAAAACCTCCTTCTCCTCTTCGGTTCTTCTTCCAGCATTGGTGCTTGCTGTCCAAATTGCCTAGAGAGGAGTCACGACTGGAGAACATCATCCACAGGATCGCAGTACATCTTTGCAGTAAAGGAATCCCCAGAAACCAAAGCTAGATCAGCAGACGAATCAGACATAGCTCTCAACAAAGCAAAAATGCAAGAGAAATTAGCGCCAGAGCGATCATGTGACCTACTTACGCCTCATGCTCACGACTGTTGTGCCACTCGGGCCGTTTTTGACGGCATCCGAGTGGCACCCGATAGTCTTCATGGACCCATTGACTTTAGCGGGTGAATCGGGTCAGTGAAAAATGATCCGAATCTCCGATCCGAGGAAAGATAGGATATGTTCTATCTTTCCTCCGATCACTGACGGGACTCGGCCGGCGCACACGGTCGTGTGCATGAGGCTTTAGGGGGTGGGACCAGGGGCGTAGCTAGGGGGGCAGGCGGGGCATGTGCCCCGGGCGCAACTTAGAGGGGGGCGCCAGCGCCACCCCCTCCTGCACTATAATTGTACCTGTGTCTATAGGACACAGGTACAATTAGAAGCAATGAATAGCCGGATACGTTCCGTTCCCGGCTATTCAGCTCTTTTGTACCAGAGAAGCGTTATCGCGCTTCCGTCGATGAAAGGCGCTGAGTGACAGGGAAAGTCATCCTGCCCAGCCAATCGGCGCCTTTCAAAGACGCTTTGTTCAACCCCCAGGAGACCTGCGCAGAAGAGAGCAGGTCTCCATTGCTGCCGGCCGGAGTGGGAGCGGGATTAAGGTGAGTTTAAATAGTTTATTTTATTGTAATAAAAAGTGTGTTGAATTATCTACATGGGGGGCTTTATCTACGGGGGGGGCTTTATCTACGGGGGGCTTTATCTACGGGGGGCTTTATCTACAGGGGGCTTTATCTACGGGGGCTTTATCTACGGGGGGCTTTATCTACGGGGGGCTTTATCTACAGGGGGCTTTATCTACAAGGGGGGCTTTATCTACGGGGGAGCTTTATCCACAGGGGTGGCTTTATCTACATGGGGGGCTTTATCTACGGGGGTGCTTTATCTACAGGGGGGCTATATACTGGGGTGGGCTATCTATGGAGCACCATATAAAGGGGTGGACTATATCTACTGGGGAGCTATATACAGGGGTGGGCTATATCTACAGGGGGGCTATATACAGGGCTGGGCTATCTATGGAGCACTATATACAGGGGTGGGCTATATCTACAGGGGGGCTATATACAGGGGTGGACTATATGTGGAGCACTATATACAGGGGTGAGCTATCTGTGGAGCACCATATACAGGGGTGGGCTATATCTACAGGGGGGCTATATACAGGGGTGGACTATATGTGGAGCACTATATACAGGCATGGACTATATGTGGAGCACTATATACAGGGGTGGACTATATGTGGAGCACTATATACAGGGGTGGACTATATGTGGAGCACTATATACAGGGGTGGGCTATATCTACTGGGTGGGCTATATCTACAGGGGTGGGCTATATCTACAGGGGGCTATACACAGGGGTGGGCTATCTGTGGAGCACTATAGGGGGAGCTATTTGTGGGACACTATATACAGGGGTGGGCTCTCTCTAGAGCACTATAGGAGGAGCTATTTGTGGGACACTATATACAGGGGTGGGCTCCTCTGTAGAGCATTATAGGGGGAGCTATTTGTGGGACACTATATACAGGGGTGGGCTATATGGGGGCACTATCTACAGGGGGCTCTATCTGCAGGGGGCATGGTGTGTGTGTGGGACATGGTGTATGGTGCTATTATAATTATAGGTGCAGTGTATGGTGCTATTATATTTAGGGGCGTAGTGTGTGGTATAATGATAACTTTATCTTTATTTATAGGTGTAGAAATGTTGGAAAAGTGAGAAGCTGAAGACATCTGAGCGGCAAACTGCAGAAATGGGATGTGAGCGGGAGAAGTCATCATAGAGATCTGGACCGGATGTCGAAAAAGAACTAGAATCTGAGACGTCACCGGTGAGTCACTTAATGTATATGTTTATTCTGCCTCTAATCAGTACTGTAGTCACTGTATGATCTGCAGCAAGATGATTATGATATGAATTATTTTTTGTGAAACAGCCTCTCCCATTACCATCGTTCGGGCCATGCTGGGAGCTCTAGTTTTACGCAGTACAAACCTATACGGCAGGGGTTGCACTAAATTGAGCTGTATTTGTGGTGATGCTGTATATATGTAATGAGCTTGGTTCTGGGGCTCTATATATGTAGTGAGCTTGGTTCTGGTGTTGTGTATAGAACTATATTGCTTGTAAAATTTACAAATGTTTCAATGCTCGAGTTACATAAAAAGAAATGTGGAAAAGAAATGACACGTCATTGATTGGTAGAGAAAACAAACACGGCGAGGGGGAAGGAGATGTCGGGAAAGAGGTTGGGGGGGCGCCAAACTGAATCTTTGCCCCGGGTGCTGGAGAACCTAGCTACGCCTCTGGGTGGGACTACTAGTGACATCACTTCCAACTTTCTGCAATTTTTGGGGGGTCCATGAATACTGATGATGGATGGGTGGACTGCGGAATGCTTTTCACAGACAAATGCTCCGCAAATACTGACAACGGATCCATGCTTTTGCAGACCCCAAAAACACAATGGACGCATGCATGAGGCCTTAGCATATCTCGCTTATGTATTATTTCTTTTTCACTTTGAGGCTTTGCTAGCAGCACAAAATGTCTCTAGGTTTATCTGGACCTACTGATCTTGGTTTAAAGACTCTGTGGGCTCTTTCAAGGCCTACATCGTTTTTTGCATTTATATTTCAGAAGTTTGTTAAATATTTGCCTGAAAATATTTGGAATCTCTTTGTAGCGCCGTTGGCAGTGGACTATCGGTGTGTTCGTGCTTGTTGGCATCTCCCTCTCCTTTCTAGGGGACGCCAGCATGCTCTGCTCCATGCCTCTTCTCCTGCTCTGTGCCCGGAGGGTGCATGCGCACTCTTGCTGTGTTTTAAAGGGCCAGCGCGCATCAGTAAAAGTGTCCCCAGCCTATCCCTGCACACCCAGGACTTTATAAGTGAGCCTGCCCTCTGCCCCAGTGCTTGAGCAATGTTGGACAAACCTTGTGTTATACTGCAAAGGTTCTCCTATTGTTTTCTGTATCTTGCGTCTGTTACCAGTAATCCAGTTCCTGCCTGTGTCCAATAATCTGGTTCTTGTCTGTATCCAGTAATCTGTTCCTGCCTGTATACAGTAATCCGGTTCCTCCTGTATCCAGTAATCTGGTATCAGCCTGTGTCTATTAATCCGGTTCCTGTCCTTATCCAGTAATCCGGTTCCTGTAGATATCCAGTCATCAGGTTCCTGCCTGTATCCAGTAAGCTGGCACCAGCCTGTATCCAGTATTCCAGCTACCTGTTGCCTGCCGGTATACTGCTACCAGCTACATGCCTGTGGTACGTTATCTGCTGCCAGCTGCTACTCTCACCTATGAAGTAGTCCAGAGGGTGTTACACTCATTATCTGCAACAGACTCAGGGATACCTCTTTCATGAGTTAGTTTTCTGAAACCTGTTTTTAAGGTCATCAATGTGGAGCCTTTGTAAATAAAGTGCTTTTTGTTTGTTGATTAAAATGTTGGTGACTTTCTCAGAATGTGTGATGACTTGTGTACAGGTGTAATGTCCGTGACTGCGGGCTGTCAGCTCCAATCCCCTCCTGACAGCCGCAGCCACATGTCGGCAAGTGCTGGCCCCAGCCTCCTCCTCAGGAGACGCCAGCACTCGCTTCCACTCAGCTCAGCCGGATCCTGTAGGGATCTTAAAGGGGCAGCGCGCGTACCGGACTTCTTGATGAACTTTGACCCGTGAGTACCCTGCACTATAAGAGGGGTTGAGCTTCTATGCCTGAGCGTTGTTGATGTTTCCTAGTTTGTCTATGTGATGGACTCCTAATGTGTTTCCTGTTTCCTGTTCCTGTACCTGTTCCAGTTCCTGTTTCCTGTTCCTATACCTGTTCCTGTTCCTTGTACTTCATACCATCCTGGTCAAGCACTGTGCTGTGCCAAAGTCGTGTCGTGCTGTATTCCACGTCTGACCTGCTTCACCTCGCCTGAGGTCTACCTGCTGCCTAGTCCCAGCCGAGCCTGCCCTGCTGCTGTCTGAGCTGCCACAGGTACCTATACAAACTATAGACTTTCACCTGCGCCCTGTTGGCCAGATGCCTTACCGCCAAGACGGTACGGCTTAGTGGGTCCACAGACCCTTCGTGACAACAGGTATCCTCTAGCTTTTAAATTGTAGTAAATGCTTGTTTAACGTCGTTAAGCCTTTCTAAGATTTTTTCTTTGACTGTCTGAGTAAATTCTTTGAACATGCTTCTGATACAATGCGTTATGGGGAGTGCTTTAATATCGGCTCAGTAGATTCCTGATTTGTCGCATCTTCCATTTCCCTGTCTGACTCATTCTTGAGATCAGTTCTTGTATTTAAGCTTTGTGTTTCTTCAAAAGTCAGTTTTTTGTTTTGTTTAGCTACAGTATTTCTTGTCCTTTTTTTAGTATTTTACTATTTTTGCCATGTTCGTCACTCAATAATTTGGAAGGTTTCCCCATGATGACCTAATTCTAATGTAGCTTGCTGGGAGATATAACTGTTTAATATTAGTTTATTTAGTCTTTTGAAAGCAGTTTGTTCTCTTAATTCTCTTAAAAAGGTTATTTGAAGAGAAATTGTAGAATATAGGAGATGATTATTGTTCCATGGAGGTATGTGCTTGGAAGTCAAAGAAGGTTTAAATAGAAAAATTGAGAGCTTCCCTGACTGATGGTACAATTTAACTGGTCCAGGAAAGTTAAAGTGTTTCCCCTTGGGTTGATGACAATTCAATCTTCTTTGCCTCACGCTAATGGGTAGGATTTATGGTACCCCACATGGAGCTGGGTTTCTTGTAGCAAGTCTCTTTAATGCATTGATAAGCAGCAGTGGACTGTTACCACCAGTATACCAGCCAGGAAAGTTTAGGGAACTTCCTCTTTAAGATGCTAGTAGCAGAACAAACTGGAGCTGTGCTTCTTGTTGTAATAGGGGAGATGATTGTTTTTAACCCACTAGTAAATATGTTAGGGGTGGGCTATAGGGTATGCTAGGAAGGTAAAGGGATCACCAGTCTACCTTCTTCTGTGGGTCTCCGTCACCCCCAGTGAGGATATGTTCCTTCTTTTCCTCCTCTTATATTGGGGGAACAAACACTGTCAGGGCCTGGATCTTGTGGAGGTAACATGGGGAGGGTTGGCCTCTAGTGTAGAGATGAATAAAGGCTGTGCCAGGTGCTAGCAATCTGCGGACTGAAGAAGAAAAATGTAGGTTCTGGCTTCTGGGGGCGAAGTAGGCCACTGTAGCGCCCATTGCCGCGGGACGTCGGGTTCACTCACCTCCCGACGCCCGCAGCCATGGATCTGTGAGCGCTGGCCTCCGTCTCCCTCCTAGGAGATGTCAGCGCTCACTTCCGCTCCGTCCGGCCGGGTCCCGTAGGGTGCGCGCGCACGCTCGCGCCCGCTCTTAAAGGGCCAGCGCACGCACATGAAAACAATGTTCATTAACCCACATGATTTCCTGCCCTATAAGAATGTCCCAGCCCTTCTGATCCTTGCCTGAGGATGTTGTTCGTCTTTGTTAGTCTTTCCCTGTCTGTCTCGCAAATGGTCCCTTAGTGTCTCCCGTTCCAGCTGTTACCCGTGCCCTGTTACCGTTCCTGTATTCCGCATTGTTCCTGTGCCTACCCGTGTTCAAGTGTCATCTGCCACGTCAAGTGCCATCTGCCACGTCAAGTGCCATCTGCTCATCGGATACTGCCCGCCACGTCTGGCGCCACTTTCCACACCTGCCTCCATTTGTGCTGAAGCCACAGTCACCGTCCAGACTATTTCAGGTACCTAAGCATTCTTGTCAGCTATCTTGCTTTCACATAGACTGTGACCTGGTCAGCTGCCTCCCCGCTACGGCGGAGCGTCCTAGTGGGTCCACAAACCCAGTGTCCGTGACAGCCACGATCAACGGCAGCCACCAGGATTTCAATTGGCGCATTCAGGTAGGGAATCAGGGTCCGGGTCCCACCGATGAGTACCTGGTTTCTCCTGGGGCCCATGTAGTGGACACACCGTTTTGCCGGGCTGGAAATTTAGGCTACTGCTTCCAGCCTCGGATAGTACGCAGCCCAAATTTAGGGTTCCTATCTAAAAAATATTCCAAGTGGGTATCTAATTTTTCCGGACTTTTGATGGGGCCTTTTTTTTTAATGAAGATTTATAAAATATATAAATGTGGGATAGTGATAGATTGACTTTTCTCAAGACAGAACTCCCGTGAAATGAGCTCTGAGGTAAGAGGGCAATGGGCAGCCACTTCATGGCATCTCCTGGTCTCCCTGGCGGGAATCCTTTCTAGGGTCATTTAACCTTGTGATAAGATTTTAAGTGGCTGGTTACTCCTTATTGCAGCAAATCAGGCATTACACAGGATCCAGCTTGGGCCAGTGTTTAGATTTCTAGACTTAAATGGGGTAAGAGGCAAGTCCCACCTTGGTGGCCGACCAGTGTACTTTGAGCGAACTTTGGATAATCTGCAGAGTTGCTGCTTCTCCAGGGCTACTGTACTTCCTCCTCCCTCTAAAAGGACTGGTGGGTCTGCAGGATTTTCCCTTTGCCTCCTGTCTGTGTCTCCCAGTGTGGGACTCTTTGTGCTCGCCAGTGGAAACATAGGATGCCTCTCTCCTGGCCATGTGGCTCTCCTTATTTTAAAGACCACCTCTCTCACAATGCTTTCCCTTCAGAGGTTACATGAAAACTAAATTAGAACAGGCAGTTGGTGGTGTGTGTGTGTGTGTGTGTGTGTGTGTGTGTAGCTGCCCCCATACAGCATAATGGCCCCATAACTGCCCCATACAGTATAATGTCCCACTGCTGCCCCATACAGTATAACGCCTACACAGATGCCCCCATACACTATGATGCCCCATAGCTGCACCATGCTGTATGATGCCCCATAGCTGCCCCATACAGTATAATGCCCCTTAGCTGCCCCATACAGTATAATGCCCACTTAGCTGCCCCATACAATATAATGCCCCCTTAGCACCCCCATACAATATAATGCCCCTTAATGCCTAATAAATAATAATAAAATAAATTCTTACCTAGCCCTGTTCCCATGATGAGTGGAGGAGATCCCTCTGCTCCTATGCTCTGTACTATGAGTGGCTCAGTGCAGACAGGCACGATGATGTCACTGCATCAAACCTGTCTATGCTGAGCGGCTCATGTCCGCTTCACATAGTGAATGCTGGAGCAGTGGACTGAAGGTCAGGAGCACATAGATACATAGCATAGGGGCATAGCATCAGTTGCCCGGAACAGCAGGACACCGCCCAGAATCCATAACTGAATCTGGGGTGGTTGTAAGGTATGGATGAAAGACATATACTGTCCCTGACTGTAACTACTGTGGAAAAATTGTCCTCTTCCTCAAGGGGGTTTTTTGCTCTAGATTAATATTATTTTTCCCCTACCTAAAGAGAGATTGGAATTGGGAATAACATTGGAATGTAAGTTTTCTACAAATAGTATTAACATGGTGGCAGCTGCCTCAAGGGATGTCACATTTCTTGATAACTATAGGCTCACAATATAGTCATCTGACTACACTGCATTCCTTTTAGTTGATGAGTATATAAAGTCTGTCTGTTACCTGCGCACATAGCTATTAGAACAGGTTCGCTTCCCTCGAGGTACCGAAACTGGATTGACAACTGAACAGGTGGTTTGGGGATTTGAGTGAACAATATTTTAGGTGAACGATCCAGGAAATTAACAGCTAGGACTGGTTAGTATATACTTTATTTTTTCTGTAATTTATCTTTAATTTGCAGTCTACAAAAACATTCAAATGTATACACAAATGTATAGCAACAAAAATTATAAGATATGTTATTCTAAAAATGATTCTGCAGAAACTATATATCAGTGGTCAAAGAATTAACTAAAGTTTTAGCACTGAGCTTAGTCACTGATTTGTTTTTTGTTTTATTTTTTACAAAATATGAATTATGAAGAAAGTTGTGTATTATTATTGAATAAATAATTATTTTTGAGTGTGGAATATTGTGTAGTAGAGCCCTCGGACCCGACCTGTGGTGCATGTATCCAGGGGGTACACTCCATATTTGTAGAGGGTACTTGCACTGGCCTCATGCTGTGCTTTCAATATGTGCAGTAAAATGTAATTTTAATTTTATTTATTTGAGAATGTATTTGGTTTAAGATATTGTAGTAGAATTCTAAAAAAAAAAGTGTGTATCTTCCCAGCCCTAGTTGGGATGTGGGGTGTAGCTTCAATGTTAAATGTGTAAAATGGAAGTTATTTATTTTATCGAAAATTTAAATAACTAAGGGATTTTAAGTCTTGCTCACTTTAAATGCATGTATAATGACGTTCTAAAGTGTGCATCTCACTAAACCCAGATCCAGAATTTGGTATCCATATTTTTAAAGGAAAGGAGTTGAGAACAGTAATGGAAACCAGACACGCCATAGTACCTCTCTGGAAGTGCCTGTTTATAAAGATACTGGAAGACCATATGATGTCATTGTGACGTTTGAAGGGCAGCTCCCTCATCATTATGGGCACTCCTGTCTCCTAATCTTACTCAATATTTAAAAAACATGAAAGATGAAAAAAAACTAAGCAACAAACTACAAAAATGTCGCACAAGTTGATACAACCTAATATGTAAGACACGAACAGTAGATTATTGTGTTATTGGGTTGTATATTTACAACTATGATATATAATTTTCATATTCTATACATGATAAAAAGAGCTTTAAAAAATTTGACATTTTTTTATAATAGCTAAGAATGCTCCATCCCATGACTTTCTGCAATTCTGTAATTATTTGTCTTCACAGAGCTAAACTGGAATTTCTTCTTTTAGGATTTGTCAACTACCGATCAGCCATATTAGTGCCAATTATACAGTAATTTACCCTTGTGACGCAAATGACATGGTTACATACATACTCTACACACACACACACACAAACTACTTAGGGTATGTGCACACGATAGCTGCCGGTTACGTCTGAAATGACAGACTGTTTTCAGGAGAAAACAGCTCCGTCGTTTCAGACGTAAATGCTCCTCCTCGCATTTTGCGAGGCGTCATTGACGCCCGTAATCTTGAGCTGTTCTTCATTGAATTCAATGAAAAACGGCTCAAATTACGTTTCAAAGAAGTGTCCTGCACTTCTTTGACGAGGCAGTCCTTTTACGCGTCGTCGTTTGACAGCTGTCAAACGACGAAGCGTAAATGACAGGTTGTCTGCACAGTACGTCGGCAAACCCATTCAAATGAATGGGCAGATGTTTGCCAACGTATTGGAGCCGTATTTTCAGACGTAAAATGAGGCATAATACGCCTCGTTTACGTCTGAAAATAGGTCGTGTTAACCCAGCCTTAATGTGTATATACATTAGAGGAATTTAGAGAAAACATAGTATCAAAGTATTCCCTTATTGATGTATCTTGCCCTCTAGGTAAGGATCTAGCCATGAAGACCTTGGTGATGTTACTTTTTGTACTGAGCATAATCATCTCAGGTATGTGGAGTTTCCATTATCATTATTAGTAAATTAGAAATCCTAAGGCCCCAAGCACACAAACGTAAAAACGTCCGTAGTTACGAGCCGTAATTACGGCCCGTAATTACGGGCCCATAGACTTCTATTGGCCACGGGTACCTTGAAAAATATAGAACATGTCTTATTTCAGGCCGTAATAACAGCCCATAGACGTCTATGGAGCTCCCGTAATTACGGGTGGCTACGTGTGTGCACCCGTAATTACGGGAGCGTTGCTAGGCAACGTCAGGGGATAGTCACTGTCCAGGGTGCTGAAAGAGTTAACTGATCGGCAGTAACTCTCAGCACCCGGGACAGTGACTACCGCTGGAGTTAATAGTATGAAAAGTTAACTTACCCAGAACTCTTCTTCTTCTTCCTCCAGTCCGGCCTCCCGGGATGATGTTTCATCCCATGTGACCGCTGCAGCCAATCACTGGCTGGAGCGGTCACATGCACTGCCACGTCATCCAGGGAGGTCGGACTGGATGTCAAGAGAGGGACGCGTCACCAAGACAACGGCCGGGCAAGTATGAATTTCTTTTACTTTTACTGCGGAAAGGGCTGTCCCTTCTCTCTATCCTGCACTGATAGAGAGCAGGACTGCCGATTACTGCAGTGCAATTCTGCAGCGAAAACGTGCCCGTAAATACGGGTGGAATACTGGTGACACCGGACCCATATTTATGGGCACGGGTCCGTAAATACTGGTGCAATACGGGTCGAATACGTGTGACCAAGGACCCGTATTTACGCCAGTATTTACGGGAGGACAAAAATACGTTCGTGTGCATGAGGCCTAACTTGTTGGATTTAATGGGCATGTTCCTTTTTTTAACTGTAGTATATAATATTGCCGTATTATATTTGTAGCAAAATAGAGTAAGTAGCAAAATAAAGAAGAGTTATAAATTTATTTTATTTATTTTTACTTACATAAAAGGGAACAGTGGCTTTACATAACCACATGTATTATTTATAGTAAAGTGATAGTAACGGCCTGTTCACATGAGCGTTGCTTTTCCATTCATGGGTTCCATTGCAGCTATCTGTCAGAGGAACTGTAACGGTCGCCGCGCCGTTCCCTGCTTCTTCCACGGCCTCCGCACTGGTTCCCATACCCTCCATTCCCACATGCTCACCCCGAGCTCCACTTTCCCGATCCGAATGCTCTGCAGGCTCTGGGCGGTGCCAGGTAACTGCATCTCTCACCTGCCACCGCGGCCGTCATCCACGATGTGCGGCTGCAGCCACTAGAGGGCGCACGCGCTGACTCTTCCCTTCTTAAAGGGCCAGCGCGTGCCAATATCCAAAGACTTCCTATTTAAGGATCCTCCTCCCTCAGATCCTTGCCTGTTCAACCAGGTTATCCCTGTGAACTTCCCGGTACCCAGTCTCAGTGTTACCTTGCCATCTGCCTTTGTCTGGATTTCCTGTTGTGACCTCAGCCTGAACTTTGTACTATACTTGCCTGCCGCCTGCCTTGACCTATTGCTATCCATACCCGTAACGACGTCTGCTGCCTGTCCCGTCTTCTGGCCTATACTTCTAACTGCCTTTAAAGCCGCTGTGTCAAGCGTTGCCCTGGGTTACAAGCACCATCTCCCAGATGACACAGAGGATCCACAAACAAACCGGTGAGTACCGATATAGGAAGTCATGAACGGAAAGCCAACGCAGATGTGAACCCAGCCTAAATGAGGACATTTTAAGCACTAAACATTTTTGTGACATCTGAAAAATCTGGTGTCTGTCAAAGCATGATGTAAAATTAAATGGTTTTCTGTTTCTATATAGTCTGTGCAGCATGTGACGTCTGTGCTTCGGATGAGTATTGTACTGAACCCACCTGCACCTGTAATTCAACATTGTACAATTATACAGGTAAGGTATGGAGCGAATATTATTATTTTTAGGTGGGGTGAGCTACAATGGAGCTCCACCTTCTAAGGCAACTTTATGTATGATGCAACAGGAGGTGGAGACTCTTTGTAGCGCTCCCCGGTAATAAAGGGCATAAGATATATTTAATATGTACAGTGGCGTACATAGGAAACGGTTGACAAGACACACAATAAATACAAAAATACAATTACTTTTGTGGAATGAATATCTGATGATACCCCTTTAACATATATACAGTTTGGGAGACTGTGCTTCCCATGTTACCCTAGTGATGATTGTCTATATTATATAGGCGTTATGGAAACAGCTGAGTACATTGCTCTACTTCTTTTTGGCTATAGCAGGACATATTTGAATGCACAACAGTGGACATTTTCCCAATAGATGGGGTCCCATGCAGTAATTGTCTATTATCAGAATACTCCTTAAATGTGGTCATGTATGGTATAAATGAAAGAGGTTTATGGAATTTTTTTCAATTAAAATAAAGCAAGAGCACTAATTGGAAACTGAAGATCTGGATACAGAAACCCCCAGTGAGCAGCTGTTATCACAGGGAGAAGCTACCAACGAACATATGAGAGCAGTTCTTTTCAGGGGGCTCTCCATTCTCGCTTATAGAACGAAGTCTCAAGGAAGAAACCCCCCTCTATGACATTCATACGCCTTAGTAGGCAGTGGCGGATTAAGTAGACCATAGGCCCTGGGCTGTTCCACAAACTTGGGCCCCCCCTTCCTCATTGCCGCTCTGCCGTGTCTATAGAGAACACCGCCTTTCTGTGCGAGCATTGACAAATGGTTGTTACGATTCCCCTTGTCAAAGCGCTGTGTCCTCTTGACAATGGGAATGGTAAAACGCATTTGTCTATTAGTCCTGGGTACACAAAGATATGTGGAATACAAGGATTTCCTACAACAGACATGTCAGGAGAGGGGAAAGATCCTCTATAGATCCAGTAACTCACAAGTGACGTCTTCTCTGATGGGAGTCGTTTTGTTTTCTTCTCCATCTGACACGGACCGTTATGGTGACTTATCTTGATGAGACAACTTTGCCCATCACTTCTGCAGCTATTTCCAGCCTCTAAAGAAACACACAAATTTAGACACCAAGGCCCAGGACCATACATTAAAGGGGTTGCCCGGGCACAGACTGTTTTTTATACTGATGACCTAATGATGTGCCTGGACAACCACTTTTACCCCGACTAATACATTTGGACCCCAGACCAGATCCTAGAATACACACAGACCCCAGAACTTCTAAACTATTGCAGTCCCCAGAGCAGACCACCAAACAAATACAGACCCCAGAACAAGCACCCTAAATACAGACCTCAGACCAGACCCCTAAATACAGACCCCAGACCAGACCCCCTAAAGCAGAGTTTCCCAACCTTTTCAGGCTCGAGGCACCCCAGGAAAAAAAAATTCTCAGGGCACCCCGACAAAAAATGGCTAAAAACAAGCACTACACTCTTAGCGTATGTTCACACAACGTTTTTTTGTAAGGCAGAAACTAAAAATCTTCCTCCAAATTCATTTACGAATTTTGAGGCAGATTTTGAATTGACAGCGTTGCTTGACTTTTTTTTTTTGCTGTGTTTTTTTGCCCACATTTTTTTTAAGCCGTTGAAGCGAATGCAAAAACCGCAGACAAAAAGCACCAAACGAGCGCCGCAGGTTTTTTCTGCCTCCTATTAATTTCAATGGGAGGTCAGAGACGGAAACCACTCGAAGACCATCAGCCCCCCACTCACAGTAAAATGACCATCAGCCCCCCACTCACAGTAAAATGACCATCAGCCCCCAAATCACAGTAAAATGACCATCAGCCGCCCACTCACAGTAATGACCATCAGCCCCACACACACAGTATAATGACCCCTCATTAAAGAGACCATAAGCCCCCTCCAGTAAAGTGACCATCAGCCTCAGCCCCCCAGTAAAGTCACCATCAACCTCCGTCCCCCCCCAGTAAAATGACCTTCAGCCCCCTCCAGTAAAGCCAGCATCAGCCTCAGACTCAGCCCCCCCCCCCCCCCCATCCCCGATAAAATGAACATCTGCCCCTCTAGTAAAGTGACCATCACAGAGAGAAAGTGTGCTTACTCCTGGGGAAGGAATAAATATATTATTATGTGATATCAATGGACATTACAGGGAGGAGATATAAGAGGAGAGAACTACAACTCCCAGAATGTCCAGGATGTTATGTGATATCAGAGAAAGTTTACAGGAGGAGGAGGTAGAAGAGGAGAGAACTACAACTTCCATCATGTCCAGGCTGTTATGAGATATCAGAGGACATTACAGGGAGGAGGTATAAGAGGAGAGAACTACAACTCCCAGCATGTCCAGACTGTTATTATGGGATATCAGAGGACATTACTGGGAGAAGGTATACGAGGAGAGAACTACAACTTCCAGCATGTCCAGGCTGTTATGAGATATCAGAGGACATTACAGGGAGGAGGTATAAGAGGAGAGGACTACAACTACCAGCATGTCCAGGATGTTATTATGGGATATCAGAGGACATTACAGAGAGGAGGTATAAGAGGACTACAACTACCTGCATGTCCAGGCTGTTATTATGGGATATCAGAAGACATTACAGAGAGGAGGTATAAGAGGAGAGGACTACAACTACCTGCATGTCCAGGATGTTATTATGGGATATCAGAGGACATTACAGAGAGGAGGTATAAGAGGAGAGGACTACAACTCCCAGCATGTCGAGGCTGTTATTATGGGATATCAGAGGACATTACAGAGAGGAGGTATAAGAGGAGAGAACTACAACTACCAGCATGTCCAGGCTGTTATTATGGGATATTAGAGGACATTACAGAGAGGAGGTATAAGAGGAGAGGACTACAACTCCCAGCATGTCCAGACTGTTATTATGGGATATCAGAGGAGATTACAGGGAGGAGATATAAGAGGAGAGAACTACAACTTCCAGCATGTCCAGGCTGTTATGAGATATCAGAGGACATTACAGGGAGGAGGTATAAGAGGAGAGAACTACAACTACCAGCATGTCCAGGCTGTTATTATGGGATATCAGAGGACATTACAGAGAGGAGGTATAAGAGGACAGGACTACAACTCCCAGCATGTCCAGGCTGTTATTATGTGATATCAGAGGACATTACAGGGAGGAGGTATAAGAGGAGAAGACTACAACTTCTGGCATTCCCCTGGCTCCATTTCTCACACAACTGCTAACAAAGTAAAGAAAAAAAACACTTACCCTGCCCAGCGTTAATGGCTCCTCTCCCTCCGTCAGGCTTCTAGTGGGAAGCGGTGAGCGGTACACGTAACAGACGTCCATGCGTCACGTCTGCTACGTCGGGGGCGGAGCTTGTAGCAAAAAAACCACTGCCCTAAAGTAATAAAGACCCCTAAATAAAGACCCCTAAACTAATACAGACCCTAGACCAGGCCCCCTAAATACAGACCCCATAACCTAATTCAGATCCCAGACCCCTAAATACAAACCCCCAACATCAAACTAATACAGACCCCCTAAATACAGACCCCAGACCTGACCCCTACACTAATAATGACCACAGACTTGACTCCCTTAAGTAATACAGACCCCAGACCAGACCCCCTAATCTAATATAGACCCCAGACCAGACCCCTAAATACAGACCCCTAAACTTATACAGACCCTAGAACAGGCCCCCTAAATACTGACCCCAGACCACTTAAACTAATACAGAACTCAGACCAGACCCCTAAAAACAGACCCCAGACGTCTAATACACACCCCCTAAATACAGACCCCCAGACCCCTTAAACTAACAGACCCCAAATCTCTTAAACTGATACAGACCTCAGATCCCCTAAATACAGACCCCTTAAACTAATACAGACACCAAACCTCCTAAATACAGACCAGACCCCCTAAATACAGTCCCCAAACCAGGCCCCCTAAATACAGACCCCACACCAGACCCCATAAATACAGACCCCTTAAACAAATCCATCCCCTTATACTTACATAGCAGCTCACCTCAGTCTTCTATGTGGAATCTTGCTGCTTGCTGCTCATGGACCTGCGGTCATGTGACCAGCAGGTCTCTAAACAGTAGTAAGAACTTCAGAGATGAGGTCATGTGACCTTATGTCTAAAGGTCCTTTTGCAGGAAATATACAATGCCGTTTAGTCTCAGTTTTTGCCGCGATTCACGACAAAATCACGGCAAAAACGTGACAAAACTACATTGTACTTTGGGCGGCTATGAGCCCCCCGGGAGCCTCTTGCCCTGGGCGGCCACCCAAAACACCCTATGATGATCCACAATTGTTAGTAGGGCATATGGACAGGGCTTGTCTTCATAGGACAACTCTTTTTAAAGCATTATCCCGTGAATGGGCAAATTTTATTCCCTGTCTATTAGAGCGGCCATAAAATTGTGAATAATGTAGTTCCAACACCTGGGACCCTCACCTTAGGGGCCTAAGAAAACTTACCTCATGAGCACCTGTTGGATTCCAACTACTGTGATGATCTAACTATCTATATTAGTAAAATCTGCGTATTTGCCTCTACTCACAGTTCAGTTCAAACTTCTGTATAAAGTAAATTATAAGGGACACATAACAGCATTCCAGATGCACCTTATGGATTTATTCATATCTACTATTTTATAAGTAGAATTGTACAGAATGCTAGGAATTGTACACAAGGTGCCATCTAACCTAATGCCTGCCCTGTACTATGCCAATTAGAAGTCATTAGCAGTAGGGAGAAGCCTATCACCCTCTGTTTTTACCATATATTGTGATTTTTAATAGCAGTGTGCAGCCTATGACTTATGTCTTTGTTTGTGATATACAGGCTGGGATCTGGGGCACATGCTCAGTCTTATCAAGGTGGGAGTTTTGACCTCATAACCCCCTTAAAACACAACTGAATATATACATAAATATAAATGGTAAACCTACATATTACATACCATATACATGCAGGGCCAACATCAGCAGCAGGAAAACATGGGCAGATGCCAGGGGCTGGCTCGAAAATATGCACCTGGGGGAAAGCACACAGCACTGGCCCATGAGTATAGGCGCATCCTTAACCTGCTTATCACCGCCTGCCGTATAAAGTCGGCAGAGCTAATTGGTTGTCAACGCAATCATGGGTCGAAATATATTAGACTGAAATTTTGTATTGGGTATGTCAACCGATACCCGTCCTCCAGTGATTTATCCAGTTTCAAATCATAGGTAATCGATTTATATATATCTCTGAGAGAAAAGATTACACAAGAGACCATGCTGGTATACTCAAAATCCTTCTCTCCCGTTTATTGCCAAACTCAATTACAATAATATCATTCAAAAGGGGTGTAGGCTTGTGGTTAACCAATCAGAGGCAATGTGACAATATATCAAATGTAGCCAATTAGACACATGATACATTCCAGATACCTTATTATAATTCTTCCCACATCAGGTTGCCTTATCTTTCTTGGCAAACATACAATAAATTGTTCTATTAACCCCTTCCCGACATTTGACGTAAATGTACGTCATGGAAAGCATTGACTTCCCGCAAAATGCCGTACATTTACGTCAAATGTTTGGCACCGGCTCAGAAGCTGAGTCGGTGCCATCATCGTCGGATCTCAGCTGTATCTTACAGCTGACATCCGACTGTAACGGCTGGGACCGAAATTAGCTTCGATCCCCGCCATTAACCCCTTAAGTGCAGCGCTCAAATGCGATCGCTGCACTTAAGGTGTTTGCAGCTCATCGGAGCCCCAGCAATGAAATTGCCGGGGTTCCGGTGGCTGCAATGGCAACCGGAGGCCTAATACTGGCCTCCCGGTCTGCCTAGCACCGAAGCCGGTCAAGATCTGCCCGGCCTGATCGGCTTCCGTAGCTGCCGGCAAGATGGCGCCGGGTCAGGAGCTGATCCGGCGTCATCAGCGGTGGAAGTCAGCTGTAATGTACAGCTGACATCCACCTGTAACGGCAGGAACCGGAGCTAGCTCCGATCCCTGCCATTAACCCCTTCGATGCAGCAATCGAAAGCGATTGCTGCATCGTAGCGGTTACTAGCAGATCGCCAGCCCTGAGAGGCAATCGGGACTGGCGAATGCTGTTATGGCAACAGGAGACACAATGGTCTCCTGCTCTGCCATTACGGAAGCCGATTTAGGCCCCGCCGGGAGGCGAAGCCTAATCGGCTTGCTGTCAGTGAATGACTGACAGATCTAATACATTGCACTACATAGGTAGTGCAATGTATTAGAAAACAAAAAATCTGACCGTTGGACCTTCAAGTCCCCTAGTGGGACTTGAAGAAAAGTGTAAAAAAAGTATAAAAAAGTGTAAAAAAAAGTGCAAAAAATAAAAGTTTGAAAACAATAAAAGTTTCAAGTAATCAAATAAAACACAATCCCCTTTTTACTCTTATCAAGTCCTTTATTATTGAAAAATAATAATAAACCATATGTATTTGGTATCGCCACGACCTGAGGTATCAAAATATTATATTATTTATTGCACGCTGTGAACAGCGTAAAAAAAAAACCGTAAAAAACTTTACCAGAGTTTGTTTTTTGGTCACTTTGCCCTACAAATATTACAATAAAAAGTGATCAAAAAGTCGCACGTATCCAAAAATGGTACCTATAAAAACTATAGCTCGTCCCGCAAAAAACAAGCCCTCATACACCTCAGTCGACAAAAAAATTAAAAAGTTATGGTTCTCACAACTTGGCGACAGAAAAAATACATTCTTTTTACAAAAGTAATTTTATTGTGCAAAAAGTTGTAAAACATAAAAAAGTGCTATAAATTAGGTATCGCCAGAATCGTACTGACCCGCAGAATAAAGTTAACATGTAATTTATAACGCATGGTGAACGCTGTATAAAAAAAATGAAAAAAGCTGTGCCAGAATTGCGGTTTTTTGTTTACCTGGCATCCCAAAAAATAGGATAAAAGGTGATCAAAAAGTCACATGTACCCCAAAATGGTACCAATAATAACTACAGCTCGTCCCGCAATAAACCAGCCCTCATACCGCTACGTCTATGAAAAATAAAATTAGTTATGGCTCCAATAAGTCAGGAAATAAAAAAAATATGCAGTTGTGCCCGAGGGGAACATTTCTTCTGTTTCAAGAGGCGATTTATCAAGGACCTAAAATTAGGGAACCAGGAAGGGGAGAGCCCAAACATATCCGCTGGAAGCGACGGTGCCCGTATTATACCAGGACAACACTTTCCCAGCAAAATTCCCCAAACTACAAAAGGTGCGGAGTGTGGACCAAAAGGGGGATAAGAAATGACACCATTTATCAGTGCGACACTGGCCTGTGCGGAAAGTATTGCTTCACAGCATAACACACATCTATGGATTATTTTATTTTTTTATACCACCTGACTATGCCCCTTATATACTCCGCCCCGCTTACATGTACCCCCACATTATAAAACACCAGCAATACTCAAACAAATATAGTACCAAGCAAAATCCGCTCTCCAAAAGCCAAATGGTGCTCCCTCGGCTCTGAACCCTACAGCGTCCCCAAACAGCAGTTTCCTTCAACATATATGGCATCGTCATACCCGGGAGAACCCTTTTAACAATTTTTGGGGTGTGTGTCTCCAGCGTCATAAGCTGGGCATGACATATTTGCCACTGAATGGCATATCTAGGGAAAAATATAAATTTTTAATTTGCACCATCCGCAGCGCATTCATTTATGGAAAAGACCTGTGGGGTGAAAATGCTCACTACACCCCTTAATAAATGAGGGGTGCAGTTTCCATAGTGGGGGTCACTTATCAGGGGTTTCTTTTTATTATTTCACATCTGAGCCTCTGCAGTTGTGAACCAATACTTTGTAAATCGCCAAATTAGGCCTCCACTCCGCATGGTACTCTTCACTTCTGAGCCCTGTCATATGTCCAGACAAAAGCTGAGGGCCACATGTAGGGTGTTTCTAAAACCGGGAAACACTGCATAATAATTAGAGAGCTGTCTTGTTATGGTGGCACAAGCCGGGCACCACATATTGGCATATCTATGGAAAAAATCCCATTTTCACTCTGCAACATCGAGTGAACACTAATTTCTACAAAACACCTGCAGGGTTAAAATGCTTACTACACCCCTTGGTAAATGCATTGAGGGGTGTAGTTTCCAAAATGGGGTCACTTCTGGGGGGTTTCCACTGTTTTGGGCCCACAGGCGCCCAGAAACCAATCCAGCAACATCTGCACTCCAAATGGCGGTCCTTCCCTTCTGAGCCCTGCCGTTTGCCCAAACAGCAGTTTATGACCACATATGGGGTATTGACATACTCAGGAGAAATTGCTTTACAAATGTTGGGTTCTTTTTTTCCTTTATTTGTTGAGAAAATGAAAAAATTTGCGCTAAAGCTACGTCTTATTGAAGAAAAAGGACTGTTTTTATTTTCACTGCCTAATTCTAATAAATTCTATGAAACATCTGTGGGGTCAAAATGCTCACTACACCCCTAGATGAATTCCACAAGAGGTGTAGTTTCCTAAATGGAGTCCCTTTTTGGGCGTTTTCATTGTTTTGTCCCCTCAGAGGCTTTGCAAATGTGACCTGGCCTCCGCAAATCATTCCTGCTAAATGTGATCTCAAAAAGCCAAATAGTGCTCTTTCCCTTCTAAGCCCTGCCGTGTGTCTAAACAGCCGTTTATTACCACATGTGGGGTATTGTTTTACTCGGGAGAAATTGCTTTACAAATTTTGTGGTGCTTTTTCTCCTTCAGTCCTTCTGGAAATGAGAAAAAATTAGCTAAACCTAGATTTTTTTTTAAAAAATGTAGATTATTATTTTCAGGGCCTACTTCCAATAATTTCTGCAAAAAAACTGTGGGGTCAAATCGCTCACTATACCCCTAGATAATTTCCTCAATGGGTGTAGTCTCCAAAATGGGTCACTTGTGGGGGGTTTCCACTGTTTTGTCCCCTCAGGGGCTTTGTAAATGTGACATGGCCTCCGCAAACCATTCCTGCTAAATGTGAACTCCAAAAGCCAAATAGCGCTCTTTTCCTTCTCAGCCACGCCGTGTCTCCAAACAACCGTTTATTACCACATGTGGGGTATTGTTTTACTCGGGAGAAATTGCTTTACAAATTTTGTGGTGCTTTTTCTCCTTCAGTCCTTGTGGAAATTATAAAAAATTAGCTAAACCTACATTTTCTTTGAAAAAATGTAGATTTTCATTTTCACAGCCTACTTGCAAAAATTTCTGCAAAAAACCTGTGGGGTCAAAATGCTCACTATACCCCTAGATAATTTCCTCAAGGGGTATAGTTTCCAAAATGGGGTCACTTGTTGGGGGTTTCCACTGTTTTGTCACCTCAGGGGCTTCGCAAACCATTCCTGCTAAATGTGAACTCCAAAAGCCAAATAGCGCTCTTTCCCTTCTCAGCCATGCCGTGTCTCCAAACAACCGTTTATTACCACATGTGAGGTATTGTTTTACTCGGGAGAAATTGCTTTACAAATTTTGCGGTGCTTTTTCTCCTTTAGTCCTTGTGGAAATGAGAAAAAAAATCGCTAAACCTACATTTTCTTTGAAGAAATTTTGATTTTAATTTTCACGGCCTACTTCCAATAATTTCTGTAAAAAACCTGTGCGGTCAAAATGCTCACTACACCCCTAGATAATTTCCTTGAGGTGTCTAGTTTCCCAGATGGGGTCACTTTTGGGGGATTTTTACTGTTTTGTCGCTGCAAGAGCCCTTCAAACCTGACATGGTGCCTAAAATATATTCTAACAAAAATAAGGCTCCAAAATCCACTAGGTGCTCCTTTGCTTCTGAGGCCGGTGCTTCATTCCAGTAGCAAGCTACGGCCACATGTGGGATATTTCCTAAAACTGCAGAAACTGGGCAACAAATATTGAGTTGCATTTCTCTGGTAAAACCTTCTGTGTTATAAAAAAAAATTGTATTCAAAATTTATTTCTGCAGAAAAATATGAAATTTGTAAATTTCACCTCTACGTTGCTTTAATTGCTGTGAAATGTGTAAAGGGTTAAGACATTTTCTAAATGCTGTTTTGAATACTTTGAGGGGTGAAGTTTTTAAAATGGGGTGACTTTTTGGGGGTTTCTAATATATAAGGCCCTCAAAACCACTTCACAACTGAACTGGCCCCTGTAAAAATAGCCTTTTGAAATTTTCTTGAAAATGTGAGAAATTGCTGCTAAAGTTCTAAGCCTTGTGAGGTCATAGAAAAATAAAAGGATGTTCAAAAAACGATGCCAATCTAAAGTAGACATATGGGTGATGTTAATTAGCAACAATTTTGTGTGGTATAACTGCCTGTCTTACAAGCAGATACATTTAAATTGAGAAAAATGCTAATTTTTGCAATTTTTCGCTAATTTTTGGTGTTTTTCACAATTAAATACTGAACATATCGAGCAAATTTTGCCAGTAACATAAAGTCCAATGTGTCACGAGAAAACAATCTCAGAATCACTTGGATAGGTGAAAGCATTCCGGAGTTATTACCACATAAAGTGACACATGTCAGATTTGAAAAATTAGGCTCTGTCAGGAAAGTCAAAAGTGGCTAAAGAGGGAAGGGGTTAAGATGGGGGAGAAATACTCACATACACATGTGAATGTCTCTCCCTCTCCTATCTCACTCCCTGTTCCTTCCTTCCAAGCCTAGTATGGGAACTAAGGTCAAAGATAGCTCAACTTAGAAACATAAAAACCTGTCTTAAAGGAGTAAAGACTTTCTTATTCATTGCAAAAGAAACAAGATGGGGACTCCAGACAAGATGTCCACTGCACAAAATGAAATCATTTAAACATTATTTTAAATCACCTTCACGTTGGTCTATGTATCCAGCCGCCCTTAAAAGACTATGTAAACCTTTGAAGGGCCTCTGACACGCAGGATCCACATGTAATCTATCACATCCACCTGTAATCTATCAGATCTAAGTTTATAATTTAGATGTGATAGATTAGAGAAGGAACTTGCGTATCAGAGACACACAGGACCAGCTGACACTGAACCCGTCAGGTCCGCGGGACTGATGGATTCAGGTCAAAGAGAACGACCCAACTGCTCTGTATAGAAAATACAGAGCAGCTGTATCTAGAAAAGAATTTGTAATAAAAACTATTTATAAATTTACACCAAATACACTGACTGATCTGTTTATTAAATAAAAATGCCCTGCTAAGGTTTACATAGTCTTTAATATTCGCATGTGCAATCCCAGCTACATGACTGAGCTTTTAGCAACAGAGGAACCATGAACTAAAAATGATTGGTTCCCAATCCCGTGATAACAAACCCCCCCCCCCCCCCCCCTCATTACTATATATTACATGTAGGCGTAAGACAATACCCATTACTATATATTATATTCAGCATGTAGGCTAAAGACCCCCCTCCCTTCTTACTATATATTATGGTATATGCAGGCTAGAGACCCCTCACCACCATTACTATATGTTATATGCTGGCTAGAGACTACATCCTCATTACTATATATTACATGCAGGCTAGAGACCACTCACCCCATTATTATATATTAGATGCAGGCTAGAGACAACTCACCCCTATTACTATATACATACCTCCCAACCTTCAAGTATTACAAAGAGAGACAACCTATGCGGTGCGCATAGCGTGGAAATATTTTTTCCTTTTAAGACACACCTCTAATCCCGTCCAATCCCTGCCCATAAACACCCGGTCCAGCCCACATATTATCATGCACTCATAGTGCCTCCCACACAGTATAATGCCCCCATAGATGCCCCCACACAGTATAATGCCCCATAGATGCACCCATACAGTATAAAGCCAACACAGATGCCCCCATGCAGTGTAAAGCTCATGCAGTATAATGCCCAAACAAATTCCCCTATACAGAATAATGCCCCATAGCTGTCCCCATACAGCATAATGCCCATACAGATGTCCCATACCATATAATGCCCCCTCAGCTGCCACCATACAGTATATTGCCCCCTTAGCTGCCCCATACAGTATAATGCTGCCTAGCTGCCCCTACTGCCAGTGCCCACATATAAGGTGCCAGTGCCCATCATATAGATAGTGCCACCCTGCCCATGTAGATAGTGCCACATACAGTGCCCATGTAGATAGCACCATAGTGTTGCCTGTAGATAGTGCCCCTATATAGTGCCACAGTGCCCATGTAGATAGCGCCACCGCCCTGTGGATAGCGCAAATCCCCCTGTAGATAGCGCCATTGGGACTGCCACTGGGAGCTGTGGTCGGGACAATGACATCGGGTGTTCCCTCTAGGAGCGGTATCTTCCGCCAAAGCATTGGCAGCGCTCTAGCCAGGGATTCGGCTCCTGGAGAAGCCACTGACGTCACTGTCCATAAATGGACAGTGACATCAGAGGTTCTCTCTAGGAGCAGAATCCCTGGCCAAAGCATCGGCAACGTTCAGGCAGGGGATTCCACTCCAGGAGTAGACCCTGACATCACTGTCCATATATGGATAGTGATATCAGAGGTTCCCTCCTCTAGGAGCAGAATCCCCGGACATTGCGTCGGCAACGCTCTGGCAGGGGATTCTGCTCCAGGAGTAGCCCCTGATGCCACTGTTCATATATGGACCGTGATGTCAGGGATTCCCTCTAGGAGCGGAATCCCTGCTCCTAGAAGAAACCCATCTAGGCAACGCTCTGGCAGGGGATTCTGCTCCTGGAATCCTGACACCATTGTGCATATATGGACAGTGACATCAGGGGTTCCTTCTAGGAGCAAAAACCCCTAACCAAAGTGTTGAGAACGATCTGGCAGGGGATTCCACTCCGGGAGCAGTCACTGACGTCATTGTCCATATATGGACAGTGACTTCAAGGGCTTCCCTGGGCTCAGTGCTTACAGTAGCGCTGTGCCCGGTGAGTCCGCGATGAGCGGAGGAGCTCCCTCTGCTCCTCCACTCTGTACTAAAGCTGAAGAAGGAAGCTGACGGTTCCCTGCTTCAGCATTGGGTTCAACTGTATCTGCGTTCTAGAGATGCAGATACAGTTAATACCGGGACATACCACTGGCCGCCTGGGATAGCAGGACACCGCCCGGAATCCGTAACTGTCCCGCTGAATCCGGGACTGTCCTGCTGAATCAAGAACACTCGGGAGGTATGCTATATATTACATGCAGGCTAGAGACCCCTCACCACCATTACTATATATTAAATGCAGGCTAGGGACCCCTCATCTCCATTACTACCCCCTCCAGTGGCTTATGTACATTATTTTTTTTATTATTAGATATTAATTAACCCTTTCAGGACTGATCCTTTTCTGCTTTTTCATTTTAATTTTTCACTCCCCGCATTCCAAGAGCCATAACCTTTATATTTTTTCGTCCATAGAGTGGTGTGAGGGCTTATTATTTGCGGGAGGAGTTTTAGTTTCTATTGACATAATTTAAAGTACCATATAATGTACTGGGAAACTGAAAATAAAATTCTTTGTGGGGTGAAATTTGAAAAAATTGTGATTTCTCCATTCTTTTTTGCGTTTCGTTTTTACGGCTTTCACCATGCAGTAAAAACATCAACTTAACTTTGTTCTGCATCTCCATACGATTACGGTGATACCAAATTTATATAGTTTTTTTTTATATTTTACTACTTTTACAAAGAAAAGACTATTTGTTAAAAAAAAAATTGTTTTCTATCACCACATTCTGAGAGGCATAACTTTTTTATTTTTTGGTTGATTGAGCGGTGTGAGGGCTTATTTTTGGCAGGACAAGCTGTAGTTTTTATTCGTATCATTTTTTGGTACATGCAACTTTTTGATCACTTTTTATTACATTTTTCTTTAGAGCTAAGGTGACCAAAAAACAGCGATTTTGGCTTTTTGATTCCCTTATTCCTTACGGCGTTCACTGTGCGCTATAAATTATATTTTGCTTTATTCTGCAAGTCGGTACGATTATGGTGATACCATATGTATATAGTTTTTTTTTTTTATGTTTTGCAGCGCTTGCACAATAAAATCTCTTTTTTATAAAATAATTTATTTTTTGTATCACCATATTCTGAAAGCCATAACTTTTTTATTTTTCAGTCAAAAAATCTGTGTAAGGGCTTGTTTTTTGTGGCATGGGTTGTCGTTTTTATTGGTACTATTTTGGGGGAAATGCGACTTTTTGATCACTTTTTATTCTATATCTTGGGAGGGGTGGTAACCAAAAAATAGAGATTCTGGCATTGCTTTTTGTTTATTTTTTTATGCGGTATTCACAATTTGGAAAAAATAACATTATAGTTTTATAGTTTCGGTCGTTATGAATGCGCTGATATAAATTATGTGTACTTTTTTTTATAACGTTTTCATTTTTTTACTATAATAAAATACTTATATGAAAAAAAACTGTGTTTGATTTTTTAACTTATAACTTTTATTTTTACACTTTTATAAAACATTTTTATAAACTTGTTTTTTACTTGTCACACTTTTTATTTTGATCTGCAGCATTGATCGCTGCTAGAATACATTATACTACCTACGTAGTGTAATGTATTCCAACTGTCAGTGTGCGTCACAGTCACTCTGAGAGTAAACCTATAAGGACCAGCCAAAGGCTGGTCCCTATAAGCTTCCATACATGGCAGACCTGGAGGCTGTTGTTTGGCCTCCAGTTGCCATAACAACCATCAGCAACCCCCACAATTGCATGGGGGCTGCCGATGTGCTACAAACCCACAAAATGTGGTGATCGCAATCGATCGCCGAATTTAAGGCATTAATTGCCAAAATCAGCGTTGATGAACCGATGATCGGCAACAGTGGAGTGGAACAGTGTCGGAGTCAGCTAACCTCCCGGTTCCTGATGCACACTGTCACCGACTCAGTGACTTCCTGCCACTCTGACAGCAGCCTATCAGGATCGTGACCGATCGCCGCATTTAAGCGGTTAATTGCTGAAATCCGCAGCAAAGAACCGCTGGCCAGCAACAGTGGAGTGTCAGCTGTCGGAGCTGTCACCGACAGTGTGCACCGGGAACGACTCAGTAACTATACATCCTCGTGCGGGAAGTAACCTCCCGCGACAATGTATAGTTACTGAGTCGTACGAGTAGAGGTTAAACTGCTCAAGCTAGCCCCAGTAATACACATATAATTTAACCCCCTTTTGCTTACCCAAACCTTACAGGTCTTCTATGCTAAAACCCCATCAGGCCGCCTATTCTGCTATGCCTGCGTCTTCGCTGCATGGCTCTCAATATATTGGTCAGATACCTGTTCTACTCAGCTCTTTACAGATTATCACGGTGCAGACCCTGCAAGAAAATACAGAACTTATCAGATGCAGTTACAGGCAGAATGCAGAACAATTAAAGAGAATCTGTCACCTCCCCTTAATTTGTCTGTTTTACCTATGAAATAACAATTCTGGAACATCTTTTTTAGATTTCTGTATTGTGGCATTCCTCTGTTATTCCTCCGGGAAATGTAGGAATAAATCAACAACAGGGTGATAGCATTCTTCTTGTCAAAGGGCTGTGTCCCTACAAACTGACAGTATCAGACTGTGTAGGGACACATGCTGTTGATAAGGATAAGTGTCAATTGTCCATTAGGCCTGCACTACACAGAAACTTTTTGTAGCGCTACTAATTGATTTAAACTATCGAGTGCATCTCTGAAGTTAAAATCAGTTTGTTAAATCACGATAAGTCTCAGTATAGGCCAGGCTTTATGCATTCACTTCCAGGAGGAATAACAGAGGAAGGCACAACATAGAGTAGACGCTCTAGAATTATTACCTCATTAGGAGAGGTGACAGCTCCTCTATAAATTCAGTTACACACAGGTGACATTGTTCGCTCTCCTTTTCTTCTTCATCCAGGACAGACCACCATCATGGCTTTCCCGACTACTGCAGTGTTTCCTGCCAAGACATCTTTGGCCCCTCACTCCTGCAGACATTCTAAACCTCTATAGCAACACAGATAAATTCATACCCCAGACCAGACTCCTAAATCAATGCAGAACCCAGAAATATAAAAATATATATATATATTTAGACCTCAGATCAGACACCTCTTTATACTCACAGCTCCCTCTTCTGCTGCACTGTATGTCCAAGCGGGCGGCACCTGATGTAATGTGCCATGGGTGCCCTGTTCTCACAATCGGTGGGGCCCCCGGTGACGAGACAATTATTACCTATCCTGTGAATAAGTTATAATTTTTTATTCAGGGCTAGGAACTGGAAAACACCCATCTGTTCCCCCCTCCCAATTCTCCAATATCAGGAGGCAGATACAAATGAACTAAATTCTGAAACAGGCAACCATCAGCTCCCTGCTTCAAAATTAGTTCAGAGCGGAGGAGCAGAGGGAGCTCCTGCATGGGTCCACGACATAGCGCACATAGAGAAGAGGAGAATCCTGCTCTCCTATCGCTATCACATATACAGTGAAGGAAATAAGTATTTGATCCCTTGCTGATTTTGTAAGTTTGCCCACTGTCAAAGACATAAACAGTCTAGAATTTTTAGGCTAGGTTAATTTTACCAGTGAGAGATAGATTATATAAAAAAAAAAAAAAAAGGAAATCACATTGTCAAAATTATATATATTTATTTGCATTGTGCACAGAGAAATAAGTATTTGATCCCTTTGGCAAACAAGACTTAATACTTGGTGGCAAAACCCTTGTTGGCAAGCACAGCAGTCAGACGGTTTTTGTAGTTGATGATGAGGTTTGCACACATGTTAGATGGAATTTTGGACCACTCCTCTTTGCAGATCATCTGTAAATCATTAAGATTTCGAGGCTGTCGCTTGGCTACTCGGATCTTCAGCTCCCTCCATAAATTTTCGATGGGATTAAGGTCTGGAGACTGGCTAGGCCACTCCATGACCTTAATGTGCTTCTTTTTGAGCCACTCCTTTGTTGCCTTGGCTGTATGTTTCGGGTCATTGTTGTGCTGGAAGACCCAGCCACGAGCCATTTTTAATGTCCTGGTGGAGGGAAGGAGGTTGTCACTCAGGATTTGACGGTACATGGCTCCATCCATTCTCCCATTGATGCGGTGAAGTAGTCCTGTGCCCTTAGCAGAGAAACACCCCCAAAACATAATGTTTCCACCTCCATGCTTGACAGTGGGGACGGTGTTCTTTGGGTCATAGGCAGCATTTCTCTTCCTCCAAACACGGCGAGTTCAGTTAATGCCAAAGAGCTCCATTTTAGTCTCATCTGACCACAGCACCTTCTCCCAATCACTCTCAGAATCATCCAGATGTTCATTTGCAAACTTCAGACAGGCCTGTACATGTGCCTTAATAATAATAATAATAATAATAATAATAATAATAATAATAATAATAATAAGATTTATATAGCGCCAACATATTACGCAGCACTTTACAATTTAGAGGGGACATGAAACAAACAATATCAGACATTACATAGTGACAAAGTTCATTTACAATTCAAACCTGGGGAGTGAGGACCCTGCTCGCAAGAGCTTACAATCTATGAGGACATAAGGGAGACACAAAGTGTAATAGTGTTTGTTCTGTACAATGGTCCGGCCAGTTTTATACACATGCGGTGGTAACATAAAGCTGCATGAGCCGGTCACCAGCCAGTATCCGTGTATGACAGACATGAAGAGAAGGAGTGTGAGGGAATCTTATTCTGATGACTAATCTAAAAGGAGGGCCATGGAAAGCAGTCAGATTAGGGAATGTTATAGGCCTGTCTAAATAGATGTGTTTTCAGGGCACGTTTAAAACTGTGGATATTGGGAATTAATCGGATTGACTGGGGTAGTGCATTCCAGAGGACTGGTGCAGCACGAGAGAAATCTTGGAGACGGGAGTGGGAGGTTCGGATTATGGAGGATTTTAATCTAAGGTCGTTGGCAGAACGCAGAGCCCGAGTAGGGTGGTAGACAGAGATGAGGGAGGAGATGTAAGGAGGTGCAGCACTGTGGAGAGCTTTGTGGGTGAGAGTAATAAGTTTGAATTTTATTCGGAAGGGGATGGGCAACCAGTGCAGTGACTGGCACAGATTAGAGGCGTTGGTGTAGCGGTTGGTCATAAAGATGAGCCTGGCTGCTGCATTGAGGATAGATTGGAGAGGGGAGAGTTTAGTGAGGGGAAGACCGACTAGTAATGAGTTACAGTAGTCAAGACGAGAGTGAATCAGAGCAACAATGAGAGTTTTGGCGGTTTCCTCCGTAAGAAAAGAGCGGATTCTGGAGATATTTTTGAGGTGAAAATGACAGGAGCGTGAAAGTGATTGTATGTGAGGAGTAAAGGAAAGATCTGAGTCAAAAATAACCCCGAGACAGCGGGCGTGCTGCTTAGGAGTGATGGTAGTGCCACACACAGAGATGGAGACATCAGGTTTAGGGAGGTTAGTAGATGGTGGGAACACAAGGAGCTCAGTATTAGAAAGATTCAGTTTCAGATAGAGAGAGGACATGATGTTAGAGACAGCGGACAGACAATCACTGGTGTTCTGTATTAGAGCAGGGGTGATGTCACGGGAAGAGGTATATAATTGGGTGTCATCAGCGTAGAGATGGTACTAGAAGCCAAATCTGCTGATGGTTTGTCCAATAGGAGCTGTGTAGAGAGAAAAGAGCAGCGGACCTAGGACTGATCCCTGAGGAACCCCGATAGCAAGGGGAAGAGGAGAAGAAGTGGAACCAGCAAATGACACACTGAACGAGCGGTCAGAGAGATAGGAGGAAAACCAAGAGAGAGCCGCGTCCTTGAGGCCAATAGAGTGGAGCATGTTAAGTAGGAGTTTGTGGTCTACAGTGTCAAAGGCTGCAGAGAGATCCAAAAGAATAAGGAGAGAGGATTTACCGTCCGATTTAGCCACCAAGAGATCATTTGAGACTTTAGTAAGGGCAGTTTCTGTGGTGTGTAGAGTGCGGAAACCAGATTGTAAGGGGTCAATAATGGAGTTAGCAGAGAATTAGCAGATAAGGCGAGAGTAGACCAAGCGTTCCAGGAGTTTGGAGATGAAGGGCATGAAGGGCCTTCTTGAGCAGGGGGACCTTGCGGGCACTGCAGGATTTTAATCCATTACGGCGTAATGTCTTACCAATGGTTTTCTTGGTGACTGTGGTCCCAGCTGCCTTGAGATCATTAACAAGTTCCCCCGGAGTAGTTTTCTGCTGAGCTCTCACCTTCCTCAGGATCAAGGATACCCCACGAGGTGAGATTTTGCATGGAGCCCCAGATCGATGTCGATTGACAGTCATTTTGTATGTCTTCCATTTTCTTACTATTGCACCAACAGTTGTCTCCTTCTCACCCAGCGTCTTGCTTATGGTTTTGTAGCCCATTCCAGCCTTGTGCAGGTCTATGATCTTGTCTCTGACATCCTTAGAAAGCTCTTTGGTCTTGCCCATGTTGTAGAGGTTAGAGTCAGACTGATTAATTGAGTCTGTGGACAGGAGTCTTTTATACAGGTGACCATGTAAGACAGCTGTCTTTAATGCAGGCACCAAGTTGATTTGGAGCGTGTAACTGGTCTGGAGGAGGCTGAACTCTTAATGGTTGGTAGGGGATCAAATACTTATTTCTCTGTGCACAATGCAAATAAATCTATATAATTTTGACAATGTGATTTTCTTTTTATATATATATAATCTATTTCTCACTGGTAAAATTAACCTAGCCTAAAAATTCTAGACTGTTCATGTCTTTGACAGTGGGCAAACTTACAAAATCAGCAAGGGATCAAATACTTATTTCCTTCACTGTATATACAACACCAGAACAAATACAGCTCAATTTAGTGCAAACCCTGCCGTATATGTTTGTATGGTGTAAAACTACAGGTCCCAGCATGGCTTGAACAATGGTAAGGATATGCTGGGAGATACTGTTTCACACAAAAAATCATACCACCAATCATCTTGCTGCAGATCACACAGTGACTACACTACTGGTTAGAGGCAGAATAATCATTTACATTAAGTGACTCACCGGTGACGTCTCAGATTCTCGTTCTTTTTCCTCTCTCTCTCCGGTCCAGACCTCTATGATGGATTTCTCCTGGCCACGACCCATTTCTGCAGTTTTCTGCTCAAAAGTCTTCAGCTTCTCACTTTTAAAACACTTCTGCACCTATAAACGAAGATAAAATTCTCAACACCTCTAAATATAATAGCGTCATACACTGCACCTCTAACTATAATAGCGCCATACACTATGACCATGATCATAATGGTACCATACACCGTGTCCCACACACACCGTGCCCCGTGTAGATAGTGTCCCCATAGCCCCCTGTAGATAGTGACCCCCATAGAGCCTCTGTAGATAGTGCCCTACATAGAAGCCCCTGTAGATAGTGCCCCACATACAGCCCGATGTAGATAGTGCCCACAAATGGACTTCAGAGCTCCAAGGCAATAGTGCTATTCACTGAGCCACCGTGCTGCCCTACATATAGCTTCCCCTATAGATAGTGCTCCACATATAGCCCACCTCTGTACATAGTGCATCACATAAAGCCCACCCCTGTAGACAGTGCCCTACATATAGCCCCCTGTAGATAGTGCCCAACAGGGAACCCATCCCTGTATATAGTGTCCCACATATAGCCCACCCCTGTAGATAGTGCCCTACCTATAGCTCCCCCTGTGTATAGTGCTCCACATTCCCACATATAGATCCCCCCTGTAGATAGAGCCCCCATTGTAGATAATGCCCAAAAAAAAAAAACCTTTACATACTCACATGATCCAGTTCCCACGCCGTCCTGTGGCAATGCAGATCTGCTCTCTTCTGAGCAGGTCTGCTGGAGCTGAACGACGCAAGTGGCGCGTCGTTGAAAGGCGCTGATTGGATGGGCAGAATGACTTTCCCCCTCAAATCAGCGCCTTTCAACCACGGAAGCGGCGCAATGACGGAATCATGCCGCTAGCGTCGTTGAAAGGTACTGATTGGTGGTGCAAGTCATTTTGCCCCGCCAATCAGCGTCATTGTAAGGTGCTGAATGTTCGGGCACTGAACGTGCCCGGCAATTCAGCGCTAATGCAGGTATTTGTACCTGCGTGCTATAACCCAGCCCATAAATGTTAGAGGCTTGGCAGCGCAGGCCCCAAAGAAACGGCCCCATAATGGTTGCTTGCGGCTCCACCGGGCATGTCCATGGGGGCGGACATGTGGTTGGGTGGCATGGGCCCCTACGGCTGCTACTGCGGTAGTTTCGCCACTGCTACTTACTTCCATTGGTCTAGCTCTTATGCTCACATGCCTATTGTAGGTGCTTTTGACAGTGAACAGGGGTCAGCACTGGAACCTAGAGCAGTTTTGGATTATAGCTTGCAATTACTTTTTTTTAGCAATTTGTGCTGCAATAGCTCTTCTGTGGGATCGGACCAGACAGGTACGCCTTCACTCCCTTCGCGCATCAATGAGCCTTGGGTGTTTATAACCCTGACCCCGGTCACCGGTTGTCCTTCCATGGACCACTTTTAGTAGGTACTAACCACTACGTACCTGGAACACCCTACTCGGCCTTTTGTTTTGGAGATGCTCTGACCCAGTCGACTGTTCACAAGCTCTCTAAGGCTGTGTTCATAGGCTGCGGTCAATTTGTGTTTTTTGCTGAAATCTCTACAGAACTGCAGCAAAAAACAAGTTTTGACTGTGACGTGTGAACACAGCCTACAGCCCCTTGGCAGGTGTTGTTATAAAATAATAAACTTTACTCACCTCACCCTACTCAGTCAGTGGTTTTAATGTTGAATGGTGTATGTTATAATTTATTTTGAATAAAATATATAAGGCCTAACAGATTTCATGCTTTATTAACTCATTACATCTATAAACTTTATTACATCTATATATGTTTGTCAAGTGTATTTTTCTTTCTTTTTAACAGGCAGTGCCCCATCACCTACTGTTAACTGCAATAGTGGAACTATGAGTGTCTATATCTCCAAATGTTGGCTGGAGAAAAATAAATACAACACCACAAATATAAGACTGCAAAACGCTACATGTCTAGCTGGAAGAGAGATTGTGAATGACACTGCTCTCATGACTGTCCACAGACCACTGACTAGTAATGACTGCGGTAACAATGTATATGTAAGTCAGTACCATAAAGCATTATTACTATTTGAACATAAACTAAACTCTGAAATGGCAGTAATCAAGGAACGTGTACAGTGGTCCCTCAAGTTACAATATTAATTGGTTCCGGGGCAAAGATTGTAAGTTGAAAATATTGCAACTTGAGCTCATATCTCTATGGAAAACTAGGAATTGGTTCCAAAGCCCCCAAAATGTCAACCACAGATAAGAAAAAAGCTGATTTAGCAGATAACTAATACAGATAAAGCAAGTTCTCACATACAAAAGTCAGAATTACTGTAGCTGCTGGAAGCTGTAAATCACTTTATATGATGAGGACAAGAGCTTCTTCAGGAGTCCGTACTGTACAGTGTACCAGAAATATAACATGGAGTTGCCCTCACATGGTGTCCAAAGGAACAAATCATACTGTCGCAGGTAAAGAGCTGTACAGGACATGCAGTACTGTACTGTAGAGAGGCGCTACTAGACAGCCAATCAGGGCATGCACCACATTACAACAGGTGTTTTACCAGTAAAATGCCCATGCTGATTGGCTGGATCTCCCAGTCAATCACACGCGCCTGAGATCCAGACCTTTTGTGGCATTGTATGTTGAATGTGGTTTCACGTTACAATGGCCAAGGAAAGACCATTGTATATTGAAAATATTGTAACCTGAGGCCATTGTAACTTGAGGGACCACTGTATTTCCTTATACAGAAAGCTATACTGTGAATTGTGCTAACTGTGAGCATAGCAATAAACTATTAATACTTCATAATCTATATTCACAAATAATTATCTGTGGAAAGTGATAGATCCACCTGCTGTCGATAACATCTAAGTTCCACCTTTTATCGATCACATCTAAGTTATGAGCTTAGATGTATTCGATAACAGCTGGATCCAGGATCACGCAGGACCCGCTGTCACTGAGGCCGTCAGTCCCGCTGACCTGACAGATTCGGGTTTCAGCGCACGATACAGCTTCTATGTATCCAGCATAAATAGAAGCTTTTTCCTCCCCACATTCCAAATGCCATAACTTCTATATTTTTCAGTCGCAATAGCCGTATGAGGGCTTGTTTCTTGCAGGACAAGTTGTAAATGTTATTGTACCATATAATATACTAAAAAAAACGGTAAAAAAATGTATTGTGGGGTGGAATAGAAAATAAAAACAGCAATTGCTCCATTAATTTTTGGGTTTTGCTTTTACTAAGTTCACTATGCGATAAAAACGACACGTTCACTTTATTCTGCGGCTCAATACGATTCTGGAGACACCAAATTTATATAATTTCTTTGTTTAATGTAATAGTTTTACAAAGAAAAAATTATTTGGTAAAAAAAAAATTGTTTTGTGTCGCCATATTCTGAGAGCCATAACTTTAATTTTTTTTTTATAGAAATAGTAACATGTTGCGGAGTTAGACCAAAGCTCCACGGCGACATATCACTTGCAAGAAGTCGTGAGATTTTGCCTGTAATGTAAGCTTATGGGGGCTATGATATTGCATGTGCACATGCAATGTCATGCGTCCACGATTGCAAAAATTCAAACAATGCAGTTAGCGCAAACCACAAGTGTTCTCTCTCACCATAGGTGCTATAGTATCTAAATACATATGGCGTTTGGGCCAAGCATTGTAATTTTAAAGCACTTTTGTCATTTATTCTAACAAAGGGCAATACATGACAAAAAAAAGGGCATTTGAAAAATACAAATCTAAGGGTACAGCTGTAGCCTTTGTAAAATATAAAGAGCTTAATAAAATCTGTAAAAAGGTAATAAAATCAGCAAAAATACAAAATGAAAAGGCATGTGGCCAAGGATAGTAAAACAAATCCCAAAAAATGCAAAAAAGCCAAGGTCTGAACATGTGGGACCCCTAGATAATGGTAATGGGGAGTTGGTCACAGGGGATCAAAAGAAGGCAGAGTTACTAAATGCGTTCTTCCGCTCTGTATATACAACAGAAGAAAGAGCAGCTGATGTAGCCGCTGCCAGTGCTGTTAATATATTAGTTGATATACTGAATTGGATGAATGTAGATATGGTGCAAGCTAATTAAATAAAATAAACGTACACAAGGCCCCGGGACCAGATGGGTTACACCCTAGAGTTCTTAAAGAGCTCAGTTCAGTTATTTCTGTCCCCCTCTTCATAATATGTAGAGATTCTCTCGTGACTGGTATAGTGCCAAGGGACTGGCGAGGGGCAAATTTGGTGCCTATTTTCAAAAAGGGCTCTAGGTCTTCGCCGGGGAATTATAGACCAGTAAGCTTAACATCAATTGTGGGGAAAATGTTTGAGGGGCTATTGAGGGACTATATACAGAATTATGGGACAATAAATAGTATTATAAGTGACAGCCAGCACGGTTTTACTAAGGACAGAATCTGTCAAACCAACCTGATTTGTTCTTATGAAGAGGTGAGCAGAAGCCTAGACTGAGGGTCCGCTGTGGATATAGTGTTTTTGGACTTCGCAAAGGCATTTGACACTGTCCCCCATAGACGTCTAATGGGTAAATTAAGGACTATAGGTTTAGAAAGTATAGTTTGTAATTGGATTGAGAATTGGCTCAAGGACCGTATCCAGAGAGTTGTGGTCAATGATTCCTACTCTGAATGGTCCCCGGTTATAAGTGGTGTACCCCAGGGTTCAGTGCTGAGACCACTATTATTCAACTTCTTTATTAATGATATAGAGGATGGGATTAATAGCACTATTTCTATTTTTGCAGATGACACCAAGCTATGTAATATAGTTCAGACTATGGAAGAGGTTTGTGAATTGCAAGCGGATTTAAACAAACTGAGTGTTTGGGCGTCCACTTGGCAAATGAAGTTTAATGTAGATAAATGTAAAGTTATGCACCTGGGTACGAACAACCTGCATGCATCATATGTCCTAGGGGGAGCTACACTGGGGGAGTCACTTGTTGAGAAGGATCTGTGTGTACTTGTAAATCATAAACTAAATAACAGCATGCAATGTCAATCAGCTGCTTCAAAGGCCAGCAAGATATTGTCGTGTATTAAAAGAGGCATGGACTCACGGGACAGGGATGTAATATTACCACTTTACAAAGCATTAGTGAGGCCTCATCTAGAATATCAGCATTGTGAGAAAATAGACATGGACCGCACAATCCACAATATATACGTTGATCTGAGCCGCTAGGCATAATTTAGAAACATGAACATGAGGTTCTTTGTAAACATTTTGATCAAACTGTATAAGGCCACTTGCCACTTCACGGCGACCTCTTTAAAGGGGGTCCCTACTCTATCAGCTGCAGCACCGCATGGCGGCCCACGCCACCGCAGCACCGCTCCCGCAGAGGGAGCAACCCAGTGGTCCAAAAGCACCCATGCTAACAGACCGTGCCAAGCCACCTTGGCTCTGGGCCACACCCCCCCACAAGTGCAGCACTACAGCAACAGACACCACCATACAGCACCACAACATGTGAACAGATGGAATGAGCTCACCTTATCATGCGCCCCCAGTGGCCAACTGAGAGCACAAGCAAGAGCAGGAACACTTATGAGGTCATTCCTGAATTAAAATCAGCTGGGTATTTTTTCAAATACATGGAGTGCTGGTGCCAAGTAAAACAAAAGAAATGAGGAGGATAGTCTATACAATATCAGCATTGTGAGAAAATAGACATGGACCGCACAATCCACAATATATACGTTGACTGAGCCACTAGGCATAATTTAGAAACATGAACATGAGGTTCTTTGTAAACATTTTGATCAAACTGTACTCTCAGTTGGCCACTGGGGGCGCATGGCAAGGTGAGCTCATTCCATCTGTTCACAACTTGTGGTGATGTATGGTGGTGTCTGTTGCTGTAGTGCTGCACTTGTGGGGGGACGTGGCCCAGAGCGTATATATTGTGGATTGTGCGGTCCATGTCTAGTTTCTCACAATGCTGATATTGTATAGACTATCCTCCTCATTTCTTTTGTTTTACTTGGTACCAGCACTCCACGCATTTGAAAAAATACCCAGCTGATTTTAATTCAGGAATGACCTCATAAGTGTTCCTGCTCTTGCTTGTGTTCTCAGTTGGCCACTGGGGGCGCATGGCAAGGTGAGCTCATTCCATCTGTTCACATGTTGTGGTGCTGTATGGTGGTGTCTGTTGCTGTAGTGCTGCACTTGTGGGGGGACGTGGCCCAGAGCCAAGGAGGCTTGGCACGGTCTGAAGGCATGGTTGCTTTTGGGCCCCTGGGTTGCTCCCTCTGCAGGAGCGGCGCTGCGGTGGCGGTAGCCGCCATGCAGTGCTGCAACCGTTAGAGTAGGGACCCACTTTCAGAGGTCGCCGTGAAGTGGCAAGTGGGCTTGCATACAATTTGATCAAAATGTTACAAAGAACCTCTCGTTTTATATATTTTGCCTAGCCGCAATTGATCATTGTATACAGTGGATGTGCGGTCCATGTCTTTTCTCTCCCCTTTGATATGATACAGAGTCTATCCCCTCTGTTGTTTTGTTTTACTTGGTACCAGCACTCCACACTTTTGTCCCAGCTGATTTTAATTTAGGAATGACCTGATAAGTGTTCCTGCTCCTGCTTGTACTCTCAGTCGGCCACTGGGGGCGCATGGCAAGGTGAGCTCATTCCATCTGTTCACATGTTGTGGTGCTGTGTGGTGGTGTCTGTTGCTGTAGTGCTGCACTTGTGGGGGGACGTGGCCCAGAGCCAGGGCCGCCATCAGGGGGGTATTAGGGGTAGTGGTGTGAGGGGCCCGGCCAAACCTAATTGAAAGGGGGGCCCGGCAACTGCCTCGACATTCTTTTGGTAGGAAAAAACGGGCCCCTGCAATGGGGCAAGTTTTTCTCACCAAAAGAATGTCGTGAGCTGCTGCTGCTGCTGCGGGCCCCCTCCCCTCGTCATGGGGGGCCGTCAAACCGTCCGCCCGCGCGCGCGCACCCGATCGCGCGCACAAGGAAACTCCCGCGCGTGCGCACTCGCGAGCGCGCATCCACGAACGCCCGCACTGGAGACCGCCCGCGCGCGCGCGCACCCGCGATCGGCCGCGCGCGCGCGCACCCGCGATCGGCCGCGCGCGCACCCGCGAACGAAGCGCGCGCAGCCGCGGACACACATGGACAAAACTTACCTGGAGCCTGGCTGGAGGTGAAGGACTGGACGTCTGGACCGAAGACCTCCCCTGGAAGACCTCGCCGGAAGAGGACTGGAGTGGGAGCAGCTCTTCTGACACAGTGAGTAAATTATCTCAAAGTGCTGATCATGTATGGCCCTGTTCACACAGTATTTTGCAGGCAAAAAAAAATCTGCCTCAAAATTCCTTAAAGAATTTTGAGGCAGATTTTGACCTGCCCACACTATCTTGCCGCGTTTTTTTGCCGCGTTTTTTGCTTGCGGCGATTGAGGACAGCAGACAAAAAACGCAGCGAAAAATGCATTTTCTGCCTCCCATTGATTTCGATGGCAGGTCAGAGGCGGAACCGCGGCAAGAAAGGACGTGCTGCTTTTTCTTTTTTCCGCGACTGGCTCCCATTGATTTCAGATTAAATCAATGGGAGGCGGTTTTGGAAGTTGTTTGGTGCTGATTCTGACGCAGTGTCCGAGTCAATATCAAGGCCCAAAAAGTCTGTGAACTGGGCCTTATTGTTAGGGCTTATTCAGACGAACGTGTAATACGTCCGTGCAACGTGTGTGATTTTCACGTGCCTCGCACGGACCTATGTTACTCTATGGGGTCGTGCAGACTGTCAGTGATTTTCACGCAGCGTGTGTCCGTGTGTCCGCTGCGTAAAACTCACGACATGTCCTATATTTGTGCATTGTTCGCGCATCACGCACCCATTGAAGTCAATGGGTGCGTGAAAATCACGCCCAGCACTGCCGCAGCCGTATAAACTATCAATGAAAACAGAAAAGCACCACGTGCTCCAAACATACAAACAGAGTGTCATAATGATGGCGGCTGCGCGAAAATCACGCAGCCGCGCATCATACGCTGCTGACACACGGAGCTGTTATGGACCTTTTGCATGCGCAAAACGCCACGTTTTTTGCGCGTGCAAAAAGCACACGCTCGTGTAAATCCGGCCTTAGGGTAGGAACACACTAGGCATGAACGCTGTGGATTTTATGCAACACATTTTATTGTGGAAAATCCGCAGCGTATCACAGTCGCAGCAGAGTGGGTGAGATTAGAACAAATCTCATCCACACGCTGCAAAAAAAATGGACCTGCCGTGTGGCTTTTTAAGCCGCAGCGTGTCAATGTATACTGTGGAATCGCTGCTCCTCTGTTGCGGAAATGCTGCGGTTCTGCCGCAAAAATCACACGAGAAGAAAAAAAAGGTACTTTTTTAAATTGATAAAGTTTAGACTTGCCCCGGCCGTAGTCCTGGTGACGCGATCCTCTATTCTTAGCGCAGCCCCGCCTCCTGTCATGACGTTTCATCCCATGTGACTGCTGCAGCGGTCACATGGTCTACAGCGTCATCCCAGGAGGCGGGGCTACGTTCAGAAGAGAGAGATGCGTCACCAGGACTACGGCCCTGGCAAGTCTAAACTTTTTTTTCCCTGCAGGATTCCCGCAGCGGACACGCCTCACGAAACCTGCGCCACTATTTGGTGCGGTTTTGCTGGCAGAATTCCCTGCGGCTACCAGGGCGGATAAGCTGTGTAGTTTTACTCAGCATATCCGCCTAGTGTGTCCCTTATGATGTCGCTCCTGGAGCTGCTGCCGGTCTCTAAATAGGCAGTTGGTTCAGTAGAATTTGGAATTATTTTTTTTTGTGAACCAGCTTAAAAAAATACAAAACTTTTGTGTTAGGGCCTGTTCACATCACTGTTCGCTTCCGCTCCGGGGTTCCGTCTGAGGTTTCTGTCGGGTGAACCCCGCAACGGAAAGTGAAAGTGACAGCACAGCTTCCGTTTCAGTCACCATTGATCTCAATGGTGACGGAAACATCGCTAATGGTTTCCGTTCGTCACCAATCCGGCTGGTTTTCGGACGGAATCAATAGCGCAGTCGACTGCGCTAATGGTGATGGAAACGGAAGCTGTGCTGTCACTTTCACTTTCCGTTGCGGGGTTCACCCGACAGAAACCTCAGAAGGAACCCCGGAACGGAAGCGAACGGTGATGTGAACAGGCCCTAACACAAAAGTTTTGTATTTTTTTAAGCTGGTTCACAAAAAAAAATAATTCCAAATTCTACTGAACCAACTGCCTATTTAGAGACCGGCAGCAGCTCCAGGAGCGACATCATAAGGGACACACTAGGCGGATATGCTGAGTAAAACTACACAGCTTATCTGCCCCGGTAGCCGCAGGGAATTCCGCCAGCAAAACCGCACCAAATAGTGGCGCAGGTTTCGTGAGGCGCGTCCGCTGTGGGAATCCTGCAGGGAAAAAAAAGTTTCGACTTGCCCCGGCTGTAGTTTAGGTGACGCATCTCTCTCTTCTGAACGTAGCCCCGCCTCCTGGGATGACGCTGTAGACCATGTGACCGCTGCAGCAGTCACATGGGATGAAACGTCATGACAGGAGGCCGGGCTGCGCTAAGAATAGAGGATCGCGTCACCAGGACTACGGCCGGGGTAAGTCTAAACTTTTTTATAAATTTAAAAAAGTGGCTTTTTTTTTTTTCTCATTTGTGATTTTTGCGGCAGAACCGCAGCATTTCCGCAACAGAGGAGCAGTGATCCCACAGAATAAATTGACATGCGACTTAAAAAGCCAAAAAGTCACACTGCAGGTCCATTTTTTTTGCAGCGTGTGGATGAGATTTGTTTAAATCTCATCCACTCTGCTGCGACTGTAATACGCTGCGGATTTTCCACAATAAAATGTGTTGCATAAAATCCGCAGTGTTCATGCCTAGTGTGTTCCTACCCTGAGGCCGGATTTACACCAGCGTGTGCTTTTTGCGCGCGCAAAAACGTGGCGTTTTGCGCTTGCAAAAGGTCCATAACAGCTCCGTGTGTCAGCAGCGTATGATGCGTGGCTGCGTGATTTTCGCGCAGCCGCCATCATTATGACACTCTGTTTGTATGTTTGGAGCACGTGGTGCTTTTCTGTTTTCATTCATAGTTTATACGGCTGCGGAAGTGCTGGGCGTGATTTTCACGCACCCATTGACTTCAATGGGTGCGTGATGCGCGAACAATGCACAAATATCGGACATGTCGTGAGTTTTACGCAGCGGACACACGGACACACGCTGCGTGAAAATCACTGACAGTCTGCACGGCCCCATAGAGTAACAAAGGTCCTTGCGAGGCGCGTGAAAATCACGCACATTGCACGGACGTATTACACGTTCGTCTGAATAAGCCCTAACAATAAGGCCCAGTTCACAGAGTTTTTGGGCCTTGATATTGACTCGGACACTGCGTCAGAATCAGCACCAAACAACTTCCAAAACCGCCTCCCATTGATTTAATCTGAAATCAATGGGAGCCAGTCGCGGAAAAAAGAAAAAGCAGCACATCCTTTCTTGCCGCGGTTCTGCCTCTGACCTCCCATCGAAATCAATGGGAGGCAGAAAATGCATTTTTCGCTGCGTTTTCTGTCTGCTGTCCTCAATCGCCGCAGGCAAAAAACACGGCAAGATAGTGTGGGCAGGTCAAAATCTGCCTCAAAATTCGGTGCGCGGTTCCAGGCGGTCGCCGGTGCGCATGCGCGGGAGTTTGCGGGTGCGCGTGATCGGTCGCACGGGCGGCGGTGTTTGACGGCCCCCATGATACCCAGGGCCGCCATCAGGGGGGGTATTAGGGGTACTGATGTGAGAGGCCCGGCCAAACCTAATTGAAAGGGGGGCCCGCAGCTCATGACATTCTTTTGGTGAAAAAAACGGGCCCCATTGCAGGGGCCTGTTTTTTTTTCTACCAAAGGCAAGTCACGGCAGTTTGCCGGGCCCCCCTTTCAATTAGGTTTGGCCGGGCCTCTCACATCAGTACCCCTAATACCCCCCCTGATGGCGGCCCTGGGTACCATGATATAGTACTGGACGGAGTACCGTTAACAGGCGGTGCCACGGTAGGGGGGCCCAGAAAATGTAGCTGTAGGGGGCCCTGAAATTCCTGATGGCGGCCCTGCCCAGAGCCAAGGAGGCTTGGCACGGTCTGTTAGCATCTGTGCTTTTGGACCACTGGGTTGCTCCCTCTGCGGGAGCGGTGCTGCGGTGGCGGGGGCCGCCATGCGGTGCTGCGGCTGATAGAGTAGGGACCCACTTTAAAGAGGTCGCCGTGAAGTGGCAAGTGGGCTTATACAGATTGATCAAAATGTTTACAAAGAACCTCATGTTCATGTTTCTAAATTATGCCTAGTGGCTCAGATCAACGTATATATTGTGGATTGTGCGGTCCATGTCTAGTTTCTCACAATGCTCATCTAGAATATGCAGTCCAGTTCTGGGCTCCAGATCATAGAAAGGATGCCCTGGAGATGGAAAAAATACAAAGAAGAGCAACGAAGCTAATAAGGGGCATGGAGAATTTAAGTTATGAGGAAAGATTAAAAGAACTAAACCTATTTAGCCTTGAAAAAAGACGACTAAGTGGGGACATGATTAACTTATATAAATATATGAATGGCACATACAAAAAATATGGTGAAATCCTGTTCCATGTAAAACCCCCTCAAAAAACAAGGGGGCACTCCCTCCGTCTGGAAAAAGAAAGGTTCAACCTGCAGAGGCGACAAGCCTTCTTTACTGTGAGAACGGTGAATTTATGGAATAGACTACCGCTGGAGCTGGTCACAGCAGGGACAGTAAATGGCTTTAAAAAAGGCTTAGATAATTTCCTAGAACAAAAAAAATATTAGCTCCTATGTGTAGAAATTTTTTACTTCCCCTTTCCCAACCCTTGGTGGATGTGTGTCTTTTTTCAAACGTTAAAAACTATGTAACATCTGAATAAATATGATTAATTTCCTTAGGACGCAGATACAATTGAATATTATGGCAGAGCAGGAAACTATCAGCTCCCTGCTCTGCCATTTACTCCTCCTGGAGCGGAATCCCTGTCCAGAGAGTTTCCGACGCTTTGGCCGGGAATTCCTCTCCTAGAGGTGGTCCCTGACGTCATGGTTTATGTATGGTCAGTAACATCAGGGGTTCCTCTAGGAGAGCAATGCTCTGGCTCGGGATTCCACTCCTAGAGGGAGCCCCAATGGAGCTATCTACAGGGAGTGGGGTGTAGCGCTATCTACAGGGGGGTGGCGCTATCTACAGGAGGGTGTGTGTGGCACTATCTACAAGAGGTTTGTGTGACACTATCTATAGGAGGGTGTGTGTGGCATTATCTATAAGGGGGTGTGTGGCACGATCTAGAGAGGGCACTGTGGCATTATTCATGGGGATGTGTGGCATTATCTACAGAGGGCACTGTGGCATTATCTACAGAGGGCACTGTGGCACTATCTAAAAAGGGGCTGTGTGGCAGCATCTACAGGGGGCTGTGTGAGTCTATCTACAGGGGGCCATGTGGCACTATCTACAGTGGGCACTGTGGCATTATCTACTGGAAGCAGTGTGTGGCAATATTTACAGGGAGCCGTGTGTGGCCCTATCTACTGTGGGCAGTGTGAAGCACCATCTAAAAGGGGCACTTACTGTGGCACTATCTACGCTGTTTTTTATGCAACCAGTAGAGGTTGGCACATAGCACCCAGCCCCGGTGATAAAATAAGACATCACCTGCCTGTAAGCAACCGGAGAACCAGAGAGAGGTACTGGCCACCGTAATAGTTGTTAGTCAAAGTAGTGATGACATTTTTGTTCATTTATTTGTATGCAGAAATTCTAGGAAGAAAGCCACGCCTCATGAGTCACTCCCACCAAATAAACCATGCCCCATAAGACACACCCATCAAAGAACTAAACCAATATGGAGGACGAACACAATCCCCCTCTTCTAATAATCTAATAAATATGTCATGAATCATATATGGAGAAGGGCATATGTAAGCCCGATACTACATCACCAGTGATGACTTATTGAAATGGTAATAATGACCTACAAAAAGAGTCAATACCACACCTCATTTATTTGTATGCAGAAATTCTAGGAAGAAAGCCACGCCTCATGAGTCACTCCCACCAAATAAACCATGCCCCATAAGACACACCCATCAAAGAACTAAACCAATATGGAGAACGAACACAATCCCCCTCTTCTAATAATCTAATAAATATGTCATGTTTCATATATGAATCATATATGGGGAAGGGCATATGTAAGCCCGATACTACATTACCGGTGATGACTTATTGAAATGATAATAAATAATAATGACCTACCAAAAGAGTCAATACCACACCATTACTATAAAACATATACATTTTATTGTTTACAAAAAACATAAAACTACAAGGAAAATATATCAAAGATGATTGCCACAGTGTGATGGAGGCCAGACAGCACTAATCTTGAATAGTTATGAGTATATGCAAAATGCATGTATGTGTAGTATCAAATGTAAAAAGAGAAAGGATTAAGAATCCATAATCAAAAAGACCAATTATTAGTCCTGTATGGTCTGCAGGACTATAAGGTCAAACGGTAGTATAGATATATTTTCAGGAAAACAGCAGCACAGCCACAAAAGATTCTTCAGTGTGGAAGAACAACTCCCCAAACATGGGTGGTGCACGCAGCAAAGAATCCCAGGTCCAAGGGAGACAATCAATATGCAATTGAAGAAAAGAACTGTAGCACTCCAGATAATCCAAACAAGTGTATTTGATTTATTCACCAAGCATAAAAACAGTTGCAACGTTTCAACCCATGAATGGGTCTTTATCAAGCATAGTATAGATATATTAGCATTTATAATTAGTATTAATGAAGTGATAACAGAGGACACAGACAGCTAGCGGCCCCTGTGCAAGAACAGTATATGGGCCTCTTGTTTTCCAATATCTTATCATAGATCACCCCCTATGGCGCTCTAACAATCCATCAGTAGTTGTTAGTCATAAAATGTATTAGGCCTCATGCACACTTCCTTCACCGTTTTATCGGCCGTTTTTGACGGATTCATGTGTCAGTTTTGTTATCCGTGTGGTTTCCGTGTGCACTCCGTGTTTCCGAGCGCCGAGCATGGTACTGTCCAGGGTGCTGAAAGAACATGGTTGTTCAGCGCTAGTCACTGTACAGGGTGCTGAAAGAGCTAATGGGCGGCACTGATCGGCGGTAACGCTTTCAGCACCCTGGACAGTGACTAGCGTTGAAGAATGACCATGCTTGGCGCTCGCAAAATACAATTCTAATGAAATAAAAAAATAACAAAATCAGTTCATACTTACCCTGCACTCCCTGCTTTTTCCTCCTGTCCGGCCTCCTGGGATGACGTTTCATCCCATGTCACTGCTGCAGTCAATCACAGGCTGTAGTGCCAGTCACATGGGATAAAAGTGATAACAGAAGGCCGGACTGGATGAAGTCAGAAGGCCGGCCTCCTGGGATGACGCTTCATCCCCTGTGATCGCGTTTGCAGCAAATCACAGGCTGCAGCGGCCACATGGTCTGCCACGCCATACAGGAAGGTTGGACTGGAGGAAGAAGAGAGACTCGTCACCAAGACAACGGGCGGGGTACATATGAACTGCTTTTTATTTTATTTTTATCAGCAGCCTCTTCTCTCTACCAGTGCTGGATAGAGAGAAGTGACTGCCGATTAGTGTAATATCTCTAATGTACTTCTGCCCACCCGGTCGTTGCTAGGTAACAGCTCCGTCACACACAGACGGCATACGGATGCCTTCAGTTTTTTTGACGGCCCCATTGACTTGCATGAGCCTCACGGTCTTGGAATCTCGGACCAAAGTAGGACATGCTCTACTTTTGTCGGAACGGAGCAACGGGACCATCAAAAAAACTGACGTGTGCATTGCCCCATTGAAATGAATGGGTCAGGGTGCTAGCCATCAGAAAAACGGCTAGCACCCTGAAGGAAAAGACTAAAGTGGGCATGAAGCCTTACCCCAGGCATTCACATGCAATCTAATAGACAGAAGGAGGCTACTTTAAGGTGACAGTGAGCCCCTTACCTACTGGGCCCCTGTGCCACTGCACATGTTGCACCAATGGCATGTCCGCCCGTATGTGTGTGTGCGTGTGTTTGTGTGTGTGAGTAATGTCAAAACTACTCTACATAAAGATACATATTTATATATCATACATGCATAATAGTAATTCAACCGAGAGACTAAATACATATGTAATACAAAATTATAATAGATGGAAGCTTACCCATAAGAAAAATAACTGGCTGCCTGGTGTCACACCCCATGTTAATGAACCCTAAGGCCCTGTTCACATGGAGTTTTTTGCAGGTAGAACAGGCAGAAAATGCTGCCTAAAAATTCTGTTTGGAATTTTGAGGCAGATTTTGATCTGCCTGCACGTCGTTTACCGCGCTTTTCAGCCTTTTTCGCCAGAGGCCATTGAGCGCCGATGGGCAAAAACGCAGCGAAATACGCTTTCTCTGCCTCCCATTGATATCAATGGGAGGTCAGAGACGTAAACACCTCCGCCTCCCATTGAAATCAATGGGTGGCATTTTCAGACTTTTCTTGCTGCAGTTTCCAACGCGGTTTCCGTGTAAAAAAAAAACTTGTAAAAAAACTTTGTGTGGACTGACCCTAACAAGTAGGAGTGTTTTTACTGCACTACAGTGAGTATTCAAATTGAAAATGGAGTTAAAACATAAAAAAAATAGTGAGAATTGATTACACTGTTGTTACTGCTTCAATTTAGTTACTTTTCTTTACTTTAGAGTTATTATAAAGTATAAATTGATAGATGTGCTTAGCTACTTTCTCTATGTAAACTGTGACTATGTTTCTTTGTTTTTCCAATTTTTCACAGATAAATTCAACCCATGTCACATACTCCAATAAATTGTATATTTATGCAATGACAAGTCCAATCGCGTTCAGAAATGATGTGATTTTAAACGTTTCCTGCATTTACGCCCTCAATTTGAATGTTCAACTGAACTTTACATTGAAGCCAATAATTGGGTAATTATAATTCAATAAGGCTGGGTTCCCACACAGCATAAACACTGCTTAATTTCTGCAATGGAATTCTGTGCGGAAATTCCTTAGCATTTACAGTAGCGGCAAAGTGGATGAGATTTCTGGAAATCACAGCAACACGCTGAAGGAAAAAAAATGCAGAAAAGTCGTGTGGAGAGTGTTCTGTGGTGCAACTTTCAAATACCCAACATGTCAATTTTTTCTGCAGGTTCTAAACAGAGTTTCTTTGTGTTTGGGGCATTGACTTGAACGGGGAGCATGAATTCTTCACTAAAATACGCAAATTGAATTTTGACGCATCTTGTACCGCCATTACACACTGTAAAAACCATTGGAAATCCGCAGGTGCATATAAAGTTTGCTATAATTATTGATTGACACTAAGGCCGTGTTCCCACATAATGTAAAAATCTGCCGCATTTACAGCAAAAACATTCATAAAATTGACATGTGGTGTGTTTTTTTAATCTGCAGCATGTCAATTTATGCTGCAGAACTGTTGCTCTTTTGTAAATAGCAAATGTTGACTTTTTTTGTGGTGGAAATGCTGTAATTCCGCCACAAAAATTCAAAATCTGAAAAAAATTACTTTTTTTTGTTTTAAATTTAATATAAAAGAATATACTTACCACCCTGGCATTATCATAGCGACAGCTCCTTTTATTCCCGGCTGTTCTACATGCAGCCAGACCTCCTGGGATGACGTTTCATCCCATGTGAGCTGCATCAGGGCCGGCCTTTGGGGTGTGCAACCTGTGCCATCACACAGGGCGCATCACTCCAACAGGTGGAAGGAGGTGCTGCGCTGGCTCCCTTCCCCTGCTTGTGTTTCTGAAGCGGTAGATACGTGGAGAGCAGAGAAGGAGTGCCCGTGCAGAAAGGCAGCTGCAGAGTCGCTAGGCCCAGGAGTTTCTTTTCTGCTCTCGGCGTAACTGCCGCTGTAGCAGATGTAGCGGCCGCTACGTGGCCCACGGCATGAGGGGGCCCATGCCATCCGCCGGGAAGGGCCCCCTATTGCCCAGTGGCACAGCTAGCAGCCGCTATGGCTGCTACAGCGGTAGCGCAGCCACATTCAATAGTATCTGCAGGGGCGTAGCTAGGGGGGGGGCAGGCGGGGCATGTGCCCCGGGCGCAACCCGGAGGATAGGGAAGGGGGGCGCCGAAGAGCAGTTGATCGCTGCTGACAGGCACCCCGTATGTCGGACACCTGCAGCAGCTTAGAAAGAGCCAGGACATTACGGCGTTCTGACTGGGGTCTGTGACGGCCAGGGAGTGGATCAGTCCAGTCACCTGACCTCACGTCAGTGGCATGAGGTCAGATGACTCAGGTCAGGGGACAGGTCCACTCCCGTGCTGCAGCCTTCCAGCTCCGCGCTCTCTCGAGAAGCAGAGAAGAAGCTCCGCCCACACACAGCCCGTCCTGACCTGTCAGCAAGGAGACATAGTGAGTGTCTGTGTGTGTAATGTGTGTATCTGTGTTTGTATGTGTATATGTTACAGTGTGTGTGTGTGTGTCTGCGTGTGTTTGTCTCTTACATCTACTATATTATCTGTACTAAGAGCGTTATCTCTGTGGTGTTACATAGGACTGCAGGGAACATCTACTACATTATCTGTACTGTGTGCTAAATTACAATCTCAGCTCTGCTACACAGTACAGATAATGTAGTAGATGCCTGCAGTCCTATGTAACACCACAGATAACACATTGTGCTAAATTACAATCTCAGCTCTGCTACAATGTGTCATCTGTGGTGTTACATAGGACTGCAGGCAACAGCTACTACATTATCTGTAATCAGAGTTATCACTGTGTTATCTGTGGTGTTACATAGGACTACAGATAACATCTACTACATTATCTGTACTCAGAGAGTTATCACTGTGTTATCTGTGGTGTTACATAGGACTGCAGGTAACATCTACTACATTATCCGTGCTGTGTATATATGTGCCTGTGTACATATATGGGTCTGTTTATGAATGTGTCTTTGTGCTTGTATATTTGTGCCTTTTATGTATTTGTATATGTTCCTGTCTGTGTATTTATATGCCGGTGTGTGTGCGTATATGTGTCTGTACTTATATGATATGTATGTATATATATATATATATATATATGTATGTATTCCAGAATGTGTGTATGTATATTTGCCTGTATGTCTAAATATCTGTCTTTATGTATGTACAGTATATATGTGCCAGCGTGTCCATATATGGGGTTCATTTTTTGTTTGTGTAGGGGGCAGCAATAGAGAGTCCCACACAGGGCGCCATCCAACCTAAGGCCAGCCCTGGCTGTCACCAACCCTAGTCAGAAGGAACTCCGTCGCTGCCTGCGCCGAATGACCTCCTCGGCTCCTCCGGTAAGTCACACCAGGCAGAGCGGAGAGTGGTAGCGGTAGGCTACTGCTCACCGGTCTGTTCACAGTGTGGCGCTAAGTACAAGGGGTGGGAGTGTGGCGATATTTAAAAGGGGGGGGGGGAGTGTGGCGCTATTTACAAAGGGGCAGCGGGCTGTGTGTGGCACTATTTACAAGGGGTGCTGTGTGGCACTATTTACAAGGGGTGCTGTGTGGCACTATTTACAAGGGGGGCTGTGTGGCACTATTTACAAGGGGGGCTGTGTGGCACTATTTACAAGGGGGGAATGTGTAACTATCTACTGGGGGCTGTGTGTGGCACTATCTACAAGAGAGGGGCTGTGTGGCGCTATCTACAGGGGGCTGTGTGTGGCCTCTTTAATTTATTTTATTTTAATTTATTTTTATGTTAATTACATTATAGAACTATATCGCTTGTAAAATGTAGAAATGCTTTTATACTCAAGTTACATTAAAAAAATTGTGAACAAAAAATTACATCTCATTGTTTGGTAGGGAAAGAAAACATGGCGAGGGGGAAGGAGATGTCGGGAAATAAGTTGGGGGGGGCGCCAATCTGAATCTTTGCCCCGGGTGCAGGAGAACCTAGCTACGCCTCTGGTATCTGCATCCCTAGGACACACATACTATTGAACACTATTACAGAGCAGGGAGGTATCTCCCTGCTCTGCCATTTACTAGGCTACAGGCCATTCGGCCTGCAGACTATTAAGTGCAGGGACAGGATCCCTGCGCAGGCCCTCGTGGTGACATCACCGGCCTATGCAAGGATCCCGTCGCCGTAAAGCAGCTCCGTTCGTCGCAGGAACGGGGCCTAGGTGAGTATAACGTTTTTGTTTTATTTGTTAAGGGGGCACTATCTACAAGGGGGTGGTGGGGGGCTCTATGGCACTGTCTACAAGTGGGAGGTGGGGGCTCTATGGCGCAGTCTACAAGGGGGAGGTGGGGGGCTGGCACTGTTTACAAGGGGAAGGTGGGGGGCCATATGCGGATATCTACAAGTTGGAGGTGGGGGCTGTATGTCACTGTCTACAAGGGGGAGGTGGCGGCTGTATGGCGCTGTCTACAAGTTGGAGGTGAGGGGTTGTATGTCACTGTCAACAAGGGGGGGTGGGGGCTGTATGGCACTATATACAAGGGGGAGGTGGGGGCACTGTCTACAAGGGGGGACTGTATTGCTCTGTCTACAAGGGGGAGATGGGGGGCTGTATAGCACTTTCTACAAGGGGGAGGTGGGGGGCGGTATGGCATTATCTACAAGAGGGAGGTGGGGGCACTGTCTACAAGGGGAGGTGGGGGGCTGTATGGCACTGTCTACATGGGGAGATGGGGGTCTGTATGGCAGAATCTACAGGGGGGACTGTATGGCATAATCTACAGGGTGACACTATATACAAGGGGGGCTGTGTGTGGCACCCAGGGGAGAGGAGGTGTGACATTATACTGTGGGGGGCACTAAGGGGGCATTATACTGTGTGGGGGACACTAAGGGCACATTATACCATGTAGGGGCACAATAGGGAGCAATATACTGTATGTGGCACTTAGGGGGCATTATACTGTGTGGGCACACTTGGAGGACAAAATACTGTGTCCTTAAAGAGGTTATAATCTATTATATTAAATATTATTATTATTATTATTATTGCTATTATTATACTGTATGGGCAGCTATATGGGCATTAGAATGTATGGGGGCCACTGTAGGGCATTATACTCTATGGGGGGCACTAAAGGGGCATTATACTGTGTGGAGGCAATATAATGTGTAGGGGCACTAAAGGGGGCATTATACTGTGTGGGGGCGCTATAAAGGGCATTATACTTTTTTATGGGCCATTTTTTTTATGATGGGCTGGGCGCCGAAAGAAAATTTTGCACAGGGCGCCATCTATCCTAAGGCTGGTCCTGAGCTGCATTATCATCACAGGATGCCAGACTGCATGGAAAACCAAGGGGCTCATCACTTTGGCAAAGCCAGGGGGAAGTACTGGCTTTTTTTCACCTTTGTTTACTGCAGAGGCAACTCCAGTCGAAAATCTGTACCACAATTTGGGGGGGGTTTTTTGTCCGGATTTCCTTGTGAGTTCTTGGTCGAATACGCTTTATTACTTTTAAGCAGCGTATCTGACCTGAGGGAAACATACCCTAAATCTCCAGGTAAAACTGCTGAGGAAAATCCGCAGCATTTTCGCAGCAATATGCACAGCCAAACTTTTTTCTGCGTATTTCTGTGACTGATTTAGGCCCCATGCACACGACCGTATTTTCATCTATCCGTAAATACTGTCCGTAAATACGGATCCGTAGTCATTCGTAGTTCATCCGTATATACGGATCTATAAAAAAAAGATGGAAGCTGAAAATGATGTCTCCAACATGTTGCATAGCAACATTTCCGTAAATACGAACGGTTTACGGATGCACATTCGAAGCTGTCCGTATTAATGGAAGCACCCATAAGCTTCCATGGGAGAGTCTGTGCCGTAGTTACGGACAAGTATAGGAAAGGTTCTATAATTTTTTCAGCACAGACACCCATCAGTAAAAATACTGAAAGATGTCCGTGGCCAATAGAAATGAATCGGTCCGTAATTACGGAAAAAATTTACGGTCATGTGCATGTGGCCTTACCTGCGTTTCTGCGTTCTGGAAAATCTGTATTACTCTATATACAGGTTGTAAAGACATATACATTTGTAAACCATTTAAAACTGAGCCAGGAGCAGATTTTAGTACATAATTCTAAATTATGTTAAGAGGTTCCACACAAATCCAGTATTTCTTCTAATAGTGTACATATCTATGCTCAATTCCGGTATACAACTTTTGCTGTTAGAATTCAGATGCCAAATATAGACTATACCATAGGAAGGAGTTTTGTTTATTAGAACTAACATTGAGATAAGTCTGTCTTTTTAAAAGTTCATAAATTGAAATGAAAGAACACTACAACAAACTCTTAAAAAAAAAAGTACAGCTTTAGCAATCCTTATCTTGACTCTCATAGCTTGCTGAAGTGTGATCACTTAAAGGTTATGCAGACCTTTGACAGTTTTTAAAAATATAAATGACTATCAGTTTGTTTGTTTGGTGCAACTTCCTAAACACATTTTATTTTATTTAAAATAATTAGACTTTTTGAGATACAGCTGCTTTGTATTCTGTATAAAGAGCAGCTGTATCTTGAACTGAATTATGTATTCATCAGGTCCGCGGGACTGACGGGTTCAGTGTCTGCGGGTCCTGCATGTCGGAGCTGTTAAAGTTCACAACTAAGTTCATAGCTTAGATGTGATCGATTACAGGAGGATCCTGCGTGTCAGAGAAATGTAAGACCCCCTGTCACTGAAACCATCACCTGACGAATTCAGGTCTTAGCGAACTATACAGCTGCTCTGTATACAGGATACAAAGCAGCTGTATCTCAAAAAGTAAAAATACATTTTAGTAAAATAGATTTAGGAAGTTGCACCAATCACATTGATGCATAATTTTATTTAAAAAACAAAAACAAAAAATTATATCAAAGGTGTACATAGCCTTTAAGCCATTGAAAAAGTCAAGTTAAAAGAGTTGTTCAGTTTGGTTTTGTCCACAGGATAGGTCATCAGTGCTGGGTAACTGCAGTTCTGCTCCTAGTCACTTAAAGTATAGCTAAATGTTTGACAAACTTCTGACATGTCATAGTCACATGTCAAAAGTTTGTATTGGTGGGGATCCGAGCACGGAGACCCCCACCAATCGCTAGAACGAAGCAGCTGAAGCGTTCGTGTGAGCGCTCAGCTACCTCTTTCTGTTTGGCTTTTTCCAGAAATAAATGTATCGGAGTACGGGCTCATAGACTTTCTATTGACACCGATACATTTATTTCCGGAAATAGCCGAACAGACACAAAGCAGCTGAGCGCTCACACGAACGCTTCAGCTGCTTCGTTCTAGCGATTGGTGTGGGTCTCCGTGCTCGGACCCCCACCAATCCAAAATTCTGACATGTCACTATGACATGTCAGAATTTTGTTGAACGTTTAGCTACACTTTAAATAGGATCAGAGCTGCAGTACTGCAGCACGGCCACTATACAGTGGTCGTAGCCATACAAGTCAAGTTAAAGGGAGTCTGTCACCAGAATGTCAGAGTTAAACTAGTAACAGGGTATTGTAGAGGAGACTAACCAGTTTCTAGCGTTTATTTTCATTTTCTGCTTACTGGCTCCTTTGTAGAGAAATATGTAAGGAAATATGTTTTATTAAGTTTATGCTAATGAGCATTTAAGTGCAATAAGGGCGTTACAAATGCACCAAAATGCTCTTACTTCGCTCCCCAGTTCAACTCCCCTTCCTTCTTACATTGATTGACAGGGGCAGCGTAATCAGTGCGTTCATGCCTGGCCTGCCTGCAACGTGTGAGTGTCCCTGCTCCTCACTCGGCGCATGCGCAGTACGATCTTTCTGCTCGATGTTCGAATCGGCAGTACTGCGCATGCGCCGAATAAAGAGCAGGAACACTGCACATGCGGAGTACTGCCGATTAGAACGTCGGCATTTAGCTGAGTGGTTTTTCCACTCACTATTAATGCAGCGTGTGGATGAGATTTGTTCTATCTCATCCACTTTGTGCTACTGTATTATGCTGCAGATTTTCCGCAACTAAGCCTGTTGCGGAAAATTCGCAGTATTTATGCAACTGTCCTTAAAAACTTTTTCATTTTTATTTTATTTCCATTTAACTGCAGTGCAAAAATGGTTGGGGACTGCTGCCCTAATAAACTCAACTATATGAGGGATCTGGGAAATCAGGTCCTGCATGGATGCAAATCAACAGTGAAAAACGGAATTTTTTTACAGCCGATTTGACACCTGTTCGTGTGAAAAAGTCCTATGGGAGGACACATCTGGATGGTGCAAAAGTACTAAGAGCTAGGTGTCAATTATTTTATGTTGTATTTTATTTTTCAGGTCCACAGAGATAAATGTCCCTGGTACACTCAGTTCCTTCACAGTGAATATGGTTATTTATACAGATGCGGATTTTGGCGTATTGCTGACTGAAAATGAGCAGGTATATGTGGAAAGCACTGTCTATGTTTCAGTGATCATACCAAGTCTGGAAACAGAAACTTTTAAACTTAAAGTGCTTGACATATATGCTGAAGTCTCCGAATCCGGCCCAACATACTATCTACTAAAAGATGGGTAAGTTTGCAGCCCACTTAGCTATGGATTATGGATAGTAAATACAGATGTAACAGAGCGGAGTTTGTCAGAAGACTTGATCTTGTCCTCAGACACAACATGATATCTTAGAGTGTTTGCTGTCGTTCTACATAGGACATATTATACTATCTCACCTCAGACAGATAGTAACACGATGTATAGTCACAATACAGTCACAAATTTATATTCACCTCTTCAGCATCTGTAGCTATGTTTGCGCTTGTGTTGTTATAGATAATTGCATGAAAAGATAGAAATGGAGCTCCAGCCCCTATAAAGATATTCTTTTAGATTTATCGATATAGAATCTTGGACCTATTCAGATATAATGATAATATTCTGGCTGCCTGTAGATGCCAATAGCAGCCACTTGCTTCATATACAGCTCCGGTTTAGGACGAGGCACCATTTAGCCATTTTTAGAACGCGTCAAACGGTCGTAACACTCATTTGTTGGGCTAGCAACGTGACGTTTTTTTGTGATCAATGCAGGTTTATTTTCTTAAACACATAATTTTTGCTTTTGTAGCATTTTTAGTCTTCTAGTTTTAAAAAAAATATATATATATATGCTTTTTTTCATTTTTAGCTCATTTATTCTGGTACTAATATAGTTGAACCTTAAAATAGACTTTTTATTTGTGATCATCAATGTCTACCATAAATTTTGAAATGCTGCATGTCTATTTTAGGGTAGTTTGGCCCAGGCTAGCGTTCCAACTATGATTGCCACAGTGGAGCGCTTTTTTTCTTTTTTGGGGGGGGGGGGCGGATATATTATGTGTAATTTATTATTTAATTTAAAAAAAATTACACTATACCTTTCCACTGTAACTGGTGCACAGCAGCCGTGTTACAGGGGAAATCAGCCCTGTCACAGTGAATATTGTCATTTATAGTGGAAGGTTGTTGCTGGGTCTAAGACCCAGCAAAGACCTAGTGGCATCCCGGCAGGACCAATAGAGGCAGCAGCCTCTTTTCTATACATAGCGCTCTTTGAGCGCTGTGTACGGGAGTACAGACAGGACAGAAGCGGCAAAAGCTACTTCTGTCTTTTCTCCAGGGTATCTGGCAGCCTCTCACTGGCTGGCACCCGACATTCAGCTGCCCAATTTTTCTGCAAGCTTAAACCCGTGCCATATATATACAGTGGGCAGTACTCAACCGGTTAAATGAAATCTTTATAAGGCCAGGATCACACACATAATTTTGATACAGTTTTTGGTTCAGATTTTTGAGCCAAACACAAAAGTGGTCACAAAATAAATGAGATGCACCAGTCTTTACTTTATAAATTTTCCACTTCTTGCTTTGGCCAAGAAAAACGGAGCCAAAAACAGCATCAAAACTGTGTGTGTGATCCTGGCCTAACGCTATGTTCACACAGCGCCATTTGAAGGCTGAAAAAATGATGCGTAAAGCACAAGCGGTTTTTAAGCTGTTTATCAATAAATCGTGTATTTTGATGTGTGTAGGAGGCTGTTTTACAGGCGTTTTTTTATGTGTTTTTGTCTACCCTGAAATTCAATGTTTCACTGAAAGAAAAAAGGGGTACAAACAGGTGCAAACATAGGGCATTTCCCACGTAGGATGTGGAACAGGCGATGGTGATGGTGATATCGACCCCTGTTCTTTAGGTTTGTAGATTTTTTCAGGGAACTGCAAGCCACGGTTTTTGCCAGAAACAAAGGCTTTGTCCGGTCTTGAAATGATAGCAGTATTCAAGAATGGCACCTTGGACAGATGAAGATATCTAAAAAAAATCAGCCCTTGGATCGGCGCTATGCCCTAGCAACTCTACTCCCTCTGCTGCTGCCACAGTGAGGACTCCTCCACGGATCTCAGGACTCTGTATCAATATATGTATTGCTTCTCACATTTCCTTTATCTCTGTGATACTGCCTGAGGAAGGAGCCGGTTCGTCTCCGAAACGCGTCGCCTGTATCGTACTTATTAAATAATTTTTGATCTACAGAATGTCTGCCTCGTTACCATGCGACACTAGAAACCAGCACTACATTGCGCTTAAAGGGAACAGCGCCGATCCAAGGGCTGATTTTTCAGGTATCTTCACCTGTCCAAGGTGCCATTCTCGCAATACTGCTATCATTAAATTCAATGTACGTATGACACAACACTTAGAATTATCCAAGATCCAACGATCCCATTGAAATGACTTTTCTACACAATGAGTAATGTAATTAAAATTTTGTTTTTTTTGTGAAGATGTACAACTAGTGGACTAACTGCTGATCTGATGAGTGTGCTGAGTAATGGAATATCCTCGGAATCACGGTTTTCAATGAAAGTTTTCCAGATTTCTGGTTCTTCCATTGTCAATCTCTACGCTAAAGTTAAAATCTGCACAGACGATTGTCAAACAGTAAGTTCTATAGATGTCATAGGTGATTTTATTATCTGAGCCTAAGAAACAATGACATTACTTTATCATTTCATTTAAGTACTGCAATATGTCAGTGATTTCATAGTTACATAGGACAAAGGAAAATTCTATCTTGCATCTACCCTACAGACCTAGCTGATTTCATAACAGTCGCTGGTAACCAGAAGTCCACACCTACCAACATTTAAATCCCCAAAATCTGTACAGTATTTTGCCCCGACCCCATTGTGCCCAGGAACACACCCAAAATGCTTGGCAGCCCCCACCTTGCATGCAAATTTGCATAAAACCACCCCTTTCAGTGGTCCGCTTTGCGGGATTGTCACACAAAAAATTTAATCGTTGGCAAGTTTGGAAGAAGTCTGTAGTCTGAGAAAGAAGGACATTGCAGGATCTGAGATAGGCCTGCTCTTCTGAGAAGAGCCCAGTGTGATCATACTGTTCCGTATGCAACATGAAGATTTTTCTAACAACCCAATATAAACATATTCATTAAAGTGGTTTTCCCATGAGGGGAATTTATGACATATCCACAGGATATGTCATAAATGTCAGATAGATGAGGGTCCCACCATGGGACCCGCACCTATCTCTAGAACGGGGCTGCCTAAACCCCGTTCTGGCTTTTTGTGCTCACACTGCCTCCCGGCCACTTACTGATTACATGGTCTGCATTTACGAAACAAGCGTAACTCGCTAAGCTACGCTGTTTCCGTAACTCCCATAGTAGTGAATGGCAGTTACAGAAGCAGAATAGCATGCGAGCTGTGCTGTTTCCGTAACTATCATTCAGTTCTATGGGGCTTACGAGCACAGCGTAGCTCAGCGAGCTACAATGTTTTCTCCTTCATGGTCGGAAATCAGCCAGAACACAGAGAGGTAGAACGGGGGTTTAGGGGCCCCATTCTAGAGATAGGTGCGAGTTCCAGTGGTGAGACCCACATCTATCTGACATTTATGACATATCCTGTGGATATGAGGAAACAAAGTTTGATCAGCACATTCCAACAAAATCAAACAAAACATGTATAAAGCAGCAAAGAAGCCTAAGACTGCAAACAATACATTTTCCAAAACTGGCGACAGCACATTGAGAACGCTAATGTCACCTAAACACTATGAATAAATAAATAAATAAATAAATAAATATGCATTACTGCTGAATTTACTTACAATAGTGAGGTTCTTAGCGCACATTTTGATCAAACTGTGTTTGCCCACCTGCCACAACAAGGCATCCTCTGTAAGGTGGGAACCTACTCTGCACATACACCCAGGACTGGGACTAAGCCTACATATGTCCAGGGATGGTAGGAACCAGCATTAAACTAATAAGTGTATGTTCACACGCACTGTTTTCAGACGTAATTCGCTCCATTACGCCTACAAACATCTGCCCATTGCTTGCAATGGGTTTTACGATGTTCTGTTCCCACGAGGTGTAATTTTACGCGTCGCTGTCAAAAGACAGCATGTAAAAAGACGCCCTCATCAAAGCATGTCACTTCTTGGGACGTTTTTGGAGCCGTTTTTCATTGACTCCATTGAAAAACAGCTCCAATAACATCTGTAAAAAACGCAGAGAAAAACGCGAGTAGTTACAAAAACGTCTGAAAATCAGGAGCTGTTTTCGCCTGAAAACAGCTCCGTAATTTCAGACATATTTTGTTAAGCCGTGTGAACATACCCTTAAAATCACCCAGGGTAGAATGGGAGGAGTGCAAGATCAAAAAATGCAGGCAGTCAACCCCACATATATGCAACACATAAGAGGAAACAAAGTTTGATCAGCACATTCCAACAAAAGGAAACAAAACATGTATAATATTTTTTTTACTTTTTGAGATACAGCATCTATGTATCCCTGATACATAGAAGCTGTATCTTGCGCTCACACCTGAATCTGTAAGGTCTGCAGGACTAACGACTTTGGTGACAGCGGGTCCTTCATGCCTCTGACACACAGGACTTACCTGTTATTGATCACATCTATGTTCATAACTTGGATGTGATCGATAACATGTGGATCTGACACGCAGGACCCGCTGTCACCAAAGCCGTCATTCCCGCTGACCTTACAGATCCAGGTTTCAGCACAAGATATAGCTTTTATGTATTCAGGATACATAGGAGCACTATCTCAAAAAGCAAAACATTTTTTTTAATAAATACCAATTACAAAGTTGCAATAAATACCACATTACTACTAATAATAAAAAAAAATAAAAATGTATTTACTAAAACACAGTTTTTAAAGGTTTACATAGCCTTTACAGGGGTTGTCCAGGCATATTCACACAGTGCGTTTTGCTGTTTTTTTGGTGATGTTTTTCAATTTTTCAAAATACAGCATGCGCAAAAGAGATAAAAAAAAATCTAATTACCGGCCCTCAAACACTACCCAAAAATGGTATTTGAAAATGTATTTATATAAAAATAGATAAAACAGACAAAATTTACTCTATCATACATATACCACAAAATCTATCAATAAAAACAATATATCAAATATGTAGCATGAATATATATTTCACAATAGAAATAGAATATTGGATCGCAATAGTTTGACATAGGTGTATGAACCTAATTGCAATAGAAGCTCTCTACTTGAATTCTTTAGGTTTATAATTCTGCTATAATGAAATGCGCTATGTATATCCGCTGCAGGGCTCTTGCTATACGGACTAATTATAATTCCTCAAATCCATGCATTTGTACACGACTAGTCCGTATCACAAGGGCCCTGCATCAGACATACATAGCGCATTTCATCTATAGCGCACCATAAGTGTGGAATATTGTTATTGATAATATTGTGGTATACATTTGATACAATATATTTTGTCTGTTTGTATTTCTATAAAAATGTATATAAAAAGCATTGTCAAATACCATTTTTGTGTGGTGCTTAAAGAGGCTCTCACAGAAAAGATTCAGAAGTGTCAGGATTCTGAGTACACATGACGTCCAGGCTGGATTTCATGTGTATTCATTATCAGGACACTTGATTAACGTTAATCTCTGTGTATGTGGCTGCACATCGCTGCTGTGTAAATGAATGGAGAGGAGTGTATGATGCTGACTGGTCACTGATTGGTCAGCGTCATACACGTAAACACGCCCAGTTAAAAACACAATACACGCCCAGTTGGACATACGAAAAAAAACACGCCCAGTTGTCCATTTCAAAGCTCATTTGCATATATATAAAATAGCTCATAACTTGGCCAAAAATGAACGTTTTTAAAAAAACAAAAACGTTACTGTTATCTACATTGCAGCGCCGATCACATGCAATAGGCGATAGGGATTTGAGAATCTGGTGACAGAGCCTCTTTAAGAGCAATTGATTTTTTTATTTAAATATAAAATTCACTACATACAACTGTGTTTTGGTTTGTGGCGTTTTCATAGCTTTTTTTATGGTCAGTGTTTTATTTAAAACGCAGCATGCTCTGGTGGTGGAGTTTTTTTTTCCCAAAGGCCTCTCTATAGCATTTTCAAAACTCCAGAAAAAAAAAGTACAAAATAACACTAAAAAAAAAAAGTAACACCACTAAAAACGGCATAACAAAAGCCATTCCATTTTACAAAATGCTGCCATTTTAACGTGCATTTTTTTTCATGCAGTTCAAAACGCCATAAAAAAAACTCTGTGTGGTATAAAAAAAACAAACATATACTTTCTGCATACATTACCGTAATAAATATTATAAGGCTGGAATCACACGTGCCGTTTTTGTGGTGGTTTGCCATTTAGCAAAGAAAAATATACATCCACATGTTGCTCAATCAAAGTCACATTGTATCCCTAACCTTTAGGACACCCACAGACGTAGACGATTTCTTGCCAAATTTCTGCCGTGTATACGCAGCATTTCCACAGCACAAATTCGAACATGTTACATGCAGATTTTGCTGCGGATTTTGCTGTGGATTTCACTCCTACTGCATTGAAAAGAGTGAAATTAGCAGTGAACATCCAGAACAAAATAATTATGCTGCGTATTTGATAATCCACAACATCGTCTCTGATTTCCTTGTGAAAAATATTCAGCAGCATGTGGATGAGTTTTTTAAATCTCAACAACTTGCCAGCGACAGTCTTCCACTGCGGATGGTAAATCTGCAACAAATCTGCTATGTGTGCAGGGGACCTTAGAGAAAAAATTTTGTGAGCTGTACGTCATAAGGTGCATTTAAAAATGTTTTAATTTTGTGCACCTTTGTTGATTTATAAAAGGAGCCACAATTCGGAAACATAGGAAGGAAGTGGGTGATCCGGCTAAAGGACTGTACAATTTATCTTATAAGAAATTTTTGTTTATTGCAGAATTGTACCGCAGGAACAAAATCATCATCCAATCAGGACCAGACTGCCTTATTAAATGTATTACTATATGCAGGTACATTCCCTATTAGCAAATGTGTTATTTTAACATCTGTATATAGAGGTGAGGGGGCCATTGCAAAGATTAAAATAGCACCCCCTATTGGTGCTGGTTAACACTACCACACCCCTAACTACTTGGGACAGAAATTTACACAAAATATGCAGAACCAGTAAGAAACCACTCAGGACACACAGACCAATACACAATATAATTGAATGCGGTTGCCCACTTTGAACATGCCCTTTCCATATGCGCTAACATGTCAAATGGAGATAATAGAGGGTGGTCCTCTATTTAGAATTAAAAGGGGAAGAACCTCCAGCAGCTCTTGATTTGGAAATCTGCCGGCATGACGACCATTCATTTTAATGAGAGCTGTGTAATATCTGATTTTCCCCTGCAACACTGGGGAATTGAACACTCGGTGTCTGGTTTCCCCAGTGACAACAGCTAAATGGTGTTCATTTACAAGCATATAGCAACCCTTATGTAAGCGCTGTCCTTTTGATGGTCAAAGTACGCAGTGCATTGATAAAATACAGTCCGCTGAATGGATGCTCCTGTGTAAATACACAACGGACATTTTTACTATCGCAGTCCATGCTCGGGCCTCAAATTGGGACACGTAAATGACAAAGTTCCTCAACCTTTTATGGGTTCATTTATTGTATATGAATACAAGTTAAAATGAGATATAAAAAGTCCCCCACATCTAATATCAAATCTAATTCAGTAAAATATTAATGTTTTGAAGGGGTTATCCCCCTTTTACAATCCCTTTTGTTGAAAGCATCTCTCGAAAATACAGAAAGCTGATGATAATCCGTAATCTGTAAGGGAAACCAGTAACAAGTGTGATATTCCCCTACAGTTCCACCACAGTAAAAATAAAACATTACATTGTGGTCATTAAAATCAATGGACTGTCCATGTAATGCTCAGATTGGTCATGTCTTCCAAGAGTGAGAGAGACTTCCTAGCAGCACTTTACTTAGGTTGATTGATGGAGATTCTCAATGAGGGACTCCCCTCTATTCAAGAATTGACAATTATCAACTATCAACAGGATAGGTGATCATTGTTTGATTGCTGCAGACCCCACCGATCGCACGAATGTGGGTCCTGAACCACAGTTCCTCCTCACTACTTGACTGCAGTGAGGAGGACTTTAAATGGAGCGGTGGTTGACCATACGCACTGCTGCTCCATTTAAAATTTATAGGAATGGCGGAAACAGCCGAGTACAAAGCTTGGCTGTTTCCGTCAGCACCGCAGACATTGAATGGAGCGGCAAGCGCATACTTGACCGCCACTCCTTTCAATCTCCTCCTCACTGTAAGAGGTGGCCCGAGGAGAAATGGGGGGGTTTGGGATCCTCGTTCAAGCAGTTGGTGGGGGACCAAGCTTTGCAGCCCCTAGCGAACAGACAATTATTGTACAACCACTTTAACTCAAAATATGCTAATAACATGCCCCTAAATATAAAATATTTAAAATGAACTCTATAACAGATTTCACATACCACTCATAGTTATCAGCGACAAGAGCTCTAGCGCATACATTTTCTTGGAAAATATGTTTTACAACTCTCATAACAAACTCAATGATTCATGGTAAAATTGCACATTTTAACAACCTCAAGGCTATGTATTGATGAAAGGGTGGGAAATGCAAAGTTCTTGTGAAACAGTCAGTTATAAGCCAACATTTTCAGGTCTAACTAGTATATTTCATTCTGAAACATCATATCTAAGTGTATACTTTGCTTTTTTTTTTTTCAGATGAAAAATTTGTGGATAGCTCTGTTAATGGTAAGTATACTGTTCTGTGAGAGTATATATAAAGAAAATTGTAGATATACAGGTATATTCAGACATTGCGGTTGAGGTGCAGTTAAAACCACATTAAAAAAAATGCATGCAAAAACTGCATGCAGTTTTACACCGATTTGGTGAGGGTTTTTTTATGCACTTTTAACTGTACCAAAAGGCCCCTCTGCCACATAACAAGACACCAGTTGTCTAAATGGCACATAATAGGTGAGGGGTCTTGTTACAGATTTTGCATTGGGGCCCAGAAGCTTTAAAGGCTATGTACACCTTTGAAGACTTTATTTTAGTAAAAAAAAAAATATATATATATATATATATATATATATATATTTATTATAGTGTTTAATGCAACTCTTTAAAAAAAATTGTGACAGTTTTTTTTTTTACTTTTTCAGATACAGCTTCTATGTATCTTGAATACATAGAAGTTGTGTCTTGCGTTGAAACCTGAATCCATCTGGCCAGCAGGACTGATGGCTTCGGTTTACGACGGGTCACGCATTATCCACCTGTTATCGATCACATATAAGTTATGAACTTAAATGTGATCGATAACAGGTGGATCCTTCGTTTAAGAGACACGCAGACACGCAAGACCCACTGTCACGGAAGCCATCTGTCATGCTGACCTGACGGATTGAGGTTTCAGCGCAAGATACAGCTTCTTTCTATATATCCAAGATACATAGACGTTGTATCTCAAAAAGTATCAAATATTTTTAATAAAAACCAAGTACAAAGTTGCATTAAACACTATAATGATACATTATTTTAGTAGAAGAATAGTCTTCAAAGGTGAACATAGCATTTCTGAAACACTCTACACATAAGAAAGATAAGTATACCCTCTCATATGCTGCTGAGGAGGCTGTGGAGCTGCTCCGTGTGTCACAGGAACGGGGCTAGGTAAGTACATGCTTTTTTTTTATTTGTTTGTGGGATGTGTCTACAAGGGGGGGCTGTGTGTCGCTATCTACAAGGGGGCTGTGTGCCATTATCTGCAAGGGGGGCTGAGTGGCACTGTGTACAGGGGGGCTGTGTGCCACTATTTGCGATGGGGCTGTGTGGTACTATCTACAAGAGGGGGATGTCTGGCACTATCTACAGGGGTGTGTGTGTGTGTGTGTGTGTGTGGCACTATCTACAGGAGGCTGTGTGGCTTTATCTACAGGGGGTGTGTGGCAGTATCCACAAGGGGAGCTGTGTGGCACTATCTACAAGGGGGGGTGACACTATCTACAGTGGTTTTGTGTGTGTGTGTGTGTGTGTGTGTGTGTGTGTGTGTGTGTGTGTTACTATCTACTAGGAGGGGAGTGTGGCAATATCTACAAGAGGGGGCTGTGTAGCACTATCTACAAGGGGGTGTGGCACTAACTACAAGGGGAGGCTGTTCATTATGTCACCATACAGTCTCATTAGCCTCAGTTATACAATCTGTTATAGTCCGGCACTGACCTCTTTATTTATTTTCTTTAAATTTATTGTTATGTTAACTCCCTTATATAACTATATTGCTTGTAAAATGTACAAATGGTTCTATGCTCGAGTTACATTTAAAAAAATGCATTACAAAGGGGGAATTCTGCCGTGAAAATCCCCACCTTTTTGTTTTTTTTCTTTTGCAAAAGAATGAGCATGCTGCGGATTTCAAAACAGCAGCGCACTCTAATTTCCACACAGATTATTCCGCAACATTTGGATGGGGTTTTTTTTTTTGTATTTTTTTTAAATACCCTTTTTATTATCAGTTTTCACATTTTCTTACAAACATTTCACGTAAAAGTTACATCATGAGTGCGCAGCACTCTACTGTCATGGAATTAACTTTGAATTAAATTCAACATAACACATAAACATATAAACATATGAACATGGCATAATTGTCTATCTTCAGATGGACCGAAAGCATGACTTCCCCCAACCCCGACACGACCTAGGTCATTAATAAGTTTCTACTCATCCTTTTTCCCCCAGCTGATTCAGAGTTGCAACCCCCCCCCCCTAAAGTGCCTGCCAAGAGCTGTGTACAATACCACTTTGTGTACTGGAAGGGCCTAACAATTTCCGCTATTTCGGCTGCTGTACATTGCGATTCTATGAATGTTTGCCACTTATCAAATAGCTTCTTGGTTCCCGTTTCCTTCCGCCTTTCCACCTCCACCCTCTCAAGAACCAATAACTGTTTCAGCCGCGACACAATCATTTCTAATCCCGGCATGTCTGCCTCTAGCCATTTACTCAGGAGGCATCTCAAGGCTACCAGTAGAACCGTGTGCACCAGCACGGGAGGTGATCTCACTCCTCGAACACCCTCTTCCTCCGGCGGCCGCGCCTGATGGAATAGTAGCGCTTGCGGTGTCATTGGGAGATTCGTTTTCCAATGGTCCTCAATATATTTCTGTACCATCCCCCAAAATCGTTTTGTATGTACACACCCCCACACTCCATGCCACAAATTCGTCAGTGGTGTATTGCACTTGGGACAACTTGTAATGCGGTCAGGGAAAGATTGTGAAGGCAGAATATTAAAGCCATATATAGCTGCATGCATCAACTTAAAATAGGTTTCCCTCCAGCTCTCATTTATCACACTCTTCCGTACCGTCTCCCAACCCCCCAGTATGATCTCTCCTATACCTGGATCCTGAGTCCACCGTTCCCAGCTTTTAAAACTAATCCTTGATTGCGGCCAAACAAAACCATCTCTCAATGCTCCATACAGCCCCGAAATGGTCGCCTGCCCAGTTGTTGGACCCATGACCTCATCCAGAGTGTGCGAGGTAGCTTCCTTACTCAAATCCCTGAGCCTGGAGGTGCAAAATGCTCGTACCTGAAGTACTTGCAAAAAATTGACCCTCCCTGCTATGTGTCTGAGTTTAGTGGTGATTTCCTCCCCAGTTAACCACCTCTTTTCCTCTGTGTGCATAAGATCCCCTGCATTTCCCATGCCTACCCTCCCCCATGAGGCAATTCCGTCCCCCTTGTCTATTCCCGGTAAAAACTCTGGATGTCTGCTTAACGGCATATATTTCGAGACCAGGTGAGGCAGCCCAAACTGTTTACGTACCACTTTCCAAGCTAGAACTGTATCTCTCAATACAATGGAGGTTTTGAGAAGGCACGGAAGAGAAGCAACTCTACAATGTAACAAAGCTTTTAGGTTCCAGGGTGAGGCATACTCCCCTTCCAGATCTAAGTTGGAATAATTGCTTGTCTCATGAAGCCAATCTACTACATGGCGAAAAAGACAGACCACGTTATAACCCCTGACATTCGGAAAGTTCACACCCCCTTCTTGTTTACCCATCATAAGCTTGGTAAGTGCTATGCGCGGCCTTTTTCCTGCCCATATAAATTTAGTGAATGAAGCCGTCAGTTTCAAGACATCCACATGCTTCAATAATAGAGGAAGTGTTTGAAAGGGGTATAGCAATCTGGGGAAACTAACCATCTTAATCAGATGGCATCTTCCCAGGAGGGACAACGGCAATTGGCCCCATCTAGTGAGTTCCGCTTGTATTTTTTTAATTAACGGGGGATAATTTAGGCCATACAGAGTGTCTGGTGCCCTCCCTATTTTGATACCCAGATAAGTAATGCAGTGCTCAACCGGTGATATCCCGCAACCCAAGGATTTCCAAAAGGTCTTAGGCAATGGCCTGCCCAACTCCAGCAGTTCGCTCTTAGCTATGTTGACTTTATATCCCGAGCATTGTCCAAATTCCTGTAAAAATTGAAAAACCTTCCCTAAATGCTCTTGAGGATTCGACATAAAAAGTATGACATCATCAGCGAACAGGGCTAATTTCACTGCACAAGACCCTACTTGAATGCCTCTGAACATATCCGATTCCTCCAGGTATCTAGCCATAGGTTCCAATGCCAGATTGAATAACAGGGGTAATAGGGGGCAACCCTGTCGTGTTCCTTTATGTAATTGGAAGGGATCTGATAGGAACCCTGAGGAGTGAACACGTGCTTGCGGGCTATTGTAGACTCCCTTCAGGAAGACCCGGAAGTCTCCCTGAATGTTCATTTTGTCTAGCACCATCCCCAGCCATTCCCATTGTATGTTATCAAAGGCTTTCTCTGCATCTAGCGCTAAAAGTGCCGGCCTGGTACCTGGATGGGGATCATGCCTGACTGTTTCTAGCACCGTCAACACCTTGCGTAGATTTGTCACTGCTGCCCTGCCCTTTACAAAGCCTACTTGGGACTTTCCCACCAGTATGGGTAGATACATAGCCAGCCGATTGGCCAGAATTTTTGGGAGCAATTTCTGATCTTGGTCTATCAGCGAAATGGGACGGTACGCCCCCGGGTCAAGAGGATTCTTCCCCTTTTTGGGTAGCACCTTTATATGCGCTACTTTAGCTTCTGCTGGTAAAGCCCCCGTGCCTAGTAAAATATTATAGTATGCCACCAAGGTAGGACTGATTTCCTCTCTCAGAGATTTAAAAAACTCCCCTGTGAATCCATCCGGACCCGGGGCCTTTCCGTTAGATAAGGTCTTAATGGCGCTCCAGACTTCCTCTAATGTAATCTCTGCGCTCAAGTGACCATTTTGCTCCTGGGTGAGCCCTGGCAGCTTCACCTTCTCCAAAAATTCCCTCCCTTTTTGGAGATCTATGGGTGTTTCTGAGTAAAGGGCTTGGTAGTACTTACTTAATATGGTATTGATTTTTTTTGGGTCTGAAGTAGGAGTTCCATTTGATTCGTTAAGTGTTGATATGTGCGACGGTGCATACCTCCCTTTTGCTAATCGCGCTAATAATTTGCCCGCTTTATTGCCGAAACGCATTAAATCGGCATCAAATTGGGACCGGTAAATACTCTCTCTTTTGTCTAACCACTGATCAAACTGTCGCTTGGCTTCCCTCCATTCCTCCCCCAATGGCAGTGATGGAGAGTGTAGAAATGCTGTGTATGCACACCGTAATCTGTCGCTCGCTGCCTTGTATCCTTCGGTCGTCTTACGTTTAAGATTAGACATATATTGCATGATTTTTCCTCGTATTACCGCTTTAGCTGTACGCCAATACAATGACGGTTCCGAGCGATGCGATACATTATCCCCATCAAATTCCATCCACCACCCCTTAAGCTTCTGTATAAAGCCCTCATCCTTTGCCAGAAAGGCGGGAAACCTCCAGATAAAATCCGTTTCTCTAGCTACTGTGTCGGCCAAGGTAATGGTAACCGGAGCATGGTCCAAAATGACTAGATCTTCAATTGTCGCTTCACGTAAACGCCGCGATAATGCGTCACTAACTAGCAAGTAATCAATACGCGACCATGACTGATGAACATGGGAGAAATGTGTATATTCCCGCGCATCTGGGTGTAGACTCCTCCACGCATCTATTAGGGCCGTGTGTCTTAAAAAGTCGGGCAAGATCTTATCTCTATTTCTCTGCGAACTAGTCCCTGCGCTCCTATCCTCCTTTGAAGATCTTACAGTGTTAAGGTCTCCCCCTAGAATCAAAAACCTAGTGCGATCCTGCTGGAGTTGGGATTCCAAATGACCAAAAAAACCAGTGTTAACCGTATTTGGGCCATACACATTATGAATACTGACGGTTTCCCCTGCATGCTCCATCACTAGATGGATCCAACGGCCCTCGTCATCCCGCTCCTGGGACACCAGTGTAAACACAAAATTTTTATTTACCAAAATTATAACTCCCGCCTTACCCTCCCTTGCCGACGAGCCAAAAACCTGACCCACCCAGAATTTTTGCAAATACTTAAAGGAACAGTGTCATCACAAATTATTTTTTTATATGTTAAAGATGTTAGTGCTTTATTAAAAACGTTTATATTCATTTGTGTGTTTGTGTTTTACTTTTTCTTATTTTTACACTTTTTCTTCCCTATGGGGGCTGACCTTTTTTGTTCCATTTCTGTGTGTGTCGATTAACGACACATACAGACATGGAATACGGCAGCCACAGTCCCATAGGGACTGCGAACGGCTCCCGTCCCATTGACTTCCGTGTACGGCGTCTGTGTGGGAACTGCGCATGCGCCGCTCCCACACAGTCCAATTCGAAATTGGCGCCGTCCGGCGCCATTTTCCTGTGGACCGGAAGTCGCGGGCGGACAGTAATATTACTACTTCCGGTCGCGGCTTCCGGATTTGTGCACTTGGACCAGCGGCAGCAAACGGAGCGGACGGGCCGGAGGGAGCCGCAGCGGCAGGAGCAGGTAAGAGATTTCAATGTATGTTCGTGTTTGTGTGTGTTTACTACTGTATGTAAACCTACTACGCTGTGTGTTAGCTCAAAAAATGGCGACACACAGTGTAGGAGGTTACACCGTTCAAACCCCTCGTTTATCCCGGCACTAGCCAGGATAAAGGAGGGGGGGATGCTGAGAGCTCACTAGAGCGAGAGCTTTTAACCCAATGTTGCAATGCTGCAATTTTGGGAAATAGCTCCATCTAGTGACCAAAAATGGGTAGTATTATAAATTAGAAATAATTTATAATATTTCCTGACTCGTGAAAAAAATAAAAAAAATGTGAACAATGTTTAATCACCCACACACTAAATGTTTAATAAAAAAAAAACAAACATGTTTTTCGGGCAACACCATGCCTTTAAACTCCGGCTCAGTAAGGTGAGTTTCCTGCAATAGGGCCACATCTGGGTGCAATCTTTTCATGTGTCGTAAAAGTTTGGTCCGTTTCTGTGGGGATCTCAGCCCTTTAACGTTCCAAGAGACTATTTTCATGTTATTGGGCCATGTATAAGATGAGCTAAAGTGCCTAAAAGTCGTGCTAAGTTCGGGGAGTCAGATCCGTCTTTTTCCAAGAGCCATGTATAAACATTAACAACATAACCAAAACCCGGCGTATAAGCCAGAACCAACAAGGCCAACCCCCAGCCCTTATCTAACGAAACCCTCAAATCACCTGCGGCAAGGGTTAGCAGCCCCTTCATACCCACTGGTGTACGTGACTTCACTTTTTTCTGTTATGTCAGAACACGCCCCTCCCTCCCCCTCCCCCCCAGCCTACACATATGACTCCTTCCCTGAGGAAGTAACACTTGCCCTTGCCCCCTCAATAACTCTTTGTCGCCTGTGCACACTCTTATACATTTCCATATCATCAATTTTAACAGCCTAGCGTCCGTTTGGATTATATCTTCATGACTTTTATGCAAACAGACTTAAAATCACATATCCACATGAATCTTGCTTCGCCTCAAGGTTTCCCTACCTTCTTTTCCCATATCTTCTATCACAATTTCCCCCAATCTGCCATCTGTGACAGATACAGCTAATCCCTTGCGTGGGGGAGGCATTGTCTCATTCCCGATCAATCCCACCCACAAGGAAAAATCTCAGAGCCTGATCTAACTCCCTCACTAATCTCCTGTACTGAAAATGCAGGGAAATACCAGAGTGCATACATTTCAACCTTATAACATTGTAACATTATAACCATAGGCCAGCTGTTGACCGGTACAGAGTGCCGTATACTACCGCCAAATATCTCCCTCAAAACTTTCAAATTATCTGTAAACTTATCTGTATCTGGTCGGAATCTGCAATTGGTCTACAGCGTCCACAAAATCATCATCACATCAGCTGAAATAACATGTGCTGAAAAGATCTTCGTCCGTCAATCAGGAGACGTGGATCGGGTGCGGTCCCGCGTACGCCTCTGCGGTTTCGGAGAATCCCCTCCATTTCCGGCTCGACCCCCCCCCGGGATCTTCCAGGTGTGGGCATTAAAGCTTCTGCCCAGGTTCGCTCCATATTTAGTCGGTTCCGTTTGGCTTCTCTCGACTTGTGATTCAGACTGTGTACTGGACTGTGACTCTCCTCTTGCTGTGGTCTGCGCCTACAAAGCTCCGTAAGTGCGTCCTCCGCTTCCTGTGGCGTGGTGAAAACCTTGTTCCGCCCGTTCTCTTGAAGCACCCGCAAGATGGCTGGGTACTGCAGGTTAAAACGTATTTTCGCTTGGAACAACGCGGTGCAGATCTTGCTGAAAGCCCGCCTTCGTTTTGCAACCTCCGCCGAGAAATCCTCAAAAAGTAGCACTTTCATGCCCAGTATTTCCAAGGGACGCGATCTGCTGCGGAATGCTTTCATAAGTGCCACCTTATCATTGTAATCCAACAGTTTAAAGATTACTTGTCTGGGACGAAGCGAACTGTGGTCGTCTGTTGCTGGGAGGTTTCTGGGGTCCGGCCCCACTCTATGCGCCCTCTCCACCCGGCATGGACGGGGAAGACCTAAAGCTTCTGGCAATGTCCTCTCACACACTTGTTGCAAATCAGAAGACATCACCGCTTCTTTCAGCCCCACCAGTCGCAGGTTGCTCCTCCTGGAGCGGTTTTCCAGATCCTCCACCTTGTCCCCCAACTGCGTAGTAACAGACAGCACCCCTCTGAGTTTGGATTGCAGACGCTCATTTTCATCCTCCAGCAGCGTCATACGCTGCTCTAACTCATCAGCTCTGAAAGTGACTTGTGCCAGCTCCGCATGCACGCAGTTTAGGGAATCTTGCACCGTTTTTTCGAGCGCCTTTTGCAGGTCTGCCGCTATCTGTTTGGCTACTTCTTGGGCCAGGGCTACATAATCAATGGCTGCAGGAAGAGCGGACATTATGTGCTCTGTCGGGCTTGAAAGCTGGGACTGATGGTGCTGCAGCTCATCTTCCTGTGTGTATAGCAGGGTCGCAGTGGCGGGAAGCGCCGCCATCTTACCTCCCTTTACCACGGCCGCGGCTGAGTCTTCCATGGCTGGCTTCTGCGCGCTTCTGCGGAGGTACCTGTCCATACAGGCACCACCTGTGATGATTCCGTGTGCAGGGCTGGTGACTTCACCGCTGATTGTCGCCGCCGAAGCGACTATTGCAAGCAGATAGGCTGGACGGGAGCGGGAGCTCAGTCACTCGCGTCCTGCATCCCCAGCACCGGAACCGGAAGTCTGGATGGGGTTTTGAAGCTAGTAAGTTTCTATATATATATATATATACTCTGAACTCATAGCTCAGAGGTGACAGATCTGCTTTAACTCCTTACTGACATTTGATATACATTTATGTCATAGTCGGTATATGGGGAAGTATATGCCGATGGTTTTTCTGGCAGCCTAAAGAAGGCTTCCAGGTCTGCAATCTTTGTGCTCCTATAGAATTAAATAAAAATCACAATATACTGCAATACATAAGTATTTCGGTGTATTGTACCAGTGATCAAACAATCACTTGTTAAAGTCCCTTAGGCCCTATGCACACGAACGTGCTTTTGCGGCCGCAATTCCCATGAAAATCCACGGGAGAATTGCGGTTCCATTCATTTCCACGGTCCGTGCATGGCCCAGGAGCCTGGACCGCAGAAAGAACGGACATGTTTTATTACAGCCGTGTTCTGCGGCCCAGGCTCATAGAAAATAATGAACGCAGCCATGTGTCCTGCCCGCGACTTGCGTGCGGCTCGCGGGTGACACTCCGTGGCTGGCCGACCCGAAATCACAGCCGTGCACATGGCTACTGTCATGAGCATGAGGCCTTAGGGTGATTAAAAAAATGTAATAAATAGTTTTTTGTTATATAAAAAAAATATTAAAAAATTATAGAAAAAGCTGATCTTACTTTTCCCCTAAAGTAATTAAAAAAATAAAGAAATAAACATATTAGGTATAGCTGCATCCATAAGGGAGGTTTTACACACAGCGTTTTGCTGCTGTTTTGCAAAGCTTTTTCATGCAGTTTTAGGTGCAGTCAGATGTTACATTAAGGGCTTATTTACAGAAACGTGATATACGTCCGTGCAACGCGCGTGATTTTCACGTGTGTCGTACGGACCTATGTTAGTCCATAGGGCCGTGCAGACAGTCCGTGATTTTTACACAGCGTGAGACCGTTGCGTAAAACTCACAACATGTCCTATATTTGTGCGTTGTTCGCGCATCACGCACCCATTGAAGTCAATGGGTGCGTGAAAATCAGGCGCAGCACACGGAAGCACTTCCATGGGACGAGCGTGATTCGCGCAACAGCTGTCAAACTATGAATGTAAACAGAAAAGCACCACGTGCTTTTCTGTTTACAAACATCCAAACGGAGTGTCCTAATGATGGCGGCTGCGCGAAAATCACGCAGCCACGCATCATACGGGGCTGACACACGGAGCTGTTAAGTGCCTTTTGCGCACGCAAAACGCCGCGTTTTTTGCTTTGGTTAAAATGCACACGCTCGTGTAAATCCGGCCTAAAGTCGATAGTAAAATCTCAAATGCACTACACACAACTGCGTTTTGGTCAATGGCGGTTTTTTTTCCAAACACTGCATGCTGTGGGTATGGTGCTTTTTCAAGCGTTTTTCCCGTAGATTTTTTAAAACGCCAGAAAAAAAACATATTCAAAATGACACCACATAAAAAACATAACGAAACACCACTAAAAAACACCATAAAATTTGCAGTTTAATTGCCAGAACATTTCTGTGTGAAGGAAGCCTAAATATCTGAACTGTTCTAATATAATGTTATTTAACGCACCATAACAAAAAGAAACTGCCAGGATCGCTGTTTTTTGGTCAATGTACCTCCCCAACGAAAGTAAATAAAAAGTGATCAAAAAGTCATATGTACCCCAAAGTGGTACCAATAAAAACAGCTACCACCGCAAAAAAAAAAAAAAAAAAATAACAAGCCTACAGAAAGCTTCATCCACAAAAAAATGTTACATTTATGGCTCTAAAAAAAATTTGTTAAAAATTTTTTTTGTTTTGCCATATATTGACTGTGGTGGTAAGGGGTCAATGAAATAGATGATCCCTCCCATTCTTAATTCTGTATGAAGTGGCTTCCAAAGTGTTCTATTGAAGTAGGAAAAACATTGCAGTATGTCGACTGATCGCTCCCTTTTCAAGAGCAAAACATAGTTTCTCATAAAATGAACAGACAGGATTTTGGAAAAAGGTTTTTATTGCTCTTAAAAGAAAAAACTAAATAAAAGTATTGCAATTACTGTATGATACTTTTCAATAGCTTACTGAAATAAAAGAAAATATGTTAAACAGCAAGCTTTTGAGACTACCTAGGTCTCTTCATCAGGCATGGTATATCTAAACACACACGTGCACACGCACACAGTGTAATAAATGTACATTTAAAAAAAAAAAAAACAGCGTTCATAGTGAGTGCTGATTAACTTGTTATATCGGCGCTCGTTTAAAAGTTTTACACGGGCCCATGCAAACTGTAAGGGGATGAACAATCGTTAGTGCGATGGTTCGGTCCCCATCCAATTTGTATATTGTCGGCAGCACATACCCTGTTTACCTCCTGCATTATTGCGGACAATGATAATGTTATAGGTGGCATAAAAAGTGCGATCAGCCGACAAATGAGCATTTGCTTGTTTGCCAGCTGATTGTTGACATGTTTACATGTACCAATGATCGGGAACGAGCAATCGTACGAACACTCATTCGCCCGATAATTGGCCCCTGTAAATGAGCCTTCACTCCATAATTAGTTGCCAGATAAGTAGTGTGAAAGTTTTATTGTCTCCATATTTATGTTTTTTCAGAGAGCTGATGCTCATAATATACATAGAGCAGTAACCTTAGATGTTGTAACATGACACAAAATCCTGAAACAAATTCAGTCCTGTGTTAAGTGTGTCATCAATATCTTTGGGATTGCCTCTTTATATAACATACTGAATGTCCAATATGTCCTGGGCTACAAAAAAAATGTAGTCATAGGTAAATGTATATTTCTCTTTAATTGTGTGGCAATGAGACCTCATCCTTGCATTCAGTTTCTGTCCTGTTTCTCCAACATAGGGTCACCTAATAGTACATTTAGTACACAGAATCGGGTACATAACATTGGATGTAGAACATGTGAATGTGCCAGCAATCCTTTAGTCCTGCTGTATGCTGGGGATCTCTATCCTGCCTGTGGTCATAATATGGGAAGGTTTTGCAGCTCCTTACATTGCAGGGATAGGTTCCGGTTTGTGTGTCAGAGAGTTATGAACTCCTGATCATAGTGTTTCTCAAATTTGGAGGTTGTCTGTAACATAGTAGAGGACGATAAAATTTTGCCATGGTCATCCTTGTGTAGGATATGATGTATTTTTCTTGCAGCTCTCCTTAGTACCTCTAGCTGTGGATTGTGCATTACAGAATATTATGTATTTTGCTGTTTTAATTTTCTATGCTTGTGTCCAGAAAGTTAATTGCCATATGAATAGCTCAACGGTTTAAATTGGGATGAAATTCATTAAATTTTTCATGGAATTATCTAGACTGGGGGTCTCAAACACGCGGGCTGTGGGCCGCATGCAGCCTGAGGCTGTCATCTGTGGCCCGCAGGGCACCGTAGCTCCCTTGGGAGAGGAGAGAGCAGGCCGAAGGAGGAGTTCACCGATGCTCCTTCATGACATCATGAACATCAGTACCTTTCCCGCGCTGGATCGTTGGTGGTAGGTGAGCAATGGCCACACAGCCCCCTGTAGATAGCGCCCCACACATCCCACCCTGTTGACAGCGCTACACCCCCCCCCCTCCCTGTAGATAGCTTCTTAGGGTCTCACTCTAGGAATGGAATCCCCAGCCAGGGCATTGCCGACACTCTGGCCATGGTTTACTCTGCTGGAGAAGCCCCTGAAGTCACTGTCCATATATAGACAGTGATGTCAGGGTCTTCCACAGAGCCGGAGTCCCAGAGCAGAGCCTATACTAGACTATACTTCTCCGGGACTCCTACCCTGGGGAAGCCCTTGACATCACTGTCCATATATGGACAGTGATGTCAGGAGCAGAGCTGGAGTCCAAGTCCGAGTGCTATAAATGGCTCTGCTCCGGGACTCCAGATCTGGGGAAGCCCCTGACATAACTGTCAATATATGTACAGTGATGTCAGAAGCAGAACAGGAGACCAAGACAGAGCGCTAGAAGCGGCTCTGGCTCTGGGACTCCGGCTCTGGCGAAGCCCCTGACGTCACTGTCCATATATTGACAGTGATGTCAGGGGCTTTCCCAGAGCTAAAGTCCCAGAGCAGAGCTTATACTAGCACTCTGCTCTGGGACTCCTGCTCTGAGGAAGCCATTGACATCACAGTCCATATATGGACAGTGATATCAGGAGCAGAGCTGGAGACCCAGTCTGAGGGTGCTAGATGCTGCTCTGCCCCGGGACTCTGGCTTGGGAAGCACCTGACATCACTCTCCATATATGGACAGTGATGTCAGGAGCAGAGCTAGAGTCCCAGGAAAAGCGCTACTAGTGCTCTGCCCGGGACTCTGGCTCTGGGGTTGCCCTGGCATCACTGTCCATGTATAGACAGTGATGTCAGGGGCTTCCCCAGAGTTGTGGAGCGTAGCGTATACTAGTGCTCTGCTCTGGGGTTGCCCCTGACATCACACTGTCTATGGACAGTGACGTCAGTGGCTCCTCCAGCAGAGGAGTCCCTGGCCTAAGCGTCAGCAACGCTCTGGCTGGGGATTCCACGAGGGTGCCCCAATGGAGCTATCTACATGGGTGTGTGTGTGTGTGTATGTGGCACTATCTATAGGGTGTGTGTGTGTGTGTGTGTGTGTGTGTGTGTGTGTGGCACTATTGCCAGAGCGCACTGTGGCATTATCTACAGAGGGCGCTGTGGCATTATCTACAGAGGGCACTGTGGCATTATCTACAGAGGGCACTGTGGCATTATCTACGGGTGGGTGTGTGGCATTATCTTCAGAGGGCACTGTGGCATTATCTCCAGAGGCCACTGTAGCATTATCTACAGCGAGCCCTGTGGCACTATTTACAAAGGGGCTGCCGAATCTTTATATTCTTGTGTCTGCCAAATGCTGCCAACTGAGCAGTGACACTTAAACTGGAAAACTGGATTGTTAAAATAAGCACATGGAGTAAACGCGCAAATTTCCGTTAAGTTTAAACCTAGCGGTAATATTATAGTAATGTAGTATTATTACAGTAATGTAGTATTATACTAATGTAGTATTGTTATTGTAGTAATGTAGTATTGTTATAGTAATGTTGCATTATTATAGTATTGTAGTATTGTTATAGTAATGTAGTAGTATTAGAGTAATATAGTATTATTATAGTAATGTAGTATCATTATAGTAATGTAGTATTGTTATAATAATGTAGTATTGTTATACTAATGTAGTAATATTATAGTAATGTAGTATTATAGTAATGTAATGTAGTATTGTTATAGTAATGTAGTATTATTATTATAATGTCGTATTATTATAGTAATGTAGTATTGTTATAGTAATGTAGTATTGTTATAGTACAAATAACTAATTGATTAACAATCATTTTGTATTGTATCAAATTTGAAAGTAATGCAGCACGTCAACTTCACATTTTTTCTATGTGCGGCCCATTTACCCAGCCGAGTTTGAGACCACTTGGTCTAGACTGACTGGAAAAAACAAATCACATTACAGTTTCACCATAAAAAGATTGTTGTATTATGACCCTGGCCGTTCCGGTGGGTTGTAAATATATTTATTTGCCAAAAGAGAAATAATACATGAAAAACCTAAGAACATGACACAATATTTCTATCTTATGCCTTTCCACTGTGTTTTACTGAAAGTGGTTTTGTTTTCTTACAGGTTTCACTGTGTCCTGGAAATTGAGCTCAATTCTCTTTACAATGCTCTTGGCAGAATTAATGTAAATGCACAGCAACATACAACATTTACCCTTATGCAATGACAGTATCGAAGCTGATAAATCATCATAACAGAGGAGTTTATAGGAACTTATATTTCTACATATGTGTGTGTGATTAATTTATGTAAACTTCATGTGCATAGTTGCTCTGGCCAATCCTTTGTAAACACCAGTCGATGAGTTTCAATAATAGTATAGGGTAAGGCCCCCTGCACACTGCCATTGCCCAGACGGCCGCGGAAAGTCACACGCATTTACAGACCGTGTTCCCATTATAAAAGTATAGGAGCACAGTCTGTAAATTCCAAAAATAGGATAAGTCCTATTTTTGCGGATCCTTTCTACGGCACGGACACCTTCCCGTAAATATACGGGAAGGTGTTAGTGGGCAATATAAATTAATGGATCCGTACATTAATCCGCAATTACGGATCCGTAATTGTGTATCAAAAATACGGTCGTGTACATAGGGCCTAAATGGACAATAATAAATCAAGATAAAAAATATTGCCTTAAACATCTGAAGCTCCATCACTTCTCAATCAAAACCTTAACTTTCTTCTCATTCTTGAGCTGTAAGGCAACTGCTGAAGCTTGCTTATAAGTCATTTTCACCCAAAATATAAAATTGGCTATATATTAGGAAATGTTCAAGACTAGAGGATAGCCAAAGGGTGATTATAATGTTTTATTTGCTTAATCCTTTCATGGCTGGGGGTGTTAAAAGGCTATGTACACATTTGCACAGTTGTTTTTTTGCTTTTTTTTTTTATTGCATTGTATGATTTTTTGCAAAATAAAACACATATATGGTCTTAATTAAAAATTGTCTACCGTTTGTCTTCTGTACCTGCAGTGTGTTTCAGTACAAGGCCAGCTGCTGTAGTCAGTTCTCTCTGATTCGTCAGTCAGCTCCCTGACAGCAAACTCAGCAGCTCCTCCTTTGTAGACTTATGTACGAGCAATTAGTGTGACATCTGCGCATGTGCAAGATCCTACTCACTGGTGTGTACTGTGCAGATGAGAATAGGTCCCCTTCAGTTATTCAGCAGCCACTTTCTTCTCTTCACTACAGTGCATGCCCAGCGATCTCTCCCAACCACAGATAGCTGGGTATGCACAGTGCAACATGTCCCCTGTGTCAGCAGAGAGCTATAGTGTAGTATGAAGATCGTGAGCAAAAGCTCAGAGAGGGAGGGGGGACAATGGAAAATACATAGACACGCTGTGTAACTGTGTGGGTGTGGTTATGCAAAACGGAAGCAGAAGAAGGGACGGGGAGAGCTGAGGGGAGAGCAGAGAGAAGGCTGTGCTCATGCATGAGAAATCCACACAGCCAAAGAAGAGAACATCTGACCAGCGCTGGTGTACTCCCCTAGAGGAAAGAACATGTGACCAGTGCTGGGGAACACCCCTAGAGAAGAAGTTTGAATGGAGAATAGGTTGCATACTGATTATGAGAGCTTCTGAAGTCATAAAAAGGAAAGTTCAAAGCATAAAACAGATACGTCAGTGCAACTTTACGGTATGTGGACCCACTAGGCCGCTCCGCCGTAGCGGGGAGGCAGCTGGCCAGGTCACAGTCTACACAAAAGTCAATAGCAGATAGCAATGCTTGGGTACCTGAACTAGTCCAGACGGTGGCTTCAGCACGGATGGAGGCCGGTGCGGCAGGTAGCGCCAGACGTGGCGAGCAGTATCCGATGTAGCAGAAGACACTGGACGTGGCAGAAGACTCTACGGGTCACAGCAGAACGGAGCATTAGTGAGCGCTGGCGTCTCCTAGGAAGGAGATGGGGACCGGCGCTCACGGATCCATCGCTGCGGAGCGTCGGCAGGTTACATAGTTAGTACGGCTGAAAAAAGACACATGTCCATCAAGTTCAACCAAGGGACGGGAAAAGGGAAGGAAAAATTTCTACACATAGGAGCTAATACTTTTTTGTTCTAGGAAATTATCTAACCCTTTTTTAAAGCCATCTACTGTCCCTGCTGTGACCATCTCCTGCGGTAGGCTATTCCATAGATTCACAGTTCTAAAGGTAAAGAAGGCTTGTCGCCTCTGCAGGTTGAACCTTTTTTTCTCCAGACGGAGGGAGTGCCCCCTTGTTTTTTGAGGGGGTTTTACAAGGAACAGGATTTCACCATATTTTTTGTATGTGCCATTAATATATTTATATAAGTTAATCATGTCCCCCCTTAGTCGTCTTTTTTCAAGGCTAAATAGGTTTAATTCTTTTAATCTTTCCTCATAACTTAAATTCTCCATGCCCCTAATTAGCTTCGTTGCTCTTCTTTGTATTTTTTCCAACTCCAGGGCATCCTTTCTATGAACTGGAGCCCAGAACTGAACTGCATATTCTAGATGAGGCCTCACTAATGCTTTGTAAAGTGGTAATATTACATCCCTGTCCCGTGAGTCCATGCCTCTTTTAATACACGACAATATCCTGCTGGCCTTTGAAGCAGCTGATTGACACTGCATGCTGTTATTGAGTTTATGATTTACAAGTACACCCAGATTCTTCTCAACAAGTGAATCCGCCAGTGTAGCTCCCCCTAGGACATATGATGCATGCAGGCTGTTGGTACCCAGATGCATAACTTTACATTTATCAACATTAAACTTCATCTGCCAAGTGGATGCCCAAACACTAAGTTTGTTTAAATCTGCCTGCAATTCATGAACATCTTCCATAGATTGAACTATATTACATAGCTTGGTGTCATCTGCAAAAATAGAAATAGTGCTATTAATCCCATCTTCTATATCATTAATAAATAAGTTGAATAATAGTGGTCCTAGCACTGAACCTTGGGGTACACCACTTATAACCGGGGACCATTCAGAGTAGGAATCATTGACCACAACTCTCTGGATACGGTCCTTGAGCCAATTCTCAATCCAATTACAAACTATATTTTCTAAACCTATAGTCCTTAATTTACCCATTAGGCGTCTATGGGGGACAGTGTCAAATGCCTTTGCAAAGTCCAAAAACACTAAATCCACAGCGGCCCCTCTGTCTAGGCTTCTGCTTACCTCTTCATAAAAACAGATTAGGTTAGTTTGACAACCTCTGTCCTTAGTAAAACCGTGCTGGCTGTCACTTATAATACTATTTTTTGTCACATAATCCTGCATATAGTCCCTCAATAGCCCCTCAAACATTTTCCCCACGATGGATGTTAAGCTTACTGGTCTATAATTACCCGGGGAAGACCTAGAGCCCTTTTTGAAAATCGTCACCACAGTCCCTTGGCACTATACCAGTCACTAGAGATTCTCTGAATATTATGAAAAGGGGGACAGAAATAACTGAACTAAGCTCTTTAAGAATTCTAGGGTGTAACCCATCTGGTCCCGGGGCCTTGTGCACATTTATTTTATTTAATTTAGCTTGGACCATATCTACATTGCTTGGACCATATCTACATTGAGCAAACCCGACGGCCCGCGGCCATGGATGCTACAGTATCTCCTCTTACGCCCCTCTTCTTGGGGCCAGAGCGAGAGAGGAACTTTTTAATAAGAGCAGGAGCACTGAGGTTCTCTTCTGGCTCCCAGGACCTCTCCACAGGACCAAAACCTCTCCAGTCCACCAAATAGAAAGTCCTTCCTCCTACCCTTTTGCAGTCCAGGATCTCCTTTACCTCGAATATATCAGAAGGACCGCTGGGAGCAACTGTGGTACTAGAAGTCTTGCTGAAGTGGTTCAGGACCACTGGTTTCTGGAGGGACACATGGAAGGAGTTGGGGATTCTAAGGGTAGGAGGCAGCCGCAGCTTGTAGGAGAGAGGGTTGATTTGTTGCAGAATCTCGAAAGGAACCTGGGGTCAAACCTGTATGAGGGCACCTTCAAGCGTATGTTTCGAGAGGACAGCCAGACTTTAGTCCCCGGACGATACTGAGGCAGCTCTCTTCTCTTAGTATCTGCTTTTCGCTTCATGCGATCTACTGCCAGCAAAATAGAGGACCGGGGCCTGTTGCCAGATTTGCACGAAGTCCCCATATGAAGAGTAAGCAGCGGGTACCTGAGATGAAGTCGACATAGGAAGAGGGTCTCTAGGATGTTGACTGTATACCATGTGAAATGGAGTGGACTCACTTGTGTGGTTGTTGTATGAGAACTCGGCCCATGGAAGCTGTACGCAGTTATCGTGCTGTGAGAGATGAAGTGGCGGAGATAATTCTCCATGATCTGGTTGATCCTCTCAACTTGCTCATTGGACTGGGGGTGATAGGCTGAGGAAAAGTCCATACTCACCTCCAGGAGTTTACAGAGGGCTCTCCAGAACTTAGAGGTAAACTGAACCCCCCAGTCGGACACAATGTGAAGAGGCAAGCCATGCAAGCGAAAGATGTGTTGAATGAAGAGACTCGCCAGTCGGGGAGCAGAAGGTAGGCCAGTCAGCGGGATAAAATGTGCCATCTTAGACAACCGGTCTACCACCACCCAGATGGAGTTGCATCCTGCTGAGGGAGGAAGGTCTGTGACGAAGTCCATTGCAATGTGCTGCCAAGGGGCATTGGGTACAGGCAGAGGTTGAAGCAGGCCGGCAGGCTTGGAGTGAGTAACTTTGTTAAAGGCACACACCGTGCAAGAAGAGACAAAGTCCAGAAAATCTTTAGGTAGCGTGGGCCACCAGAAGTGACGAGCAATCAGGTCTTGGGTTTTACGGACACAAGCGTGCCCAGCCAGTTTAGAACTGTGTCCCCAGCGGAGAATACTTCTCCTGTCTGCCAACCAAACAAAAGTTCTCCCGGGAGGGATGTCTCCAATCTGCAGAGGATTAGCAGTGACAACACAGGACGGGTCTATGATAGTCTGAAGGGACTACACCGTGTCTTCCATCTCAAACGATCTGGACAGGGCATTGGCCCTCACATTTTTGTCAGCGGGACGGTAGTGGAGCAGAAACTGGAAACGGGTGAAGGACAGCGACCACCTGGCTTGAAGAGGATTCAGTCTTTGAGCGGACTAAAGGTAGGTAAGGTTCTTGTGGTCGGTGTAGATCAAGATGGGGTCAGCTGCGCCTTCTAGAAGATGTCTCCACTCCTCCAGAGCCAATTTGATGGTAGCTCCCGATCTCCAATAGAGTAATTGCGCTCAGCAGAAGAAAAAAAGTATTGAGTAGTAGCCACATACTACTGCCTTTCCTTTGGAGCTCCTCTGAAACAGAAGTGCACCTGCACCAACAGAGGAAGCGTCCACTTCCAGTGAGAACTGCCGAGATACGTCAGGGTCATGGAGGATCGAAGCTGAAGTGAAGGCTTTCTTGAGGCTAATGAATGCGGACTTTGCCTCTGGAGTCCACACCTTGGCGTTCACATCCTTCTTGGTAAGAGTAGAGATGGGGGCCGTCAGAGATGAAAAGTTTGGAATAAACTGCCGGTAGAAATTGGCGAATCCCAGGAACCGTTGTATGGTCCTTAGGCCTTGAGGACGTGGCCACTCCAGGACAGACTTTAGTTTCTCAGGGTCCATCTTAAGACCTTGATCCGGGATGACGTAGCCCAGGAAGGGCAAAGACTTTTTTTCAAAGACGAACTTCTCCAACTTGGCATATAAGCGATTCTCTCTTAGTCGCAGAAGAACTTGACGGACATGCCTCCGATGGGTCATCGGATCTGGGGAGAAAATCAAAATATCATCGAGATAAACTACAACACACATATAGAGGAGATCTCGGAAAATATCATTGACGAATTCTGCGGGAGCGTTACACAGTCCAAAGGGCACCACTAAGTATTCGTAGTGCCCATCGCGGGTGTTAAATGCCATCTTCCATTCGTCACCCCAGCGAATCCGGATTCGATTATAAGCCCCCCGTAGTTCTAGCTTGGAAAAAATTTTGGCTCCTCGTATGCGACCAAACAGCTCGGATATAAGCGGGAACGGATATTTGTTCTTGACCGTGATCTGGTTGAGACCACGGTAGTCAATGCAGGGTTGAAGAGATCCATCTCTCTTCTTAACTAAGAAGAAGCCGGCCCCAGATGGGGAGGAAGATTTTCTAATAAAACCCCTCTCCAAGTTCTCCTTGATATAGGCTGACATAGATAAAGTCTCTGGCAAGGAGAGAGGATATACTCGTCCATGGGGAAGAGAAGCATTAGGAACCAGTTCAATGAGACAGTCATAATTCCGATGTGGAGGCAACGTCTCAGCCTCTCGTTTGCAGAAGACATCCACAAAACTGGCATACTGAGATGGTAGACCGGAGAGTGATTGAGGCAGAGGTGGCATAACAGGACGTACTTGTGTCAGGTAATGGCTATGGCATCTGGAACTCCATTGAAGAACCTCTCCGGAATTCCAGTCAAGGACCGGGGCGTGTAGGCGGAGCCATGGCAGACCCACTAGGATAGGATTGATAGCCTTAAGTAGTACCAGGAAGGCGATCTGTTCTGAGTGAAGAGCTCCGACCCGTAGTGTCAACGGCTCCGTGATGAGCATAATCGGATCGGGCAATGGTAGACCATTCACAGAGACAACAGCCAGAGGTCTCTCCAGATGGACTGTGGGTAGGCGTAAACGATCCACTAGATCCTGCTGGAAGAAATTAGCAGCCGCTCCAGAGTCAAGATAAGTGAAGGAAGGATGTGACATTTCTGCGGAGACGATGGCCACAGGAATCGATAATCTGGAAGAGGTTTTAACGTTTGGAGACGTTCCACCTAGAGTTGCCTCTCCAACCAACCCTAGGTACTGGAGTTTCCCGCTTTCTGTAGGCATTGGCGCACAAAATGACCCTTAAGGCCACAATACATACATAGTCCAGAGGAGCGTCTTCGCTGCTTCTCCTGTTCAGATAACCGGACTCTGTGTACCTGCATGGGTTCTTCAGGTAGCGCACTAGGGGAAGACAATACTGGTCTCTGGACCGAGGGTGCTGGTCTGTGGGTTCGGCTCTCCTGTCGAACCTCTTGAGTGTATTCCCGGATTCTCATATCAACCACGGTGGCTAACAGGATGAGGGCATCCAAAGTAGAAGGAAGGTCGCGGGTCGCCAGTTCGTCCTTGATGTGAGCGGACAGTCCCTGCCAGAAGGTCGCCACCATTGCCTCATTGTTCCATGCCAGCTCAGCTGCTAGGTTACGGAAGGAGATAGAATACTCCCTTACTGTGGAGCCCTCTTGCTTGAGGGTCAACAGAGTGGCTGCGGCAGAGGATGTTCAACCCGGCTCCTTGAACACGGCACGAAAGGACTGCAAGAACAAGGCTAGGTCCGAGGATACAGGTCCTTGTTGCTCCAGGATTGGGTTCGCCCATGCGAGGGCCTTGCCATCGAGGAGGGAGATAATAAACGCCACTTTGGCCTCCTCGGAGGGGAAGAGCTGAGGACGCAGCCTAAAATTAACCGTGCATTGATTAAGAAATCCTCTACATGCTCTGGGATCACCGTCGTAGCGAGAAGGAAGAGGTAGAGGAACTGTGGATCCGGAACAAACAGGAGGAGCAACGGGCAGTGGCACAGCAACAGCCTCAGGAGGAAGAACCGGGGGTGGAACAGTGAGTAGATTCAGGCAGACCAGGATAGAATTCACAGCCTCAAGGAGTTGATCCTGACGTGTGCGTAGGTCATGCATCTCTGTCTGTATCTACTGGACTGCGGTCTTAGGCTGGCCAGCGGGTTCCATGGCCTGAGCGTACTGTCACGGTCACAGGGTATGTGGACTCACTAGGCCGCTCCGCCGTAGCGGGGAGGCAGCTAACCAAGTCACAGTCTACACGAAAGTCAATAGCAGATAACAATGCTTGGGTACCTGAACTAGTCCAGACGGTGGTTGTGGCTTCAGCACGGATGGAGGCCGGTGCAGCAGGTAGCGCCAGACGTGGCGGGCAGTATCCGATGTAGCAGTAGACACTGGACGTGGCAGAAGACACTGGACGTGGCAGAAGACACTGGACGTGGCAAACTACACTGGACGTGGCAAACGACAGCAGGTGCAGTAAACACGACTCCAAAACTGGTAGGCACAGGAACAAGAACAATACGGGATACAGGAACGAGTAACAGGGCACGGGTAACAACTGGAACGGGGAAACACTAAGGGACCATTTGCAAGACAGACTGGGATAGACTAACAACGCTCAGGAAAGGATCAGAAGGCCTGGGGCCTTATTAAAGACCAGGAAATCATGGCAGTTGATGATGATGACGATTTCCTTTGTACGCGCGCTGGCCCTTTTACGCAGACCAGGAAATCATGGCAGTTGATGATGATGACGATTTCCTTTGTACGTGCGCTGGCCCTTTAAGCCGGGCACGAGCATGCGCGCGCACCCTACGGGACACAGCAGAACGGAGCGGAAGTGAGCGCTGGCGTCTCCTAGGAAGGAGATGGGGACCAGCGCTCACGAATCCATGGCTGCAGGCGTCGGGAGGTGAGTAAACCCAACGGCCCGTGGCCATGGACGCTACATGGGCTTTATGGCAGAGAGGTCAGAAAGAAGCCTCTTTGTAGTAAAAGACACATAAAAGCCTGCCTGGAGTTTGCAAAAAAGCACCTAAAGGACTCTCAGACTGTGAGAAACAAGATTCTGTGCTCTGATGAAACTAAGATTGTTTTTTGGCCTCAATTCTAAGCATCATGTCTGGAGAAAACAATGTACTGCTCATCACCTACCCAATACCATCCCTACAGTGAAGCATGGTGGTGGCAGCATCATGCTATTAGGGTCTGTTTTCAGCGGCTGGGACAGGGAGACTGGTCAGGGTTGAAGGAAAGATGAATGGAGCAAAGTACACCGTGTTCCAAATTATTATGCATATTGGATTTAAGTGTCATAAACATTTAATTATTAGTTTTTCGATTAAACTCATGGATGGTATTGTGTCTTAGGGCTCTTTGGATCATTGTAATCAATCTCAGACACCTGTGATAATTAGTTTTCCAGGTATGCCCAATCAAAGGAAAACTACTTAAGAAGTACGTTCCACATTATTAAGCAGGCCACAGGTTTCAAGCAATATGGGAAAGAAAAAGCTGCCGAAAAGCGTGAAATAGTGCAATACCTTGGACAAGGTATGAAAGCATTGGATATTTCAAGAAAACTTAGGCGTGATCATCGTACTGTGAAAAGATTTATGGCTGATTCAGAGCACAGACGGGTTCGTTGAGGAAGGTTTCTGGCAGACAAATTAATAGGATTAGGAGACCAGCTGCTAAAATGCCATTGCAAAGCAGCAAACAGGTATTTGAAGCCGCTGGTGCCTCTGGAGTCCCGCGAACCTCAAGGTGTAGGATCCTCCAGAGGTTTGCAAGTGTGCATAAAGCTATTATTCGGCCACCCCTAAACAATGCTCACAGGCAGAAACGGTTGCAGTGGGCTCAGAAATACATGAAGACTAATTTTCAAACCATGTTGCTTACTGATGTGTGCTGTGCAACCCTGGATGGTCCAGATGGATGGAGTAGTGGATGGTTGGTGAATGGCCACCATGTCCCAACAAGGCTGCGACGTCAGCAAGGAGGTGGCGTAGTCATGTTTTGGGATGGAATCATGGGGAGAGAGCTAGTAGGCCCCTTTAGGGTCCTTGACGGTGTGAAAATGACCTCTGCAAAGTACGTAGAGTTTATGACTGACCACTTCCTTCCGTGGTACAAAAAGAAGAACCGTGCCTTCCGTAGCAAAATTATATTCGTGCATGACAATGCACCATCTCATGCTCCAAAGAATACCTCTGTGTCATTGGCTGCTATGTGCATAAATGGAGAGAAACTCATGGTGTGGCCCCCATGTTCCCCTGACCTCAACCCTATTGAGAACCTTTGGAGCATCCTCAAGCAAAATATCTATGAGGGTGGGAGGCAGTTCACATCAAAACAGAAGCTCTGTGAGGCTATTCTGACAGCCTGCAAAAGATATTCAAGCAGAAACTGTCCAAATACTCACAAATTCAATGGATGCAAGAATTGTGAAGGTGTCAAAGAAGGGGTCCTATGTTAACATGTAACTTGGCCTGTTAAGTTTTTTTTGATTGAAAGAGCTTTTGATTTCTGTACATTTCTGTAAATACCTCCTGATGCTGCAAATTCAACAAATTACCATTTTAGTTCTCTTTACAACCTTTAAAATGTTTTGATCTCTGTTGTGCATAATAATTTGAAACAGTGCGTTTTGAGTGTTTTACTTGCATTATACTCCAACGGTTGATGGCTTGAAGATTATACTGACTGTCATTTGCATCGACTATTTAGGAAAATCAGCGAAAAATAACATTTGCATAATAATTTGGAATGCGGTGTATGTGAACGCACCCTTAGTGACAGGGGTCCTGCCCAACATGGCTAATGACACAGGTGCAGACACAATCAGCAGAGGGCCCATCAGCAAGAAATAGTTGTGATGTCACAGCAGATCACCCGACTAAAACACACTGATGTCAAACCTGACTAAAACACACTGATGTCACAGCAGATCACCTGACTAAAACACACTGATGTCACAGCAGATCACCTGACTAAAACACACTGATGTCACAGCAGATCCCCTGACTAAAACACACTGATGTCACAGCAGATCACCTGACTAAAACACACTGATGTCACAGCAGATCACCTGACTAAAACACACTGATGTCACAGCAGATCACTTGACTAAAACACACTGATGTCACAGCAGATCACCTGACTAAAACACACTGATGTCACAGCAGATCACCTTACTAAAATACACTGATGTCACAGCATATCATCTGACTAAAACACACTGATGTCACAGCAGATCACCTGACTAAAACACAGTTGTGATATTACAGCAGATTTCCTGACCGAAATCTGCCTATGATATTACAGCTCCTTGCCTCACTGAAACACTCTTATAATATAACCTGACTAAAACTAGTTGTGATGTCACAGCATCTTACCCATACATCCTAAGTTTCAAGTATTGTAAAAAGGGACAACTCCTGCGGCACCGCAGCAAAAAATTTTTAACATGAAGCTGTGCCTCTAAGCCTGCCAAATCCCAACCCATACACATCTAGTTCTGCCCACAAAGTCTCATGCCCCCACAAAGTATCATGCCCCATAGTGCCCCCCACAAAGTATACTCTCCCGATAGTGGCCCCTACACAGTATAATGTCCCCATAATGCCCCAACAATGTATCATGCCCCCATATTGCCCCCCACACACAGTATACTCTGCTTATAGTGGCCCCCACACAGTATAATGCCCCCATAGTGCAGAGCTGTGCGTGTATACCGTCGGGTGTGCAGAGCTGTGCATGTATTGCACTGGGTCTACAGGGCTGTGCGTGCATTGCACCAGGTGTGCAGAGCTGTGCGTGTACTGTTCCGCCAGGTGTGCAGAGCTGTGCGCGTATTGCATTGGGTGTGCAGAGCTGTGCGTGTACTGTTCCGCCGGGTGTGCAGAGCTGTGCGCGTATTGCGTTGGGTGTGCAGAGCTGTGCGTGTACTGTTGCGCCAGGTCTGAAGAGCTGTGCGTGTAATTCGTCGGGTGTGCAAAGCTGTGCGTGTATTGTGCTGGATGTGCAGAGCCCGGTGTTTATTGCTGTGGGTGTGAAGAGCTGTGCATGTATTGCACTGGGCTGGGTGTGGTGCTGTGCGTATTAGGCCTCATTTACACGAGCGTGTGCGTTTTGCGCGCGCAAAAAATGCAGCGTTTTGCGTGCGCAAAAGGAACTTGACAGCTCCGTGTGTCATCCGTGTATGATGCGCGGCTGCGTGATTTTCGCGCAGCCGCCATCATAGAGATGAGGCTAGTCGACGTCAGTCACTGTCCATGTTGCTGAAAGAGTTAACTGATCGTCAGTAACTCTTTCAGCACCCTCGACAGTGAATTCCGATCACCATATCGAGTAACCTGTTTAAAAAAAAAGAGGTTCGCACTTACCGAGAACTTCCCGGCCGTTGCCTTGGTGACGCGTCCTTGGTGACGCGCCTCTCTTGACATCGGGCCCCACCTCCCTGGATGATGCGGCAGTCCATGTGACCGCTGCAGCCTGTGCTTGGCTTGTGATTGGCTGCAGCTGTCACTTGGACTGAATTGTCATCCCGGGAGGTCAGACTGGAGGAAGAAGCCGGGAGTTATCGGTAAGTCAGAACTTTTTTTTTTTTTTTACACGTTCACGTATTTTGGAATCGGAAGTCACTGTCCAGGGTGCTGAACCAGTTTAAACTCTTTCAGCACCCTGCACAGTGACTGTCTCCTGCCGGGTTCGGTCAAAACGAGTTCGGCCGAACCCGGTAAAGTTCGGTTCGCTCATGTCTAAGACACTCCGTTCGGATGTTTGTAAACAGAAAAGCACGTGGTGCTTTTCTGTTTACATTCAGTTTGACAGCTCTTGCGCGAATCACGCAGTTCGCACGGAAGTGCTTCCGTGCGACCTTCGTGGTTTTCACGCACCCATTGACTTCAATGGGTGCCTGATGCGCGAAAAACGTACGATTATAGAACATGTCGTGAGTTTTACGCAACGCACTCGCGCTGCGCAAAATTCACGCATCGTCTGCACTGCCCCATAGAGAAATATAGATGCGTACGACACGCGTGAAAAGCACGCGCGTCGCACGCGCGTATATTACGCTTGTGTAAATGAGGCCTTATACTTAGGGCTGATTCAGACGACCGTGGGTTTTTGCGCACGCAAAACACGCAGCGTTTTGCCTGCGCAAAAGCCACTTGCCTGCTGTGAGGTAGCATAATATGATGCGCGGCTGCGTGATTTTCGCGCAGCCGCCATCATTATGACACGCCATTTGGATGTTTGTAAACAGAAAAGCACGTGTTGCTTTTCTGTTTACATTCATCCTTTTGACAGCTGTTGCGCGAAACAGGCAGTTCGCACGGAAGTGCTTCCGTGCGAGCTGCGTGGTTTTCACGCACCCATTGACTTCAATGGGTGCGTGATGCGCGAAATACGCCGAGATATTGAACGTGTCGCACTTTTTACGCAGCGGACAAACGCTGCGCAAAAAGCACGGACTGTCTGTACTGGCCCATAGACTTCTATTGGTCCATGCGTGCCGCGTGAAAACCACGCGGCCTGCACGGACGCAATTCACTAAGGGTAGTTTTACGCAGCGTATCTGACCCAGCCTAAAAAAGTTCCATCTGCCCACTTTGATGACAACTTTTAGGGTGTATTCACACAGTGCGGTTCTGTCGCATTTTTTGCCACGAGGCTGAATACTTCACTGAAAAAATGATTTTTTTCCGGCAAATTGCCGTGTTTTTGGGAGGCAAGTATACGTTTTTTGTTTTTTTTTTAAATCTTAGCTGGTTTCCACAGCACGATTTAGTGCAGATTTTCTGGCAGATTTCCTTGCGAATTCTGAGTTGCATTTGCTGCAGAATTTTCTGCAGCAAATTTGATCCATGTGTACATACCCTAAATGGACACAAAAGTTACAAATTCTCCACTAGTATACAGGTTTATGCCACCCAAAAACAGATGTAAACCCCCCCCCCCCCCCAAAAAAAACATTCATATACTTCAGCACAGTGTGAAACTGCACAGGAGTCTTTGCATATATTATACTGCATGGGGGCATCTGTGTGGGCATTATACTGTATTATGCTGTATGGTGACAGCTATGGAAGCATTATACTGTGTGGTGGCAGATATGGGATTATTATACTGCGTGGGGGCAGCTAAAGGGCATTATACGGAGTTGCTACGCGCGCCGCATCAGTTTTCCCTCTTTGTGATACTTGAAAGTTGGAAGGTATGGTGGAATCCCCAGTCAAACCGTTGCCGACGCTCTTCCTCGGGATTCCGCTCCTGGAGTAGCCCCTGATGCCACTATCCATATATGGACAGAGACGTCAGGTGCTCCCCTAGGAAGCCCCAATGGCGCTATGTACAGGGAGGGAGTGTAGCGCTATTTAGAGGATTGTGGATGTGGCACTATCTACAAGGGGTGGGTGTGGCACTATCTACGAGGGGAGCGCGGCACTATCTACAGGGGTGTGTATGGTGCTACTTACAAGGAGCTGTATGTGGCACTATCTACAGGGGGCTGTGTGTGGCACTATCTACAAAGGGGGTGTGTGGCACTATCTACAAGGGGGGAGTATAGCACTATCTACAGGGGGCGGTGTGGCACCAGTGGCGTAGCTATAGGGGTTGCAGCGGTCGCAGTTGCGACTGGGCCCACAAGCCTGGAGAGCCCACAGGGCCCCCCCCGTTGCCACGCAGCGCGCTAATACAACGTTTGTATGTGCCGTGATGCCGGCACTTCCTGGTTACGACCATGGTTTGTTTAGATGTCACATTGTACACTCAGTGTACCATGTGACCGTGACATCACGAGAGGGGGCGTTCCAGCCACTGTGGAATAGCTGATGCGGAAGAGCATGGAAGACTGCAGGTGAGCTGCAGAGGGGGCCCGTAATGTATGTGTGTTTTATTGCATTTTATTGTACTGTCTGTTGTATTGTACTGTCTGTGTTTGCGGTGGAGAGAGGAGAGGGGGGCTTTAAATTACAGGCCCCCCTCTCCTCTGCAAACACAAACTGCACGACACAATACATTACAAACTGGGGGTCGCGAACCACTCACCGAGGTCCTGCTTCCAACTGTATTTGCGTCCTCAGGACGCAGATCCAGTTGAATTTAATCCTGGAGCAAGGCGTTGACGGCTCCTTCCACCAGTATTCACTGCCGTGAGCTATTAGCGGCTCGGCGCAGACAGGCGCGATTTAGTGACGTCATCGCGCCTGTCTGCGCCGAGTCACTCATAACACAGGGCAAAGGAGGAGAAGGATAAAGATAGGTAAGTAACTTTATTATTTTTCTATTATGTACATATGGAGGAATTATACTGTATAAGGAGGGGGGATGATATGGTGGCAGCTATGAGGGCATTACTGTATGGGAGGCTGATATGGTGGCAGCTAGGAGGGGCATTACTGTCCGGGGGGCTGATATGGTGGCAGCTATGAGGGACATTATACCGTATGGGGGCATTATACTGTCGGGGGGGCTGATATGGTGGAAGCTATGGGGGCATTACACTGTAGGGAGACAGCTATGGGGGGCAGCTAAAGGGGGCATTATACTGTGTGGGGCTGCTAAGGAGGGCATTATAATGTGTGGGCGCAGCTATGAGGGTCATTATACTGTATGGGGCTGCTATGGGGGCATTATACTGTATGAGGGCAGTTATGGGGGCATTATACTGTATGGGGCAGCTATGGAGGCATTATACTGTATGGGGCCGCTATGGGGGCATTATACTGTATGGGGGGCATTATACTGTGTGGGGGCAGCTATGGAGGCATTATACTGTATGGGGCTGCTATGGGGGCATTATACTTTATGGGGGGCATTATACTGTGTGGGGGCAGCTATGACGGGCATTATACTGTATGGGGGCATTATACTGTATGGGGTCTGCTATGGGGGCATTATACTGTATTGGGGCATTATACTGTGTGGGGGCCAGCTACGGGGAGCATTATACTGTATAGGGGCAGTTATGGGGGGCATGATACTGTGTGGGGGCAGCTATGGGGGGGCTGTTGGGCAAGGCGGCTGCCCATAGGCACGGCAGGGGTCTTGTGGTGTTGGGCCCAAGCTAAATTCTTGCACCAGGGCCCATGAGCCTTTAGCTACGCCCCTGTGTGGCACTATCTACAGGAGGCTGTGTGGCACTATCTACAAGAGGAGGCTGTTCATTATTTCACCATATATATTCTCATTAGCCTCAATTATACAATCTGTTTTAGTCCGGCACTGACCTATTTAATTAGTTTCTTTTAATTTATTGTTATGTTAGCTTTTTTCTACAACTATATCGCTTATAAAATGTACAAATGGTTTTATGCTCGAGTTACATAAAAAATAAAATGGAAAAAAATTTTACGTCATTGATTGGTAGAGATAGCAAACGTGGCGAGGGGGAAGGTAATGTCGGGGAAGTGGTTGGGGGGGCTGCCCCGGGTGGTGGAGAACCTATCTACTCTGATAGAAAGTGATGTCAGGGGACGCTGGAGTCCAGGGGCAGAGCAGACACCCCCTCCCCAACAGACCCCTCCCAAACACGTACCATACTCCCCTCCAACTCAGACCGTCCCCCTCAACACAAACCCCCAGAGCAGACCACCCCGCTCAACACAAGTATGAAAGGGATCGCGTGAGCGCTGAGACATGTGGTCGCGTGACGTCAGAAACTCCATGGAGCACATACACTCTAGCATCTACCATCGTGGAACCTGTGATGTATTGACCTAGTGACTTCCGGGTTTGGCTGCGTTGCCTAGTGCCGGCGTTATTCCTGCTCATCAAAAAAAAGCATGCAGAAATGCTGCATAGACGCGAACCAATCACTGCTTTGTTCTAACACAGAGTATTCTAACAAGCTCGACGATTGGCAGCCTGTCCCGAACGCGAATGGCGGAAGTTTTGTATGGGCGTGGTTATGTGCGGCGGGGAAACGGTTTGAAGACAAGCCCCGCCCAGTTTCCGGGTTTGAGCTGCCTATTTGTTACTGAGGGTCGTTATTACCGGTGCTAAGCCGCAGGTGATATTACTGTGTATGGTTTACGTTATGGCGGTCTTATCTGTAGTCATAGAGCACTGACATCGCTTCTGCTTTTCTGTGGCGTCGGCCATATGCTCTTATGCTATGTTACTGATCTTGTAGTGTTAACGCAGGAGGAAAGTTTGCCATTGCCGTAAATTGGAGTTTTAAAAAGTCACATTTAATTGGGCCATGCTATGGTTATGTCCACCATGTTTATGTCGTTTTGGTTTTTCCACCCACACTGACTTTACTATACGTTGTCTTTATTAATGTCCAGCTCCATAGATCACAATGGCGGCTCAGGATAGATACAAAGACTCGGGGTTCCAGCAGCTCAGTAGGACGGGTATGTGATCCTTTCTTTTTATATTCCTGGTATGATGGCCATGCCCTCAGTTTTGTCTATTTAGGCTGATAAATCTTGGTTTTATTGTGTTGCAGCATGTGGACTTTCGCATGGGATCAGTTCTCCCTACACAGAGTGGCAGACTCCTCAAGTGTCAGGAAAAGCTCTTACTAGAATTGCTGTATCTCACGGAACCCAGAAAGATGCAAGTCTGCCTGATGGAATCTCTGCTTCTGAATATGTTGCTGGTGAGTTATGAGGCACTCCTTCTTAAAGAGAACCGTATAGCATGTAATGGGCAGGGCTGCACAAACCTTGGGGCTCTTTAAAAAGTTTTACTATCCTCTTTGGTTATTTAGCTATCGGTGCCGTTATATTTGGTGGCCGATATGGAAATAACTGACTGAACTGTCTGGGGCGTGTAATTGGCAAGGGGACGAGTAACATCGCTGTGACGTAGTCTAATCGGCTATGAACGGTGTCGCAGCAAGAGCTGGAGAGAACACGCACACACACACGCACAGCTCCGCAGCTGAAGATACTCCCGCCGCCATGGAACAGAAGAAGCATTCACCTACTTCTCCTGTTCTGTGGCGGAGCTGCACTCGTGTGCATGCACACTCTCCTCTCTCCAGCTCTTGCTGTGACACTGTCAGTAGCTGATTGGACAGTGTCACAGCGATGTTACACTCCCCCTTGCCAAGTACACGCCCTATTGACAGTTCTGGGGGTTATTTACATAACGGGCACTAAATTTAACCCCTTCCCCCTGCTGGCATTCTGGGCCCTAATGTCCAAGCCATTTTTTAGATTTTTCCATTGTCACATTCGAAGAGCTGTAACTTTTTTATTTTTGCGTCGGCATAGCTGTATAAGGTCTTGTTTTTTGCGGGACGACTTGCAGTTTTTATTGGTACCATTTGAGAGTAGATGCGACTTTTTGATCACTTTCTATCACATTTTTTTTAAGTCAGGATTAACAGAAAACAGCAATTTTTCCATTGTTTTTTATTTTATTTTTTACGGCGTTCACAGTGCGGGTTAAATAATGTAACAGCTTTATAGTCGGGGTCGTTACGGACGCGGCGATACCAAATATGTGTAACTTTTTTGCTTTATTGTAGTTTTTTTTAATAGTAAAGCATTTTGTAAGGGGAAAAGCTGGGTTTTTCATTTTTTTTTTTTCACTTTTTTTTTAAATTAACTTTATTAAACTTTTTTTACTTTTTTACTAGTCCCACTAGGGGACTTCCCTATCCTCCGATCGCTATTATAATACACTGCAATACTTTTGTATTGCAGTGTATTACTGCCTGTCCGTTTAAAACGGACAGGCATCTGCTAGGTCATGCCTGCGGCATGATCTAGCAGGCATTCGCTGCAGGCAGACCTGGGGGTCTTTATTAGACCCCCGGCTGCCATAGAAGACACAGACACTCGGCGATTTTATCGCCGGGTGTCAGTGAGATGAGAGGGAGCTCCCTCCCTCTCTCCAAAACCACTCAGATGCGGTGCTCGCTATTGTGCACCGCATCTGAAGGGTTAAACAGGTGAGATCGATACTAATATCGATCTCACCCGGCAGAGCAGGGACGCCCCCAGCCCTCAGCTGCTTCTGGCAGCTGACAGCAGGGAGATTTCACGGCTCCCTGCTCTGTTTACTTTATTCTAATGCAGCGACGTAGTTTGGCGGCGCTCTAGAATAAAGCCCACTAATGACCGCCGTAAAAAGACGTATCGGCGGTCATTAAGGGGTTAACGCCACCGATATCTAAATAATGGAGGAAGATAGGAAAACTTTTTATACTCAGACAGGGTTTGTACAGCCCTGTCCATTAATTATATGGTGCACTCAGCTGCACATGTATGGGCAGGAGAAAGGTTCTCTTTAAAGGGATAGTCCCAACTGGACAACACTTGTCTATATGTCCCCCATCTCAGGACCCCTCCCCCCTTCTATTAGCTATAGCAAAGAGCCAGTGCAAATAGCGGCTCTTACTCTGGTAGACTTGAATTGACCAAGTATTACATGGGTGTCCGTTTGTATTTCTCCTACGCTATTCCATACCTCAAAAAAGGCATATTTTGGCCTCAGTCGGGAAAATAGAGGCCTATGGACATGTTTAGCGTGTGCTCCAAAAGCTTTCCTGGTCTACACGATAAACGTAGGGTAGAAACATTGTGAATGGTTTTAGCCTTCGTTATGTTTTTACTGGAATTGCATAGTTCAATAGTCTTACTGCTCTTACAGTAAGGACTCCCTTTCTATGTTTGTTTATATTTCGCTACGCATGCAAAATTAAAAAGTAGTAGTATGAGGGCTGTGTTTTGTGGGGTAAGCTGTAGTTTTTATTGGTACCATTTTGGGGTGTATATATAACTTTTTTGTTCACTTTTGAGGGGGGGGAGGGTAAGGTGACCAGAAGACAGCAATTCTGGCGTGGTGTTTTTTTGTGGCTATCCCCCATTAGGGTTAAATACATTTATATTAGAATAGGTTGACCTTTTACGGAAGTGGCGACACTAAGCTTTTTCTGGTCTACACGATAAACGTAGGGCAGAAACCTTGTCAATGGTTATAGCCTTAGTTATATTTTTACTGGAATTGCAGAGAGTTCCATAGTCTCACTGCTCTTACAGTAAAGACTTTCTTTCTATGTTTGTGTAGAAACCTTCTTTCCACTAGACGTAGAGGATGCCCCCTTGTTATAGTTAGTCCTGGGTATAAATAGATCATGAGGGAGATCTCTGTGTTGACCTTTGATATATTTATACAAAATTATTAACCCTCTGCCTAATTTTCATAATCTTTCTGGGTACTGCAGTTCACCCATTCCATTTATTACTTTGGTTGCCCGCCTTTGAACACGTTCAACTCTACTATGTCGGTCTTGTGCACTGGTGCCCAAAACTGCACATAATGGGGCAGATTTTCGATTCAAAATGCACCATATTCCTGACTCGAATTAAGCCGGAATTCTGGTACACATGCCCTGCTTTAAATTTATTAACTGATTTAGACACTTTTTGCATCTTGTTTTACAAGGGGGATATGGTCTAGCAAATATGTGCCACCGTGCCACAGAATTGTGCAAACTAAGCCAATTAACAGGTTGTATAAGGAAGAGAAAAGTGACTTACGTGTCTAGCAAGATTCGCCAAACTTATACAGCATTCACTTCTAGGGTATGTTCATATAGGGGAGAGAAGCTGCATATAAGTGCACAGCTTATCTGTCCTGAAACCCGCAGGGAATTCCACCCGAAAAAAAACCCACAAAATTGTGGTGCAGGTTTTCGGGTAGAATCTCTGGTGCGGAAACCGTGCTAGAAAAAAAACGTACTACCTGGGCATTGTCATAGTGTTGCGTCCCTCTGTTCTCTGTTCACCCCGGCCTCCTGGGATGATGATTCAGTCCATGTGACAGGGTTCCGTTGTTCTTGACGGAACCAATAGCGCCGTTGACTGTGCTATTGATTCCATCAAAACTACGGAACCCTGTCACAATGGTGACAGACGGAAACCATTAGCAACGTTTCCGTCACCATTGAGTTCAATGGTGAGGGAAACGGAAGCTTAGGTTTCCGTTTGCCTTTCCGTTGAGGAGTTAACCCGACGGAAACCTCCGACGGAACCCCTCAACGGAAGGGCAACAGTGATGTCAATAGGCCCTAAGGCCCCATGCACCCGACCATAAAAATCGACCGTAATTGCGGACCGCCATTACCGACCCATTCACTTCTATTGTACATGGACACCTTCCCGTTTATATACAGGAAGGTGTCCGGGCCGTGGAAGTGTACCACAAAAGATTGGACATGTCTTATCTTTTGCTTTTTACGGGCCGTGCTCCCATACTTTGTATGGGAGCACGGGCCGAAAAATGTGGCCGGCCGTGCCCGCAATCGCAGCCCGTGATTACGGGAGAGGCCGTGTGCATGGGGCCTTACCCAGTATTTTTCCATTTAGTATGTAATGGTGACGTGTATTTTCCCCCCACTGGTGCATAACCTTACATTTATCGGTGCTAAACCTCATTTGCCACTACTCTGGCCAAACCTCCAGCTTTTGCAGATCCATTTGTAAAAGAATACTGTCCTCCTTTTGTGTTAAATATTTTTCTAGATGATACTAAACAGTGTAAACTAATTATTATACTGTGCATTCATTGTGCAAGGTCATTATCAAATCTATCAAAGTATAGGGCCCAAAACTGACCACTGTTGTAAATCACTAGTAACGGTGACCCAAATTTGGGATGTGCCATTCACCCCTCAATGGCCAGCCTATTTTAGACGTTAATGACCAAGCTATTGCGTTTTACCATCGTCTCCTTCCAAGAGCTATAACTTTTTTTTTTTTTTTGCGTCAAAATAGCTGTATAAGGTCTTGTTTTTTAGTGGGACAAGTTGTTTTTTAATAGCACCATTTTGGGGTACATATAATTTATTGATTAAGGCCCCATGCACACGACCGTGCCCGCAATCACGGCCCGCGATTGCTGGCACGGCCGGCCGCCGACTGACAGCCGCATTTTCGGGCCGTCCTCCCATACAAAGTATGGGAGCACGGCCCGCAAAATGCAAAAGAACGGCCATGTTCCATAATTCCCAGAACATTTCCACGGCACGGACACCCTTCCGTAGTGCTGCGGAAAGGTGTCCGCGTTCAATGAAAGTGAACGGGTTCGTTTTTTCGGACCGCAATTGAGGTCCGCAAAAACAGAGGTTTTTTACGGTCGTGTGCATGGGGCCTAACTTTTTTGGGGGGTAATGGAAAAAAAACCATACATTTCGCCACTTTTTTTTTGTCTCAGATTTACGCCGTTTACTGTGTGGTATAAATAACATAATAACTTTATTCAGTGGGTCATTACAATTGTGGCGATACCAAATTTATATAGATTTTGTATGTTTTACTGCTTTTACACAGTAAAAACCCTTTTTTTTTCAAAATTATTTGTTTTTGTGTTGCCATGTTTTAAGAGCCATAATTTGTTTTCTTTTTACGCCGATGCAGCTGTATGAGGGCTTGTTTTTTTGCGGGACGGCTTCTAGTTTTTATTGGTACCATTTTGGAGTACATGTGACTTTTTGATCACTTTTTATCACATTCTTTTGAAGGCAGGATGAACAGAAAACAGCAATTCTGACATTGTTTTTTATTTTATTTTTTACGGCGTTTACCTTGTGGGTTAAATAACGTAATCTCTTTATATGTGGGGTCTTTCCGGATGCGGCAATACAAAAAATGTGTAATTATTTTTTGTTTTTTTCATATTAAAGTATTTTATAAAGGGGGTTTAAGGGAGGTCTCTGTCTGCCTTGAAAATGTAATGTAATTGTTCTCGTGAATTGCTTATTTGATGTTTGGAATATGTATCACCACATACGTCTTTTCTTTCTGTCATATATGATGGTGCCTGGGGGGTTAGGGGAGGGTTTTGTTTTGTACTGTATCATTTTGAATCTTCAATAAAAAAAATATCTGATTTAAGAAAAAAAAAAGTATTTTATAAGGGAAATGTGGGTTTTTCATTATTAACTTTATTAAACTTTTTGATAACTTTTATTTTTAGTCCCACTAGGGGACTTCACTATGCGATCTTTTAATCGCTCTTATAATACACTATAATACTTCTGTATTGCAGCGCAGTATTCCCGGTCGGTGTAAAACAGACAGGCAGGTGCTAGGTCATGCCTCAGGCATGGGATTAGCAGGCATGCACTACAGGCAGACCTGGGGGCCTTTGTTAGGCCCCCGGCTGCCATAGAAGCCATTGGCACCCTACGATTGCAATTGCAGGGTACCGATGGGTTGAGGGAGGGAGCACACTCCCTCCAAAACCACTTGGATGTGGCGCTCGCTATTGAGCGTTGCATCTAAGGGGTTAAACGGGTGAAATCGATGTTGAAATCGATCCCACCCGTTAGTGCAGGTGTCCGGCTGTCTTTAGACCGCCCGACACCCGCTTTAGCCGGCAAAGGACACCCGTGCCGGGCTTGTGTCAGCGCCGTGAAAAGGAGGCGCTCTGGCATAAGTACCATTAACGGCCGCCGTGAAAAGGCGTATTGGTCGTTAAGGGGATAATAACCACCCTCTGTTACTGAGCCAGTTACTTAACCACTTAGGCCCCATGCACATGACCGTAGATTTCGTCCAGAATTACTGTCTTCAACTACGGACATATTCATTTCTATTGACCACGGACACCTTACCATATATTTGCGGGTAGGTGTCTGGGCCGTAGAAAGCCTCCGCAAAAGATAGGACCTGTCCTATTTTTTGCTTTTTACGAACTGTGCTCCCAAACTTTATAGGTGAGCATGGGCTGTGTCCGTGCCCGTAATAGCGGACCGTGATTTCGGGCACGGCTGTGTGCATGAGGCGTTACCCAGGTCCAGTCTAGAACTTACCTCTTCATAGAAGCTGATCAGATAAGTTTGACAGGACCAATAGCTCATAAACCCATCCTGATATGGAGTTATAAATTTATTTTCATTGAGATACTCCAGGATAGCATCCCTTAGAAAGCCTTCAAATGTTTTGCCCACAATAGAGGTTAAACTTACAGGCCCATAGTTTCTGCGTTCACTCTGAATATTCGCACCACTTTTGCCATGTGCCAGTCTTGTGGACCAGACCACATCATTATAGAATACTTTAAAGGGGTTTTGCAGTAATCCTCATTTATCACCTATCCACAGGAATAGAGCAGTGGCCAAGCATGCATGATAGCTCAGTGGTTGAAGCCCAGCGACAGTGGCAGAAGGTAGGACGGGGATCAGGGGGCGTCCTACCTTTGGAACCCGCACCTATCGGACACTTATGGTATATCCTGTGGATATACCATAAATTTCCGAGATGGAGATACAATGTTTATGGAGAATTTGCATAAATTTGCTTTCTCCTCCGTACCCTCCATAATTTCTCCCTCGTGACTTTTTAAAGGTCCCACGCGTTTAACCTTTTTACTGCTTATATAATTGAAGAAACTTTTTAGGGTGAATTCAGATTTTCAGTGCAGATTCTGCATTAAAAATCTGCAGCAATTTTTACAGTACAATACATGTGGATGAGGTTTTGAAAGCCCAAGCCACATGTAAAAATCTGTATGAAATTGAGGGAATGCTGCAGATTTTCAAATACCCTTTTGCCATTTTTCCCCTAAAGTAATGTAAAAAATAAAAAAAGTTAACAAAATTGGTATCGCTGCATCCGTAAAAGTCTGAACTATTATAGTATAACGTTATTTAACGTGCACGGTGAACGCCATAAAAAATAAACCGCCAAAATCGCTGTTTTTTTGGTCAACTTGGCTCTCAATAAAAATGTAATAAGTGATCAAAAAGTTGTACGTACCAAAAAATGGTACAGTTAAAAACTGCAGCTCGTCCCGCAAAAATAAGCCCTCACACTGCTCAATCTGTAAAAAAAAAAAAAAAAAATGATGGCTCTCCGAATGTGGCAACACAAAACGTTATTTTTTTACGTTTTTTCTTTCATCAATAAAGGTAGTAAAATATAAAAAAAACTATAGAAATTTGGTATCACCGTAATCGTGTTGAGCCGCCGAATAAATGTTATTGTTTTTACCGCACATAAAGTCGTAAAAATGAAACCTAAAAAACTATTGAGGAATCGCAGTTTTTTTTCAGTTTCCCAGTACATTATGTGAAACTTTAAATGGTACCAAAAGAAACCAACTCCTCCCGCAAAAGATAAGCCTGCTCATACCACTCCATTGACGGAAAAATAAAAAAGTTATGGCTCTTCGAATGCGGGCAGTGAAAAACGAAAATGAAAAATAAAAAAATGGCTCAGTCCCGGAGGGGTTAAAAAAAATGGTCAAAAAAGACCTGGTTCTTACAATAACAAGGTTACTAGTGGCAAGTTTTTTACTGGCTAGCCTGCTAACCACACCTATTTTACTGACCTACCCACTAACCACAGGTGTGCATAGAAAAATGCCAATGTTGCCCATTAATAGGCATAAACGGAACCTGTGGTTAGTGGGTACGTCAGTAAAAATGTGTGGTTAGCAGGCTAGCCAGTAAAAAACTTTCCGCTAGGAACCTTATTGTAACTACCAGGTGTTTTTTGACAAATTCTTTCATATCTATAACCACCAGTGACTTAAATGGAAGATCACGGTCATTATATAGCAGTAAGGAGCAGTGTAGCTGAGAATTCAGCACTGGGGTTAGAAAATGTTACCCGGAAGCTGCAGTACATCTGTGTGTTTCTCACTCTGCGCCTCCCTCTGCTTAGGCTTGTATCGGTAGCTCCTGCTCCCCTTTCCCTAGACTTCCTTTCGCAGGCAGTAAAGAGGACACCCCTACTTACTGCAGTACGTCAATTCTGCTCTGTAACTAGGGACAGAATTTGCTAATTGGGGTGGACAGCTGATTACAGGAAGGGAGCCACCTAGTGGCAGTAGTTTCACAGAATTTTCATGAATAAAACTTTAACAGTAAGTAAAATAGAAACGTGATATGTCAAGTATAATATTAGATTAGCATTAGTTGCATGAAAAGTGTACATTTAACTCTATATGAAATTCTCTGGAAACAGTCTTATTTCTAATGAAAAATATCAGTTTTCCAGAAACCTTGTTGCACCATATACTGTTCCAACTAATTTGTTATCTATCGCCTGACAGATCTTTAAATTTTAGGGCATCCGTAAGTTGCATTACTAAAGTAGAGATATCGCCGATTGAAAGACAGGGGCCTTCACATGAGCACCCTCGACCAATAAGGAGTATAGAGAGGGATTTAAAATCTTGCTTTGTATGTTTTCTGCTATTCCTAAGTCTTAGGCCAGATGTGATGTTGGTGCGGATTTACCTCAGATTTCACCCGTTTGAAGTGAAAATCTGCAAAAGAATTGACATGCTGCGGATTTGAAAATCCACAGAACGCCTTGAATTCTGCACGGATTATTTTCTGCCGCATGTAGCTGGGGATTTGAAAACCATATTTGCATATATTGTATTGTAAATTGACTTGAATTTTTTTATGTCCTTATGTCCAGCATGACCGTGAATGGTTCTGTCAGGCCTCAATTATACTCTTATTGCATGCACCCTATGCAGCAAATTGCCACAATGTCTGTAGGACTGTTTTGAACTTCTGAGGTGTGACGATATTACTACTTGTCATGTGCTTCTCAAGTGGAGAGCTGAGACAGCCATGATGTTGAACGCAAAACTTGGCCCTCTCATGGGTTCGAGAATCACAATTGAGACGTCCATAATTAAATACACTTGTGAATTTGATTTGTCTGTCTACTTTTTGTTGTCTTTGAACTACCATAAATATTATATATACCCTGATATAATTTAAAGTTACTAATTACATGAGGTATATTTTCAAGTTATTATTTGGCCAACTAATTTATTTATTTTTCTTTCGTAGATTTTTACAATTCCAGTGGTAGTATGTCCTTTCAGCCAATCAGAAGTCAGGTCACCATTCCAACAGCGCACGTTGTGCCTTCTACTGTGGCAACCTCTTTAAGTAACATACGAATATATGACAGAGCTGGGCTTTCCACAGAATCGGCTGTACACACCTTTGTAACGTCGGCAAACCCTTCCCCAATTGAAGACACTAGAAAGTTCGAAATGCCCAATATTGAACCTACCATGAACCAGTCTGCTTTCTTAAATACCATTTACACAGATGGTAGAACTGACTTCCCTACTGCAATGCTCAACAGAGATGTTGAGCCATACAAGGCTCTTCCTGAAAGCAAGGAAATTGGGGGAGTGGAGCTAACTAACAGAGCTAGATATCAGTCTTCCCATCTGCAAAGTCAGGGTTGGCGGCCAGATTCATATAGCACACAGCCAGCAGTAGAATATAGCTCATGGAAACTGCAACAACAGTATGCAGACGACTTCAGAATGAAGATGGAGAAACTGCAGGTAACTTTAATGTACAGTATGTGTGGTGTTCTACCGGTGTGCCTATATCTCTTCCTGTATGTCTCACTTCTGTCAAATGTCTTACAGCTTGTGAGGGACTATTCTCCAGCTCCAGTGTATTCTTCTGGACTTCATCCGATTCCAAATGAGTGGGAACGTGTTGTGAAGGCTAGCGACAACATTCTACTAGAAAAGGAGATGATGTTGGAAAGGTAGGAGAGGACATAGTAAATGAGGTTGGTATGCCTGGGCGGGGTTCAGTATATGGGTTATGTATAGTAGCCACGTACCATCTGTAGCTGTAATACAGATGCAAAAATGTGCCCGTATTATGCACGTGTGAAACTGGGCGAAAGTAAAATCGACACTGATTTAACTTTTTGTCCATGAAGGTGTTGTAGGTTATTTCCCATTCCCACCTCTCCACCTTCCCTAGGGATTGGTGCCTTTTTTTTTTTACTTGCCTGTACACTTGGAAAGACTGGTTTCCACATCACTGTAGACACTTTGAAACAGGGTCGACCGGTCAGGATCCAGACTGACCTTTTCACGGCAGTTGCTTTTTTGAACCACCAGGGTGGTATAGGAGTGGGGCAATTCTGTTGGAATCGTCTAAGATCCTACTGTGGGCGGAGTAGCATATTCCAGTGCTGTTGGTTCTCCACATACCAGTTGTGGGCAATTGGGACACAGATTCCGCTGTGAGAGACTAGATCCGTGAAAATGGTCTCATCACCCAAAGGTATTTCATCAACTGTACCACAGGTGGGGCTACCCGCATGTGGATCTATTTGCATTCCATCTCAACCACATCTTAAGTGGCAAGGGCACAGGATTTTAAGGCCATTGCAGTTGACACTCTGGTCACTCCATGGAGACAGTTTTCTCTTTCCTGCATCTCTTCTTTCCACTTCCATTCTAGCCGAGAGTACTCAAGAGGGAATGTGTTCCTACGATTCTGGTGACTCTGTACTGTCCATGCCGGACCTGGTATGCAGACCTAATCTACCTTCTTGTAAATGCGTCTTGGAGTCTTCAGCTCCTTCCTGACCGCCTTTCCCAAGGTTTGCTGTTCTACCCTTCTCAGATTCTTTTAACTGGATGACTGTTGAAGTCGGGGTTCTGATGGCCTGGGTCTTTCTGAGCTAGTCATCCAGACGATGTTAAAGGACCCATCTCCGGAGTCAGCCAAGGTGTACCATCGTATGTGAAAGACTTATTTTTGCTGGTGGGAACGCAATAATTTCCATCAAATAAAATGTTCCATGCCTAGGGTTCTGTCCTTCTCGCAATTGGGCCTTAACCAGCGACTTCGTTTATCCTTCCCTAAAGGGGTTAGGTATCTGCTCTCTCCATTCTTTTTCAGAGAACTTTTGGCTTTTCGTTCTCCGGCAAAGACTTTTCTTTGGCCTGGGGAGGCTCATGTGGTCCCCCCTTTCAGACATCCCATTGAGTCTTGGAATCTTAATTTGGTCCTCGGGCTCTTCAGGTGGCGCCTTTTCAATACCTCAATCCGACGTGTTGTGTTCTCCCTTCTTTTTGTCCCTCCCGATCTCATCTGAGGGAGCGGACTTTTACATTGCCTTGATTTGGTAAGAGCAGTCCAAGTCTGTCTGGCTGAGACTGAGTCTTCGGCCCTCCGCTTGTTTGTTTTTTATTTTATTTTTTTAATTCCTGAAGTGCCACACAAGGGGTTGGCAGCATACAGGGCTACCATTGCGTGTGGGATGTGGTCTGTGTTTTTCGATCCAGGGATAAAGTTGTTCCCCTTTGGGTTACTACAATGTCAGGACAATCTTCAGTTGCCCAGGTTTGCTAGGTTGTTACCTGGGCTTCTGTGCACACTTTCACAAAGTTTTACCAAATTCATTCTTTGGCCTCTGCCGTCGCTAGCCTGGGTTGCAAACAGTGTGTTAGTTGGGTCGCAAAGCTGTGCTTTTATTTTTCTCGCCCTCTGGGACGGCTTTAGGATGGCCCATGGTGCTGTTTTCCCCAATGATTAATGAGAAAACAAGATTTATTTTTTTTTTTTTTTTTTTTTTGTACTAGCTGTGTAATCTATTTCTCGTTGAATCGATTGGTGGACATAGATTCTGCCCTTTTCTGTTTATTCCAGGCTTGGAACCTTGTGTTAAGTTTCCTTCCGGGACCGTGGATATGTTTGTCTTTCCTACCTAGTGTTGCTTCCTAGCAGCAGGAGAATATACCATGGTGCTTTCTCCCCCCCCCTCCCTCAATGGATTCAACGAGAAATAGATTTTATGGTGGGTGCAGAAATTTTGCTTTTAATTTTTAAGAGTTGATTAAATGCTGCCAGGGCTCGTGGAGAACCTGTGCGTACTGCTTTCCCCATCCACACACATTAAATGACAGCCTTTTCTGTATGCAAACTCATACAAGAAAATCATAGAATGCTATTTATCTCCCTCTATCTTATGCTGCCCTGACACTCGCTTTAGAATTATGGCTTTCATTAATGCAAGTCTGTGTTGCAGCCGATGCTCTGTTCACTCTTCCAGAGCCATCTAATGCCCACTCTCCGTAGGACGTTTTTGTAAATTATGCACTGTTAGATGACCACTAGTTACTCATTACACCACAGGTCACAGAATAACTTGCACTTGTACTACTACAACCATTATCTACCATATGATCTGAGGGTGAAGCAAGTGGGTACAGAATCTGGTATCCATAAGTATGAGGAGCTGAAAATAGAGATAATTACAGCTCTTGCTCTAAATCTATAAGATCATTAGCATGTTTATTAAAAAAACTAAAACAATGTGGCCAAAACCTTTCATATAACATAACATGTTCTTTGTTTGTTTTTTATATTCCAGGCAGCGCCAGCACATTGCAATCCTGGAACAGAAACTAAGGGAGGGAGAAGTGCAAATCCATGGCACACTGCTAAGCCAATCTAGTCCATACAATGACATGTGCCTGATGAGGTTACAGGTAATTTCTTATGACCAATAAAGTTTGTCATCTCCGTAATAAAGTAGAGGAAAGGCTCAGGTATTCTGTGTTTTCAGGACCTACAGCGAGAGGTTACATTCTTAAGAGCACAGTTTGCCGAAAAGACTGATTCGTCTAGCAGAGAGAAGGCCGAGCTGGAGAAGAAACTATGTGCCATGGAGGCAGAGAGTAGGGGACTAAGAGAAGCAATGAAGGAGGCAGCACAACAACACTCTGATGAAATTAAAAAGCAAGAGGAGCGTGTGAGTTCTTATAACCTTTCTGCTACTAAAAATGTCCATTTCAGTCTAAAAGATATGTTCTTAAAATGATTAATATCTATATACTATGGCAGGTAAAAGGGAGAGAACGGCATATTAATTCATTGAAGAAGAAATGTCAGAAAGAAGCAGAACAGAATAAAGAAAAGCAGCAGAGGCTAGAGACTCTGGAGAGATACATGGCCGATCTTCCCACAGCACAGAACCACCAGAAACAAGTGCAGCAGGTAATCTCCTACACCATGTGCACTAAAACTTCAAGCCTGACAAATTGTGCTCGGACCCCCACCAATCCAAACTTCTGACATGTCACTATGACATGTCAGAAGCGTTTAGCTACACTTTAACTCCCTGAACTGTCAATGGGGCGTATACTGGCAAGGGGGCGTGTTACTATGGCTGTGAGACTGTCCAATCAGATATGGACAGTGTTACAGCAAGAGAGAGAGTGTGTGTGTGCGTGTGTGTGTGTGTGTGTGTGTGTGTGTGTGTGCGCGCGCGCACGCACTCTCTTCAGCTTTGAAGATCAGTCTTCTGCCAAACTGGCAAGGGAGCGAGTCACTGTTACAGACCGTGTAAGGGCTGGGGACACGCCCCTTTGCCAGTTCGGCAGAAAAATACAAGACTGACCTCTCAAGAGATGAGTGTGCATGCTCTCCTCTCCACAGCTCTTACACTGTCTGTAGCAGTGACACGCCCCCTTGCCAGTTCGGCAGAAGACTAATTTTGAAAGCTGAAGAGAGTGAGAGCGTGCGCGCGCGCAGTCTCTCTCCTCGCACTTGCTGTAACACAGTGCATATCTGATTGGACAGTGTCACAGCCATAGTAACACGCCCCTTTGCCAGTACACGCCCCGTTGACTGTTCAGGGGGTTATTTAAACTTCGGGCGCCAAATATACCAGCACCGATCTCTAAATAACGGAGGGAGGTAGAAAAAAAATGTAAAGTGCCCCAGGGTTTGTGCAGCCCTCCCCATTACATGCTGCATTCAGCTGCACATCTATGGGGAGGTGAAAGGTTCTCTTTAAGCATTAATTACATAAAACCAGAAGAACCCTTTATGGCTGGCTGCAGTAGACTACATAGAGCCATACAAGGCAGTACACAGTCAGTCCGTTTTAACATGGAAGCAATGGTTGTAGACTGTTAGACACGCAGCATTTTAGGTAATAAGAATATATGGACATTTTTGAGTAGGCAATAGGCCAAATACTAGGCAGTCTGTGCTGCAACATCTGCAGAAGATAGGAACATTACAAAGTGAAGTACATTATGGATGATGCAGCATGGTGATTGTAGTGAGAATTTTTAACGAATAATTACCCTGAAAAGCTTCCTTATAAGATATCTCGGAGATAAAAGGATATCCTGAGCAGGAAAATGTTAGCTATAGCAGGTGGCAGTGAACCTATATAATGGATGACTTTTATAATACATTTACTAAATGAGAACCTCTCTGAGAAAGGGGAGACTGCGTGAAAGGTCATCTTTGTATGGACCATAAGGAATTATTCGACTATTTCTGGAATTTCAAAATAAGGTCACTTTTAGGCTATGTTCACACGGAGTATTTTGCCGAGTTTTTTTTACGCGGAAACCGCGTCGCAAAACTCGTCAAACGGCCAGAAAAATGTCTCCCATTGATTTCAATGGGAGGCGTCGGCGTCTTTTTCCCCCGAGCAGTAAAACTGCCTCGCGGGAAAAAGTGACATGCCCTATCTTCGGGCGTTTACGCATCTGACCTCCCATTGACTTCAATGGGAGGCAGAGAAAGCGTATTTCGCTTTGTTTTATGCCCGCGGTGCTCAATGGCCGCGGGCGAAAATCTGCCTCAAACTTCCAAACGGAATTTTGAGGCAGATATTCCTCCTGCAAAAAACTCAGTGTGAACATAGCCTTAAAGGGCAGTATTTTGGTCAGTTTTTAGCATCCGTGTTTTTAAGACCAAGCCAGGACTGGAACCTAACAGAAAAAAAAGTATAATGGAAATATTTGCACCCTTCCTCCATGTCTTGGACCAACTCCTGGTTTTGTTTTACAAATACGGCTGTGTGAGAGTGGCCTTATTGTCCTCCTATGGAATGCATTTTTTTTCTTGCAGATGAAAGAACTTCAGGAGCAGAACCACCTACTGCAGGAGCAAGTGAGTGATCTGGAGCAAAAGCTAGGAGAATCCAGAGCAACCTGCAGGGGGAGTGAGACTCAGCTTACAGCTGAAAAGCTGAACGGACAGGAGTATTTAAGGACAATTGAAAGGTACCAAGCTGGAAAAAAGATTACATGACTTACGTTTCATTTTTCTCAGGTTTGATTTTGTTTTTTTGTTTTTTTTAGTTTACAGAAGGAAATAAAGAAGTTGGAAACAACCGACTGGAAAGCAGAAGAAAAGCGTCTCACAGAAGAGGCAGATAATTTACAACATGAAGTAGAAACTTTACATAAAGCGCAGGATTGCTTAAAAAAAGTAGGTTATAACATGTAAGAGGATTTAGGCTCGGCCACTTCATGATTACTTTCCCAGATGTGTGAAGAACCGTATAATAAGCCACTTGCTAATACACTGTTAGCTGATCAGTGCCGATGTCTTCGTTTGTAAAGGCTCACCCCCTTGTTTAGCAAAGTATTTTTCATAGATTACACGGTAACCCTAAACATGGCCAATGATGGAGGGGCATGTGACTCGACATGTCCATCAGCGTCTGTGGAGAAGACTGTACTAAACAAGGGTGCAGGGCTTTATGAATGAAGACATCGGAGCTGATCTGCTAACCGTGTATTCGTAACTTGCTTATATTACTGTTCTTTGCACATCTGGGAAAATCATCATAATGTGACCAACCCCTTTAAGATATCCAGCGTGCACACATGCTCACTTTGTCATCCTTCAGGTGATAGAAAACCATAAGAAGAAAATGGAACAGATGTGCAGTAAAGTGAAAGTAAGTAAGAGATTGGATAAATGACTATTAAAGTGTACAAAATTTAAAGAGGAACCCCGTACTTCGGAAGCAATCCGAAAAAGTGATAGACCACACTATAAAACAAACCTATACTTTTCTAACTAATAATCTGGCTCCCAGCAGTCCAAGTCTCAAGAGTTTTGACTGCTCTTAGATTTGTGGTCTCTTAGCTGGGAGCAACCACTTGTGGACTGAAGTCTTATTGTGACTGGTCGGCTCAGACAGAACATTTGCCTTTCTAAATAATAACTTGTTCCTAACCATTTCTAAAGTTACTTCAGAAGTAATAGGTCCTATTCAAGCTACAAAACTGATATCATTCACAAATGTTTAAATGCTTTTGGGATTAAGCCGTGAAATGAAGTAGCTGCAATTGCTAGAAAAAAAAAGTTATATGCAGTGTTTAGAGCAGGGGTCTCAAACTCGGCCGGGTAAATAGGTCGCACAGAGAAAAAATTTGAAGTTGATGGGCCGCATTACTTTTAAAATTGATATAATACAAAATTATTGTTTATCAATTCGTTATTTGAACTACTATAACAATACTAGATTACTATAATAATATTACGTTCCTATAATAATACTACATTACATTACTATAACCATACTAAATCACTATATTAATACCGCCAGGTTTAAACTTAATGGAAATTTGCGAGTTTACTACACGTGCTTATTTTAATAATCCAGTTTTAAGTGTCACTAGATGCAGTCTGGCTGCTCAGTTGGCAGCGTTTGGCAGACACAAGAATATGAAGATTGGACAGCCCCTTTTTAGATAGTGCCACAGTGACCTCTGTAGATAATTCCGCCCCCTAGATAATGCCACGGTGCCCCCTGTAGATGGTGCCCCCTGTAGATGGTGCCCCCTGTAGATGGCTCCATTGGGGCTCCCTCTAGGAGTGGAATACCCAGACAGAGTGTTGCCAACACTTAGGCCGGGGATTCCTTTGTTGGAGGAGCCCCTGACGTCACTGTCCATGGACTTTGACGTCAGGGGGATCCTTCTGGAATGTGATGTCGGGGTCAATCCCAGAGCCGGAGTCCCAGAGCAGAGCACTAGTATAGGCTCAACTCTGGGGAAGCCCCCTGACATCACTGTCCAGTCCCGGGCAATGCCTACTAGAGCGCTACTACCGTGTTTCCCCGATAGTAAGACACCCCCGATTGTAAGACGTATCGGGGGTTTCAGGGGGGTCGGCTAATATAAGCCGTACCCCGAAAGTAAGACATATGTCTTTCGGGGAAACACGGGGGTATTGCGGCCTCCTGCCCACTTCCGCGCCGCCCCCCTCTCCATACGTCACCGCGCCGTCCCCTGCACTTGCTCCTGCTGCAACTGCCGGAATCGAAGCGCTCGCCGATTCCGGCAGTTTAACCCATTAAATGCCGCTGTCAATAGTGACAGCGGCATTTAATGTGTTTGACAGAGGGGGGAGCTCCCTCTGTCACCCGATCGGCGCCCCCGCAAACAAATCGCGGGTCGCCGTCGGGTTTCCATGACAGCCGGGGGTCTAACAAAGACCCCCAGGTCTGCCTTCAGCATCTGCCTGTTAGGCGATGCCGGAGGCATGACCTAATAGGTTGCCTGTCAGTTTTACACTGACAGGCAATAATGCTTCGGTATACTAAGTATACCAAAGCATTATATATGCGATCGGCACATCGCATAGTGAAGTCCCCTGGTGGGACTAAAAAAAAAAATGTAAAACAGTTAAATAAAGTTTGTGAAAAAAAAAATAAATAAATTCGACAATTTTTTTACAATATAAGACATACCCCGAAAGTAAGACATAGTGGGGCTTTTGGGGATAAAAAGAAAGTAAGACACTGTCTTACTTTCGGGGAAACACGGTAGTGCTTTGCCTGGGACTCTATCTCTGCTCCTGACATCACTGTCCATATATGGGCAGTGATGTAATCGGCTTCCCTAGAGCCAGACTCCCAGAGCAGAGCGCTAGTATAAGCTCTGCTCTGGGACTCTGGCTCTAGGGAAGCCCCTGACATCACTGTCCATATATGGACAGTGACGTCAGGGACTTAGTCATTCGCCGGCGCACTACTCCTTCGGCCTGCTCTCTCCTCTCCCGAGGGAGCTACGGTGCCCCGCGGGCCGCAGAGGAGAGCCTCAGGGGCTGCATGCGGACTGTGTGTTTGAGACCACTGGTTTAGACCCTATCCTCTAGTGTGGAAAATGTACGATCCGTTCTTTGGTTTACGAGGGATTAAAGGTATTGTCTCACCACAGACATACCCCTCTCTTAATTAACTTCAGCACTTAAAAAAAAAAAAAAATGCTATTGTCAAAAAGATTTATTTTGCCTAGCTAGATATTTGCCCTAGATTTGTGAATTGGAGACTGAGTTTTTACTTTAGTTGTCAGATGTTACGTACGCCTTCTGTACATCTGTAAATTGGATGTGTGTGCTCAGCTCACTGCGCTGTTTCCTGATTCCGCTGCTTTACTATGTATGTGCAGTGCCATTTATTTTAACTATCCTGTATACTACTAGATAGGAGCAGGAGGGCTCTCCCATTCTGCAATTTTCCAAGCTGCCCTGCTCTTATCGAACGATGTCATAATTCTTTCTTCTATGTCTAAACTTTCTGTGCACTTGCAAGGAAAAGGCAAAAAGACAGACTTCAAAATGATTTCTTCTACATTTCCTTCCTGAAAGTTGAGACTAAGACACTAAATATAACTCCATTCCTCTAGATGTAACTGCTGCATTACCTAATTTACACAGTTAAGCCATAAACTTAGAGCCGTTGTGCGAGAAACGTCAATTCACTTATCCACAGGATAGGTGACAATTGTATGATCGCTGGGGCCCCACCGATTGCGAGATATGGGGTCCATTACTCGCAGATCCTCCTCACTGCGTATTTTGGCGTTGCGGAGGAGCTTGAATGGAGCTGTGGTCGAGCATGTGCCCACTGCCCCATTTAATATCTGAGATTGACAGAAATAACAGAGCGCTGTTTGTTTTAGTCAGCCTCCACACACTTTAAAAGAAGTATCAGCGTGGGAGGCGTGGCCGGACCCAGCCCATGGAGGACGTGCATTGCTGAGCTCCAGCTCTGACAAAGTAATCCAGCGGAATCCTGCTCTCCCTTTCTTCCAAGGAGAAAGATATACTGATATTCGGTGTCACCGGAGAGAGGGGACACCTAGATTGAACCCCTCCGGACATTTTTAAATTTGCGGCTTAGCGCCGCGTGTGAAACCGCGCCTTAGATTTGGGAGCGGGGCAGCCCGTGGATCCACCCTCGGCCGGGACCACGGCTAGAACACACAAAAAGGTGAGCACCCATTCCCAACACTTCTCCTGCCTGTGGGAAAACAGTGGTGGCCAGATAATCGCGGCAGAAATAACAACTAGAGGTGGCTTTCCTGCAGCTTATTTACAATAGACTCTGATGGGGAAGATTGCGCTGGTAAAGAAATAGGACTGATATAGGCTGGCAGTATTCCCCACTTAACATCCCAATGTACCCACATCAAGGCTTTCTACCCAAGGATCCACTGAATACTCCTGGACTTCTTTCCAAGTCCAGATTTAACTCTGTGATGCTGTATATACACTACCGTTCAAAGGTTTAGGGTCACTTCGAAATTTCCTTATTTTTGAAAGAAAAGCAGTTTGTTTTTTTTTCAATGAAGATAACATTAAATTAATCAAATACACTCTATACATTGTTAATGTGGTAAATGACTATTCTAGCTGCAAACGTCTGGTTTTTAATGCAATATCTACATAGGTGTGTAGAGGCCCATTTCCAGCAACCATCACTCCAGTGTTCTAATCGTACATTGTGTTTGCTAACTATGTTAGAAGGCTAATAGATTAGAAAAAACTTGAAAACCCTTGTGCAATTATGTTAGCACCGCTGTAAACAGTTTTGCTGTTTAGAGGAGCTATAAAACTGATCTTCCTTTGAGCTAGTTGAGAATCTGGAGCATTACATTTGTGGGTTCGATTAAACTCTCCAAATGGCTAGAAAAAGAGAGCTTTCATCTGAAATTCGACAGTCTATTCTTGTTCTTAGAAATGAAGGCTATTCCATGCGAGAAATTGCCAAGAAACTGAAGATTTCCTACAACGGTGTGTACTACTCCCTTCAGAGGACAGCACAAACAGGCTCTAACTAGAGTAGAAAGGGAAGTGGGAGGCCCCGCTGCACAACTGAGCAACAAGACAAGTACATTAGAGTCTAGTTTGATAAATAGACGCCTCACAGGTCCTCAACTGGCAACTTCATTAAATAGTACCCGCAAAACGCCAGTGTCAACGTCTACAGTGAAGAGGCGACTCCGGGATGCTGGCCTTCAGGGCAGAGTGGCAAAGAAAAAGCCATATCTGAGACTGGCTAATAAAAGGAAAAGATTAATATGGGCAAAAGCACACAAACATTGGACAGAGGAAGATTGGAAAAAAGTGTTATGGACAGACGAATCGAAGTTTGAGGTGTTTGGATCACACAGAAGAACATTTGTGAGACGCAGAACAACTGAAAAGATGCTGGAAGAGTGCCTGACGCCATCTGTCAAGCATGGTGGAGGTAATGTGATGGTCTGGGGTTGCTTTGGTGCTGGAAAAGTGGGTGATTTGTACAAGGTAAAAGAGATTTTGAATAAGGAAGGCTATCACTCCATTTTGCAACGCCATGCCATACCCTGTGGACAGCGCTTGATTGGAGCCAATTTCATCCTACAACAGGACAATGACCCAAAGCACACCTCCAAATTATGCAAGAACTATTTAGGGAAGAAGCAGGCAGCTGGTATTCTATCTGTAATGGAGTGTCCAGCGCAGTCACCAGATCTCAACCCCATAGAGCTGTTGTGGGAGCAGCTTGACCGTATGGTACGCAAGAAGTGCCCATCAAGCCAATCCAACTTGTGGGAGGGCCTTCTGGAAGCATGGGGTGAAATTTCTCCCGATTACCTCAGAAAATTAACAGCTAGAATGCCAAAGGTCTGCAATGCTGTAATTGCTGCAAATGGAGCATTCTTTGACGAAAGCAACGTTTTAAGAAGAAAATTATTTCAAATAAAAATCATTATTTCTAACTTGTCAATGTCTTGACTATATTTTCTAGTCATTTTGCAACTCATTTGATAAATATAAGTGTGAGTTTTCATGGAAAACACAAAATTGTCTGGGTGACCCCAAACTTTTGAACGGTAGTGTATGTCAGTATCTTTACACAGTCCGAACGGGTGCATACCATTGAACTAAGCCAGGCTATACAGGGAGAGCGCATCTAAATTGTGGGGTATTGCTCAACAGAGCACAGAGCCAGGCAGAACTTAAAATCTTCAATATCAAACCAGGCCATAACTGTTAATCCAACACCTGTTTCCTCTGCCTTCATGTTTCAACGGAACATTTTTTCTGACACATCATACGACGCTATAACAGAAAGTACCTCTTTTGCTAACAAAGAGGATGCCTCCAGCTCACCTTGTATGTGGACTTGTGTTTTGTAGTCCCTGCGCACGGGTCCTCGTGTCGGCACACGACTGGCTGAATATGAATGAAGGAAAAGAGTTGGATCCAGCGCTGTTTAGAATTTAAAAAGAAACTAATTCCAAGTTTTAATTGTCCATTGTTAAAACAGGATCGAGGGAAAGTAATGATGGTGTCCTGGAATGCAGAGAGTATATAAATGAGGTAGGTAGCCTATGCGTTTCGAACGCTTGCTGCGTTCTTATTCATGGCCTTTGTTGAGCAACAAACAAAGGCCATGAATACGTTTATTTTTAAATTCTAAACAGCGCTGGATCCAACTCTTTTCCTTCATTCATACCTGTTTTGCTCTTCTACAGTCAATTTGCTCCATTTAATGCCTTAACCTGTTATGTGATCTGACACGCCACATACCCTCCTACCACGGACCTGAATTAACTCCATAACAGCCAACTGACTACAAGGTCTCCGGACTACGACCTAATGCCAAAGCTGGGCAAGACCCCTAAAACATCCTCAAACCAGTCCTCCATCCCAGCTATATTTCGCAGAAATTCTCTGCCTATTTTGCTTCAAGACACAGACTCTGAAATGTCCGCATCTCAGGCGTCACTCGTTGAAGATCCATAACCTTTACCTCAAAGAACTTCAAAGAGAAACTCACCCTCAATTGTACCTGATACTGCTAGGGAAGACTAGACACAATGTACTTTGTTAGTGGTAAAATTTGGTCAATATATTCTGTGTTTATTTGTGAAAAAAAACAAAATTCAGAGAAAATGTGCTTTTTTTTTTCTCAATTTAAATGCATTTGCTTGTAAGACAGTAATACCACACAAAATAGTTACTAGTTAACATTTCCCGTATGTCTACTTTGTTTGCATCGTTTTTTAAAAGTCTTTTCATTTTTCTAGGACGTTACAAGGCTTAGAACTTTAGCAGCAATTTCTCGCATTTTAAAGAAAATTTCAAAAGGCTATATTTTAGGGAACAGTTCAGTTCTGAAGTGGCTTTGAGGGCCTTATATATTAGAAAGTCCTCATAAATCACCCCATTTTAAAAACTAGAACCCTCAAAGCATTAAAAACAACATTCAGAAAGTTGTTTTTTTTAACCCTTTAGGTGTTTCACAGGAATTAAAGCAAAGTAGAGGGAAAATTTGTCAATTTTCTATTTTTATTTTTTTTGTTTTGCCAGAATTCACTTGGTAATACATTTTTTTTTTCTTTAACACAGAGTTTTACTAGAGAAATGCAACACCATATTTATTGCCCAGGTTCTGCAGTTTTTAGAAATATCACACATCTGGCCCTAGTGCGCTACTGGACTGAAGCACAGGCCTCAGAAGCAAAGGAGCACCTAGTTAATTTGGGGCCCGCCTATTTTTAGAATATATTTTAGGCGCCATGTCAGGTTTCAAGAGGTCTTGTGGTGCCAAAACAGAAACACCACAAAAGTGACCCCATTTTGGAAACTTCACCCCTCAAGGAATTTATCTAGGGGCATAGTTAGCATTTTGTCCCCACAGTTTCTTTACTAAACTTATTGGAATTAGTCTGTAAAGATGAAAATCTAAAAAAAAATGAGACATTTTACTAGGAATAAATAAGAAAAAGCACCCCAACATTTGTAAAGCACCTTCTCCCGATTACGGCAATGCCCCATATGTGGTAATAAAGTGCTGTTTGGACCTACAGCAGGTCTCACAAGGGAAGGAGCACCATTTCAATTCTGGAGAGCAGATTTTGCTGGAATAGTTTTCAGTACCATGTCATGTTTGCAACGTCCTGGAGGGACCAAAACAGCGGAAACCAGCCAAATGTGGCCCATTTTGGAAACTACACCCCTCAAGGAATATTTCTAGGGGTATAGTTAGCATTTTGACCCCACATGGTTTTGCAGAATTTATGGGAATTATGCTGTGAAATTGAAAATCTAATTTTTTTTTCAAATAAAATGTAGTTTTAGCTCATATTTTTTTATTTTTACAATAGATAAAAGAGAAAAAACACCCAAACATTTGTAAAGCAAACACTTCTGAGCACAGCAATACCCCATATGTGGTAATAAACTGCTGTGTGGACACACGGCAGGGCAGAGAAAGGACAGAGAGCCATTTGACTTTTGGAGCTCAAGTTTTGCTGGAATGGTTTGTGGCACCATGTCACATTTGCAAAGCCACTGAGGTGCCAAAATAGTGCAACCCCCGCCTAAGTGATCCCATTTGGGAAACTACACCCGTCGTGGAATTTATCTAGCGGTATAGTGATCATTTTGACCCCACAGTGTTTTTGCTGAATTTATTGGAATTAGGTAGTGAAAATGAAAATCTACATTCTGTCCACTAAAATGTTGAATTTTTTTCATTTTTGCAAGTAATAAAGGAGAAAAAGCACCCCAACATTTGTAAAGCAATTTCTCCCGAGTACGGCAGTACCCCATATGTGGTCATAAGCTGCTGTTTGGACACACGGCAGGGCTCAGAATGGCAGGAGTGCTACTTTACATATTTTTTGGGCACCATGTCGCATTTGCAGAGCCCCTGAGGTACCAGTACAGTAGAAACCCCTGAGAAGTGACTCCATTTAGGAAACTATACCCCTCAGGGTAGTCATCTAGGGGTGCAGTGAGCATTTTGATCCCACAGGTGTTTCATAGATTGTATTAGAATGAGTATATAATTCACTGTATTTTACGATATTTAACTTGTGCTCCCACAACGTACTAAAGATTGCAATTCACTGAAGTGATAAATGAGAAACTTATAATTTTTATTAGATAACTCTAAAAACAGGGGTACAATCACCACTGTGAAAAGAGCCCCACCGTGCTTGTTAAAAAAAACGTATTAAATGTATACTGCAATTACTGGTTCGTTTGTGAACCCTTCTCTAATTGAGTATGCTTGAAAAATATGAGATCAGCGTTTAAAAATTGGTGTATCAGTGGATGGGTCCCTGCAACACACCAGAGCCTGCAGTTACCGCTCCTAAGTACCCCAGTGCTGGGGTTGCCCAACAATGCCACTGTCACCTACGCTATAATCCCTCTCTCGTCTGACCCTACGCGTTTCTATACATTATTTCATCAGGGGTCTATGTCTTTGTCATTCTGGCTAAGGCGCCAGTGATATCATACTGTAACAGATATTCTGCTACACACACCGAAGCGTGCTCGCATGGATGTTAGCGGCACGCTTCACTCAGGACTCAGAGTTAATATAACTAATACTTCTCCCCTTGGGCTGAGGCAATGCCTCGTAAACGGCAAATCAGTGTCGCCCATGTCATCCGTGACGTATGGTCATGCGCCTCCCGGCGCGTCACTTCAGGCTCTGGTGTGTTGCAGGGACCCATCCACTGATACACCAATGTTTAAACGCTGATCTCCTATTTTGAGGGAGTAAAAAGAAAAAAAAATTCCCCAAAAATATGTCGTTTTGCACCCAATTTTTTTTTCCACAAGAGTTAATAGGAGAAAAAACAACACACCATTTGTTACCCAATTTCTCCCGAGTACGGCAATACCCCATGTGTGGCCCTAAACTGCTGTTGAGGCACATGGCAGAGTTCAAAATGGAAGGAGCGCCATTTGGCTTTTAGAGCGAAATTGCAGGTGAGGCCTATTTTGGTGATTTTCGCAGCATTAGCCCACAATGGCAGGGCTCTGGGGTCAAATAGTAAAACCCCCCAAGTAGTAACCCCCCCCCCCCCCCCCCCATTTTAGAAACTGCACCCCTCAAGGCATTTTCTAAGGGGTGTAGTGAGATTTTGACCACACAGGCTTTGTTTTTTTATTAGACATGAATGCTCAGTGGATGGTGAAAATTGCAAATTTCCACAGGTATATGCCATTTTAGTGCACAATATGTTGTGCCCAGTTCGTGCCACTGAAGACAAATACCTAAAACTGTTAAGCGGGTTCTCCCGGGTATGGCGATGCCATAAATGTGGGTGTAAACTGCTATTTGGGCTGCTGGACTCAGAAGGGAGGGAGCGCCATTTGGCTTTTGGAGCACAGATTTTGCTTAGTTGTAGTTTTGGTATTTTAGTTCATGATGTGGGGGCATAATAAGTAAGCTGTGCAGGGTACATCAAGGTATAATAATGGGGTAAATAAATAATAATTCATAGATATGTGGCTTATCTGCTTTTGGAACACAGCACATTTTGCATCGCCATATTCTGAGCGCCAGAATTTTTTTATTTTTTTTCTCCACGGGACCTGTGTGAGGGCTTGTTTGTTGCGGGACAATCTGTAGTTTTCATTGGTACCATTTTGGGGTACATGCGTTTTTTTTGTTTTTGTTTTTTTTTTACGGCGTTCGCCATGCGCTATGAATGCCAATTTTGCTTTATTCTGCGGGTCGGTATGGTTACGGCGATACCATATGTATATATGTTTTTTTGAATGTTTTGCAGCGTCTGCACAATAAAATCACTTTTGTTTCAAATTAATTTTTTTTACGCCGTATTCTGTGAGCCATAACTATGTATTTTTCCATCAAAGCTGTTAGAGGGCTTGTTTTTTGTGGGACGGACTGTCGTTTTTAATGGTATAATTTTGGGGTACATGTAACTTTTATATCCCTTTTATTCTGTTTTCGGAGGGGTAGTGACTAAAAACCAGCGATTCTGGAATAGTTTATTTTTTTACGGTGTTCACCGTGCTGGTAAAATAGCAAGTTATTTTTATAGTTTTGAGTCATTACGGACGCGGTGATGCCACATACGTGTACTTTTTTTTTTTTATGTGTTCTGTTTTTTCCTATAATAAAAGACTTATGGGAAAAAAGGCTGTTAGTGTTTTTTAACATGAAAATTTTTTACAACATTTTTAATAACTTGTTTTACAGTTTTTTTTTGTTTTTTTTTGTCCCACTAGGGGACAGGCATGAAGCCCTGATCGCTATTCGAATACACTGCACTACCTACATAGTGCAGTGTATTAAAGATGTCAAATTGTTACAAATGTATTCAATGTCTTGAATCTGCTAATTTTTTTTATTTTAATCTATTTTGGCGATTGTTCCCTCCCCTTATGGGAAAAGCGGTACCGGCTGAAAGCTATTCACTGACAGCAAGCCTATTAAGCTTCGCCTCCCGGCGTGGCCTAATAGGCTTCCGTCCTAGGAAGCGATTGTTAGTCTACGGTTGCCATTAGCAACCATAGGGTGCGATCTAACCACCTAACCTAAGGGGTTAATCAGCTGGATTGGAGCCTAGCTCCTGTCCTGGCCGTTACAGTGGGGTGTCAGACAAACGATAACCGGCGGTGATGGCGCTGGCACAGCTTGAGCCAGCGCCATCACATACACGTTCTCATGGAGCTGTGATTGGTCAGTCTGCTGTGACTGATCAATCGCCGGCCGCAGACCGCTGTGATTGGTCCTCTGCCGTCTTACTGTGCCGATCATCTGTCATAAACCGTTGCCGGCACAGTTCTGTCACCCTGTCCTTAGGGTGATCGTTTTTAGCCGGGATGCACCGGTGCGTCCTGGTGCGGTAAGGGGTTAAAGTCATGTCTAGAACCGATACATTTGGAAGACTTAGAAAACTGATCTAGAAGGAATAACCTACGCTTACGAGGAGTTTCTGAAACTATTGAAAATCTAACAGGATATGCAATAGAACTCTGACTTTTTACTATCAAATTACCTGACGACTCAGTTTCTGATGGACCATATCCATCGCGCACTTCGACCTAGGCCTGCTATCGGAGAAAGACCATTAAACCACTCATCGTCTCCACTACTTTACTGTTAATGGATGGAGAGGAGTTGGACCAAACATATTGCAGTGTTTTTTGCCTTTCTTGGTAAATGTATTTTTGTACTTTTCAAAAGCTACCCTAATTTTCAACATGTCAATAATTTCTTAATATACTTAATACTGTGGTGAGTCGGCCAAGGTTTCGGTGACTCCCCCCGTATTCGTTTTGCTAAGCTTGCTCAGGGTCCAATTTAAAGGGCACTGGATTTTCTCGGCAGAGAAAATTAGAGCTATAGAGACATTGATTGGGTTACGTGGTGGCGTTTAGCCAACCTCCGCTATTGTTTCTATGTTATGAAGTTAACTGTTACAAGTTTTGTTCTCACTAGGTGCAGCTATATATTTTTATTTGTCTTTATAGTTTAACTTTCATGTATTTCTATGGCTTATACTGTGATTACACAATGTAAAAGGATTTAACAGCTCGACAGACGAGTGGCTTTCTCTAATTAAAAGAGGCTTCATGGTGACGTTATAATGTTACAGAAAACGCTCTTCACCCATTCCAGTTATCCTAGATATTTTGACAGATAATTCCAGAGAGTTTACTTATCTACCTCCGACACAAAGAAAAAAGGTGTAAATTCTCTTCAGGAACAAACTTGCATATATGGTAACAGACTCCATTATAGACCCTGATGGTAGATACGTTATCCTTACAGGTTAGCTAGCGGGACAATGTCTTACGTTTGCGTCAATTTATTCATCTAACTCCTCTGCAACCACCTTCTTTACTAGTTTCTTCCGACAGCTAGAGAAATTCTCAGACTCCTATATTATTCTTGGGGGAAACTAACCTAGTAATAAACGTGCAATGGGATCGACGCAATTCCAACACCACGGCGCCGTCTGCTCCAAAATCATTCAAACGTAGTATAAAACAATTATCACTTGTAGATTTATGGAAACCGGATCATCCCCTAGACAGGGAGTACTTTTACTCTACAGTACGTGACGGTTATTCTAGGATAGATTATATTTTAACATCCTCCCACCTGTACACTAGACCACATAATACTTCTTACATCCAATGTGCATGGTCGGATCATAATATTCACTCACTACATGTATGTATCGGTAACTCCACACGTATACAGTCATGGAGACTTAACGATTCCCTTGTATCTCACCCAGAAGTGGTCACAACCCTTACAAACTCCCTACAACAATATTTTACCACAAACACTCAACCGGATTCATCTCCCGCTCAGATATGGTTAGCACATAAAGCTGTGATACGAGGACTATTAATGGCTCAGGGGTCTAGACTTAAATAATTACAGTTACAACTTCTTAATACACTGTTATCGACCCTCATCAGATTGGAACGTATATATAATAATACTGGTACTACTCTATTAACTCAAATAATGGAAGCTCGCTCTTCTCTCAGGGCGTTAGAGTGTAAGGCTGAAAAAGCGCTCTAATGCGGCAAAGAAAACCTATATGCATATTCCAACAGAGCTACCTCCTACATTTGCGCGAAAACTGAACTCCCACATTAGAGGCAAACCGATTTACCAACTGCATAACACCCAGGGAACTCTTACTACGAATCCACTCAACATATTAGATAACATGAGTAAATTCTGTAGTAATCTATATGGTGGGCCCTCATCTTTGCGCACTCACAACCTGCATGAATGGCTATCAATTCCTTCTCTGACAGATGAGGCGCGATTCAAATTCTCTGATTACAGCCGATGAGGTCGCTGACCGCATAAAAACCCTCGCCTCATCAAAAAGCCCTGGTCCTGATTGGTACTCCGCCCTATATTACAAAACCTTTTCACATATATTGACTCATCACTTAACTACATATTTCAATACACTTATGGAATGCGAAATGCCACCCTCTGAGTTCTCTCATGCCAATATCTCTTTAATCCCAAAACCTGGTAAGGATGAAACTCACTGTACTAATCTTCGTCCTATTTCGGTACTCAATGTGGACTACAAGCTATTTACGAAAATACTTTCAACTAGACTTGCACCTTATGACACGGTTAATTTCCCCTGATCAAACAGCTTTCATACCAACACGACAATCGACAGACGACATTAGACTTGCTCATAATATTATTATTCAGGCTTCCGCACTCAAACGACATTTACTTGTATTGAGCCTCGATATTCAGGAGCCATTTGACTGTCAACTAGAACTATTTATATAGCGCACTTATGGATATGCTAACTCGCTTTGGATCATATTTGGGATTGGTAGTAAATCCGATTAAATCAACTGCTATGCATATTATGTCACCACATTAAGTTGAATTAAGAAAACTTAATTTTGGCTTTCAATGGAAATAGTCCAACATGACATATTTGGGAATTACCCTTACTAGAGACCCAAATAATTGATATCTTGGTAAGAACCCTAAAAAATTTGCATCGCTCAAGCACTAGAGACGGACTTAGTCTTCCAGATCTGAAATTATATTTCTATGCCTCACAAATAGCCTGGAACGTTATCGCTACCTCCAAATACACCACTTTATTTCCGTATCTTCCTTTATACCACAAGACTTCAGTCTAACTTTTTATGAAGTTACCTGTTGTGGCTCACTTAGGGAAAAGGGGCTGATTTCAGTCCTGTATTCACAATTTAGAAGCTCAACATACAACAGTCCTACTCCATATATGCCAGCTTGGTAAAGAGAACTAGGGACTTTACCGGATTCGACCTCGTGGCAACAGATATTTGATAGAACTACAGTCTGCTTATCAAACCACATTAAAGAAACTTCATATAAAATCTTAACGAGGTGGTACCTCACTCCTGACAGAATAGTCAAAATATTCCCGGGTAGTCCTGATACCTTTAGAAATTGTGGAGAAAGAGGAACTATGGCCCACATGTGGTGGTACTGCCCTGTGGCACAGGCTCACTGGAAAAGAGTAGAATGCCTGATTCTAAATTACATTTTCAAATCAAGTGATCTCCTTGGTCGGCACTACTGAATGCGGACATCCCGGATATACCTAGACCTAGTAGAAAGGTGCTCTCACATATTCTATTCGCTGCAAAATGGACAATAGTAAGAAGTAGAAATGCATGACTATTCCATTCTTGAGGACACTTAATAAAATTAAAGAGAGACACCAGTTTGCGAGAATAGTCCGTATCCTCAAATAGGCTCCCAAAATGTGATACTCAATGGTCAGGTTGGTCCTCGTAAAGATTTCCTTGAGAAACTTGTTTGTTTGTGGAACACTTACTCATGAAAGAACCAAAGTACTTCTATAAAGTTAGTTGCACAAGATTTAGAATATATATTTAACTAGTTTTATTGAACAATAAACACAATACAATTCGTGTATCAATAAAGAAATAATGGCATCACATCATGTGTACATATGTACTGGTATGATGTAACCATATCGACTCATCGAGAAGACAAACCTCCATGGTTGATGTCTTTCTGGCCATCACTAAATTCAAAACCACGCTGTCTTCCTTGTCGCTGCAATTGGGAGGTCTGAGTGAGGATGTGGGGCTTATTCGCCGTGATTTACAGAAGGTCTGAGATAGGATATCGGAGGTGGAGGGCCGTATTAGTGAGACTGAAGACGCCATCTTGAAATTACAGGCTAAGGCCGATGATTTGGAGAACAGACTCCGACGGAACAATATCCAATTGGTGGGCTTGCCTGAACGCACGGATAGTAATACCCCGACTGAATATGTTGAGATCTGGCTGAAATCTACTTTTGGTGATACAATTTTGTCGCCCATGTATGCTGTGGAACGTGCTTACAGGGTTCCCATGAGACAACTTCCGCCAGGGTCACAGACCCGGACTATGCTTGTCAAGCTCCTGCATTACCGTGATAGGGATGCCTTTCTGAAAGCGGCCAGAGATATGAAAGTTGTCACTTTTGATGGCCATCATATAGCATTTTTTCCAGATTTCTCGGCGGATATCCAAAAGAAACGTCCCTTATTCCAGGAGCTAAAGAGGCGATTACGTACTCTCCAAATCCCATATGCGATGTGTCCTGCGAAGCTTCGACTGGTTGCCTTGGGAGAAACGCATTTATTTGAGAACTCGAAGGACGCTGTGAAATGGCTTGACCGCAGCGAGCGTCGTATTCGTGATTCAGATGGATAGAGGGTGGAACAGGCTTTGATATCTGCTAATATTTTTCGAGGGAGCCGGTTGCTCCGAAACGTATGTGCTCCTTAGATGCTGATTCGACGGACTTTCCTATGAATCAAGGAGTGGTTACAGGACGCTGTAGTTGTTCCTTTTGGATCATGTCATCCAGGTTCAAGGACGACTGGTGCCCCAGCTTGCTTTGGCTAAAGCAGGTATCTCTCTTGCCAGTAGATATTAAAATCATCGCTAAGTCTATAGCCGTTCGCCTCTCTAAGATCATCACGACTGTAATACATTCTGATCAAACTGGCTTTAAGCCTAATAAGTCTACAACTTATCTTAGAAGGCAATTTTTGAATTTACAACTTCCAGCTGATAACTCAGGTAAACGGGTGCTCTGCTCTTTAGACGCAGCAAAAGCCTTTGATAGTGTGGAATGGGCATATTTATGGGCAGTACTTCGGAAGATGGGCTTTGGGGACTCGTTTATCTCATGGATTAGGATGCTATATGATAGACTGGTGGCTAGACTTCGGGTGAATAACTTTCTAACTGATACATTTCCATTGGGTAGAGGTACACGGCAGGGTTGCCTGCTTTCTCCACTGCTCTTTGCCATAGCTATTGAGCCATTAGCAGCTTTGATTCGGGGTTCGGTAGATATTGTCCGGTTTCGTCATGGGGAGCAAGAGGATAAACTAGCATTATACGCTTATGACATGTTACTGTTATTGGAAGATGATGCTACCTCCTTGGATGCAGCGATGTCTGCTATTGGAGAGTTTGGTCAATTCTCCGAATTGACCATTAATTGGTCCAAGTCTGTTCTGATGCGGGTGGATGATACGCAAGCACAGATGACATGTGAAGATCTCCCTATGAAGTGTGTTACCTCCTTTTAAATATTTAGGTGTGGAAATATCCATAAAAATGGAGGACTTTGAAAAATGTAATTTGACTCCCTTACTGGCCCGATTTTTTAAATTTTAAGCTCTGTGTGGCATAAATTATATCTCTGTTATTGGCAGGTGCAATTTAATCAAAATGGTATGGATGCCTCAGTTATATCTTCTGCACAATGCGCCTATATGGTTACCACAACATTGTTTTTATACGGTAAACATGTTATTTCGATCTCTCATTTGGAAGACTGGGCATGCACGCATAAAGTTGGAAACTTTGTAAAGGGATAAGACAGACGGGGGTCTGGCAGTTGCGAATTCTAGATTATACCATTTGGCTTCTCAGCTGCAGCATCTCCGAGGTTGGGATATTGATGACTCAGTGGATTCCATCAAGCTGATGTTACAACAATTTTTATGTTCGGATTCACTATATGAATCCGAACATACTAAAAAATATCAAACATTCTATTTGATGCACAAAATATGGTGGTGTTAGGAATATGCAATGTATTATGGGATGTACACTGTATACAGCTATTTGAGATACACCGTGGTTGTCTCATGACTGCCCTAACAGGCTTTGCTTTGTGGCAGAACGAAGGGGTCCGTAGACTAGTCCAGTTGTTGATAAATCAAGAACTAAAGTTATTCTCATGTCTGCAGTCAGAATTTGGTCTCCCTCATACTCAATTTTATAAGTACCTTCAGCTTTGCCACGTGTACGGAATTGAGAATAGGAATACTGATACCACAGTACTGGACAATGTCCTGATAGGAGTTTAGTATGGCTGGTCACACTTCTGGCCTTATATCTATTCTGTACAAAAGTCTTTTGACGAGGTTCCTAGATGGATTTCCTTCTGTGTTGAGGAGTAAATGGGAAAAAGATCTTGGGCCCATAGAAGAAAGTCAGTGGGATGTTGTTTTATCGCGGATTCCTAGATTATCCATGAATGAGGCACACTGTATCTCTCATTTATTTCTAATACATCGGGTTTATAGAACACCAGTGTTTCTGACTGACATTGGGTTTAGGGACTCCTCAGACTGTCCCAGATGTGGTGCGGAACCGGGCACGTTGATACACATGATGTGGCAATGTGTCCAGCTGCGACAGTTTTGGTCTGAGATAGTGGACCGTATTTCTTCTGTGTATCAGGTATCTGTAGATTTCACACAGTTTGTTTGTGTTCTGGGGTACGTGGAAGATATTTCTAACTCTGAACATGTCAACCTAGCTGTTGCCCGTATGTTATGTCACTCGAAAGCTTATTTCACAACATTGGCTAGATGAGCGACCTCCTACATTATCAGAATTTTGTAATAAAGTCACTTGGCTAACGCGTATGGGAAAAATATTTTTATGCATCTAGAAATGCTAAACACACGTTTGATAAAATATGGTCTCCTTGGGTGGAGAGGCAGGGCCTGAATTCCTTGCCTGATGCTGTGGCTTAGTTGCGTTCTGGAACGTGATGACCTTGTGCATATGTGATACTTAATGTAGCTTGATTGGCCTATGTAGGATTATGGTAATCATTATATGTATGTACAATTAAATTATACATGTTATGCAATGTGTTGTTATACGTGAGAATACTGTGTACTCATGGTCATACATGCTCTGGAAGATGGGGGAGGGGGAATTTGTATTTGGGGTGTTGTGTTGTATCCCAAATGTTTTCTTTTTACTGAAAAATAAAAAATTACTTGATTTAAAAGACCAAAACATAGTATCCGTAAGTAGAGCGATATGAGAAAACATAGGGTTTCCCCCAGAGAGGTATCGTGGGATGGAGGCCGTGGTAGTGAGATATTTCTTTAGCTGCCCTCCATACCTGAACAGCTAACTTGTGAAGTAGCAGTAAACGGCGAGGAAACAGGCCTAGCTTCTCGAGGACTGGCCATAATGTACCCATCTCCAAATAGTGCGCTAAGTAGTATTCAACAGTACTTGAAGATGTTTAGTCCAGACATGAAGGAAGCGGAGTTGGCCAGCCAAGAAATATAGATAAAAGTCTGGAAGGGCCATGCCCCCTTGGGTATTTGGCCGTTGTAAAATATTCACACTCCATTTATGTCTGTATTTTCCCCATATAAATTGTCAGCAGGGACTGTAATTTGGGGAAAAAGGACCTAGGAATGGGACCTGAGGCATGTTCAAGGAGGTATAATCCTTTTGGAAGGAGTATCATTTTAATTAAGTTAATGCGTCCAGGAATGGACAGAGGTAAAGCACCCCAAATCTTACATTTTGGGTTACTCAGTATACTCTAGCAGAGGGTATGATCTATATTAGCTTTATGCTAATGAGTTTCTCAATGGACAACTGGGCGTATTTTACTATATGACCAAGTGGGCGTTGTACAGAGGAGTGTATGATGCTGACCAATCGGCGTCATATACTTCTCTCCATTCATTTACACTGCAGATAGCGATATATCTATATCGCTATTTGCTGTCACATAAACACACTATAACGCTACTCATGTGTCATGACAATAAATATACATTACCTCCAGCCAGGACGTGACGTGTATTCATTCTTCTGACCACTTCTGTAGCGTCTGTGTGATTTACAGCACAGCGAGATCCCGCTGTGAATGACCGTTTACAGCGTAATCTCGGGAGATTACGCCTGCTGTGTTGTAAATCACAGAAACGCTACAGAAGTGGTCAGGAGAATGAATACACGTCCTGGCTGGAGGTAATATATATTCATTGTCATGACACATGAGTAGCATTATAGTGTGTTTATGTGACTGCAAATAGCAATATAGATATATTGCTATCTGCAGTGTAAATGAATGGAGAGAAGTGTATGTCGCTGATTGGTCAGCGTCATACACTCCTCTGTACAACGCCCACTTGGTCATATTGTAAAACACGCCCAGTTGTCCATTGAGAAACATTAGCATAAAGCTAATATAGGTCATAACTCCGTAAAAAATGATAGTTTTTCTAAATAAAAAAACACTGCTGTAATCTACATTAGAGCGCCGATCACATCATGTACAAGATAGGCCACTTATAATGTGGTGACAGAGCCTCTTTAAGGAGAATCGGTCCTATGTTCTCTGAGTATCTAGCATATACCTCCAGTGGGAGACCGTCAGGTCCCGGGGATTTACCTCTAGCTAAGTCTGAAACCGCCAATTCTATATCCGCCAGAGTGATATTGAATCAAAAAGTTGTTGTACATCTGCTTCTGATCATTTGGGAAAGGAGATCTCATTCAAATGTGTCCAGTTCAAGCTGAGATTTGGAGTATTGGGTGGAATAGAGTTGATTATGAAATTCTCTGAATCGATTTTAAGATTAATTGATTATCCATGAGAATTTCCCCTTGGGTCGACAATATTTTAAGAATAGCTGGTGAGGCATTATTGTGGTGCACTATATGAGATAGAAATGTTCCTGCCTGATTACCCAACTAAAAGTAGGCCTGCTTAGAGAAGAATAGCTTCCGTTCCGCCTTGTCTTGCAGTAGCGTCAAGTATTGGTAACCTGAGCTCAACCATGCCTGTTAGTTTGAATCACTGGGATCTAATATAAATGTTTGCTCTTTAGTCGAACAATCCTGGGCCAACCTTTCTTCATCTCTAGCAGATTCCTTTTTGATTAATGAGATAGCGGATTTAAGGAATCCACGAAGGTAAGCCTTCAGTGTTTCCCATACAATAAGGGAGTTGGCAGTACCAGCGTCTCAGCCTGTAAAAACATGTAATTGGTCAGGTATCCTATCCTGATCCCCTATTAAGGTAAGCCAGAAGAGGTGTACCGTCCATCCAGATCTACAATCTGCACCTGGGTTTTGTAGTTCTAAGCATAGGGGGGAATGATCTGATAGTCCTCTAACAGCATATCGAACGTCTGACACAGAGACAGACGATGTGCCAAAAACAGTCAATACGTGACAAAGCTCCCCTCCCTGGTGTATAACAGTATTGCCTCTCAGAAACATACCTACTCCTCCATAAGTCCACCCACCCCACTTCATCTAAGAATTTCTTTAAAGCCGTAGATTCTGGAGGGGTAGCATTTACATTCTGCAACACCTGTAACCTATCCATCAGCACCATATTACAATCTCCCATACACACCCCCCGTGCATCAGGGAATTGGACAGAAAACAGTGCGGCTTGATGTATTATAGACATGCCTGATGCTGGGGGTATGTACAAGCCCAGTATGATATATGGTGTGCAATTAATGTATGCGTGTACAAATATATATAGCCCATCGGTGTCAATAGAAACCCGTCTCATCTCCCATCTCAAACTCTTATGTATAAGAAGTGACACTCCTCTGGAGTATGAAGTGTGAGTAGACTGTCTGGACCACTGTACCCAGGATTTATTAAGAAAACTGGCTGTATCCGGTGTCAAATGAGTCTCCTGTAGGCAGACAATATGTGGCAAGAAATGTCTGATGTGGGATAGCACATCAATTATTTTCTCAGGCCTACCCATACCCCTAATATTCCAGCTTATAAATTTTACGGTAGCCATCCAAGCGTAAAGACATTATACTTATCAGGACCAGGAGGGTCACATGCATGCCCCCCCCCCATCTATATATACAGTGAAGGAAATAGTATTTGATCCCTTGCTGATTTTGTAAGTTTGCCCACTGTCAAAGACATGAACAGTCTAGAATTTTTAGGCTAGGTTAATTTTACCAGTGAAAGATAGATTATATATAAAAAAAGAAAATCACATTGTCAAAATTATATATATTTATTTGCATTGTGCACAGAGAAATAAGTATTTGATCCCTTTGACAAACCAGACTTAATACTTGGTGGCAAAACCCTTGTTGGCAAGCACAGCAGTCAGACATTTTTTGTAGTTGATGATGAGGTTTGCACACATGTTAGATGGAATTTTGGCCCACTCCTCTTTGCAGATCATCTGTAAATCATTAAGATTTCGAGGCTGTTGCTTGGCAACTCGGATCTTCAGCTCCCTCCATAAGTTTTCGATGGGATTAAGGTCTAGAGACTGGCTAGGCCACTCCATGACCTTAATGTGTTTATTTTTGAGCCACTGCTTTGTTGCCTTGGCTGTATGTTTCGGGTCATTGTCGTGCTGGAAGACCCAGCCACGAGCCATTTTTAATGTCCTGGTGGAGGGAAGGAGGTCGTCACTCAGGATTTGACGGTACATGGCTCCATCCATTCTCCCATTGATGCGGTGAAGTAGTCCTGTGCCCTTAGCAGAGAAACACCCCCAAAACATAATGTTTCCACCTCCATGCTTGACAGTGGGGACGGTGGTCTTTGGGTCATAGGCAAAATTTCTCTTCCTCCAAACACGGCGAGTTGAGTTAATGCCAAAGAGCTCAATTTTAGTCTCATCTGACCACAGCACCTTCTCCCAATCACTCTCAGAATCATCCAGATGTTCATTTGCAAACTTCAGACTGGCATGTACATGTGCCTTCTTGAGCAGGGGGACCTTGCGGGCACTGCAGGATTTTAATCCATTACGGCGTAATGTGTTACCAATGGTTTTCTTGGTGACTGTGGTCCCAGCTGCCTTGAGATCATTAACAAGTTCCCCCCGTGTAGTTTTCGGCTGAGCTCTCACCTTCCTCAGGATCAAGGATACCCCACGAGGTGAGATTTTGCATGGAGCCCCAGATCGATGTCGATTGACAGTCATTTTGTATGTCTTCCATTTTCTTACTATTACACCAACAGTTGTCTCCTTCTCACCCAGCGTCTTACTTATGGTTTTGTAGCCCATTCCAGCCTTGTGCAGGTCTATGATCTTGTCCCTGACATCCTTAGAAAGCTCTTTGGTCTTGCCCATGTTGTAGAGGTTAGAGTCAGACTGATTAATTGAGTCTGTGGACAGGAGTCTTTTATACAGGTGACCATGTAAGACAGCTGTCTTTAATGCAGGCACCAAGTTGATTTGGAGCGTGTAACTGGTCTGGAGGAGGCTGAACTCTTAATGGTTGGTAGGGGATCAAATACTTATTTCTCAGTCAAAATTATATATATTTATTTGCATTGTGCACAATGTGATTTTCTTATTTTTTTTTAAATATAATCTATCTCTCACTGGTAAAATTAACCTAGCCTAAAAATTCTAGACTGTTCATGACTTTGACAGTGGGCAAACTTACAAAATCAGCAAGGGATCAAATACTTATTTCCTTCACTGTATATATATCTCAATAGGTGTATAGAATATATTATCTACATTTTAACAGGGGAATTTACCCAAATGCTCCCAAACAATTCCCGAGAAGTACGAGTGCGCAACAGCATATCACATGTGCAGCGGAACGCAGAACCGTCAAACCGCTCAACCATTGAATAAAAAGATAACCTAATTTAAAAAAAGTAGTAAGTAGCAAGTTTACAGGGGTTACTTGTGAGGCAAAAAAGAAAGGTGTTGGTTGTCTCACAAGTAAATGACAATTCTCTCGTGTCTTCTAGTAACTGACAGAATACAAAATGGTATACATAGAGATACTAGTAGCCGTGTCCCTACACTTCGGTAGACTTTATTATTATGAAATATACTAGCAATACACACCTAAGAGCTAACTGTCCAACAGTGTGTCGCAGCCTAGAAACAAATAGTACTATATTCACAGTAGTGATGATCATATGAATTAGTCACATTAGTTGTAGAATCACGGCTGCAGCACTCCTGTAATAGTATAGATTCCTTAACATGAATAACATCAACAGAAGTATTACGGAGTCAGTGATCAGGTAGTACAATTGCTAGTTATCTATTATAGTGTACAAATGTAACACATCAAATATTCTAACTTCAATATGAGAATAACCAATCATCTCTTAAGGAAACCGCCCATCTTGAGATTAAAAAGTTATATCTAGAGTAAGAACAGGTTGGATTGTAAGGGGTACTACATTTCGAAGTGTAGATGTGAAACCGGGAAAGTCAAAGTAGTAATGCGAGGATATGTTACCAGTCCACCGCTTTCCATTATTAGGAGGACGCACGACCCAATCCTCCGCTTCAGCCTGATCCTGAAAAAAAAAAAACTTTATCTCTATCTACAACTCTGAGACGTGCAGGATAAGCCATGGAGTATGGTACATTAGCTTCACGTAATTTCCCCTTGGCAGATACAAAAGTTGCTCTCCGCCTTCTGTAATTAGGCAGAGAAATCTGGAAATATTAGTACGGACGCATTCTCAAACCGGTTTTCCTTCTTCCATCTAGCCCATTGCAAAACAAGGTCACAACCTTTCCAGTTGAGCATCCTGGCCAGCAACGGTTGGGGTGGAGCTCCAGGTGATGGACCCCGGGCTGGTAACCGATGTGCCCTTTCCACCGCAAATGCTAAGGAGAAGGAAGCCTATGGAAAAGTATTTTTAGGCCATGCCTCCAGAAAGTCCGTCCGGTTTGTACCTTCATCACGTTCCGGAAAGTCCAATATCCTAAGATTATTGCGGCGGCGTCTATTCTCCATGTCATCACGTTTTTTTATGCCAGAGCTCGACTTTCCGTTCCAAAGTAGACGCGCTGTCTGACGATGGCGCGACGGTATCCTCCAGCGTCAAAATAAGAGCTTCAGTTTCCTTAACTCTATCCCGAACGTTATGTAGATCTTGTCGCAACAAACTTTGGTCCACTTTAACTTTAATACATTTTTCCCATAAGGGAAGTATTGCTAGTAGCTATGGCAGCCAAAAGTTGTTCAGACACTTGTCTCAAAGTTGGTTTTGAGTCCATGGTAGGGCTGGAAGTGGGAGCAGCATTGAGCTTTTGGGTAGAAGATGAGCTTGTGCCTTTGTCAGGTGAGTCTCTAGCAAAGTCTTTAAGTTTGGCTACCGTCGTTGCCGGTGGAGGCTTCGTCATGGTATTGCTAGATTTGGTTTTGTGTAGTCTAAATTGGTACATTGAAATTTTGGCGGTTAGCAGAGTTGACAACAAGATATTGAAGTCACGAGAGTTCGTCTGAGGTGGTTAGCGGGACTTGTACATCACAGACTGAGCGGTAAGGCTCTGCAGGATTTACACAGAGGCATTCAGCACAGAAATAGCAACTCATAACGTCACGTTCCATAGCGTAAAGTTCCTATGTGCCGTATAACATGCTTGAACTAGAACAAATTCCCAATGGGGGTACGTAGGTGCAATAATGTATAACATCCACCGGATGGCAGTAGTAATGCACAAATAGCACTTGCAGATGCACACTATACAGAATAGTTGATGAAGACTATATATGCAGCTGTATATATGGTACAGCACAAATGCAGCACTTCAAGTAGCTACTCAAGGTTACGTTACACGTTCATGCACGTCGTTTGAAGCTGTAGCCAGGTGTATATTATAGGAAAGGATGTAACTGGTACACTGTGGAGTAATGCAAAGAAGTACACAATATGTCTTCCCATCCAGTGCCTAGGGTCTCAGTCGTGGTGTGGTAATACAGAACCAGCTAGGTGCTCAGTCGCTGGCATCAAATGTCACATGAACCTGAGAGTTAGTAGGTCGCACAGTCCGCCGTTAAATTGAGGGTGGGATTCCAGCCCCTCCACCGGGCTTTGCTCTCCACTCCAGCCCAATCTGCACAATAAAGAGGATAATATTCCTGATACGGATCCACGACCAGCGGTCCAGTCCCCAGCTCTCGGATCTGAGTGGTTGTGCTCCGCTGCCCACGTGCAAAGCCACCGCGCTCCATGCCGCTTAAAAATTTAAACTGGGGATCCCGCCCGCCCAGTGGGCCCGACTCACTGAATGGCCGAATCCCGCTCCCAAGGTCTCCAAAGTTGCAGCAACGGATGGTGGATGTGGGGAAGTGAGTTTCCCCGCTGTTCGAGGCCACCGGGCAGAGGATGACCAGAGATCTGAGGCAATGCTAGCGGAGCCTCTCCAATGTGCGTCCCGCTCGTGCCTTAGCCACGCCCCAGAATGTTTTTTATTTTTACGTTTAAATCTACTTTAACCCCTTTAAGGACGCAGCCTAGTTTGGGCATTAACCCCTTCCCGCTCAGCTCAGTACTATTACGTTGCGCTGAGCACATCGTTCACGCTCAGCTCAGTAATATTACTGACCTGAGTTAACATGGCGCCATTTCTCCCCGGCGCGTGTTTGAGCTGTGATACCTGCTGTTTCCGACAGCAGGCTATCACAGCTCAGTGTGCAGGGACCGATCGTGGTGGTCCCCGCCAATTAACCCCTTAGAAGCCACGTTCAATAGCGATCGCGGCTTCTTAGGGGTTAAGCCACAATCGACGGCCCGCTACACGATAGCGGCCGGCGATGGCTACTATGGCAACCAGAGTGCTAACAATGGACTCTGGCTACGCCATCGACGGAAGCCTAGTGGGTCCTGACAAAGTCAGGACCCACTACGCTTGCCTTGCGGTCAGTGAGTAGCTGGCAGCTCTAATACACTGCACTACTCATGTAGTGCAGTGTATTATAATTGCGATCAGGGCCTCCTGCCCTCAAGTTCCCTAGTGGGACAAAGTAAAAAAGTTACAAAAAAAAAAAAGTTGTGTAAAAAGAAAAGTTTTAAAAGTAAAAATTCACCTTTTTCCATCAGTCCTTTATTATTAATATAAATAAACAAATTGTACATAATTTTTGGTATCGATGCGTCCGTAACGGCCTGACCTACAAAATTATGTTATTCCGCGCGGTGAACGCCATAAAAGAAAATAATAATAAACCGTACCAGAATCACAATTGTTTGGTCACTTCATCTCCCAAAAAATGGAATAAAAAGAGATCAAAAAGTTGCATGTACCTAAAAATGGTCCTGATCGAAACTACAGTTCGTTACGCAAAAACCAAGTCATCACACGGTTTTCTTGATGGAAAAATAAAACCGTTATGGCTCTTAGAATAAGGTAACACAAAAAGAAAATGATTTTTTACAAAAAGTATTTTACTGTGCAAATGCCATAAGAGATTTAAAAAAAAACTATAAACATCCGGTATCGCCGTAATCGCATCGACCCACAGAATAAAGTGAATGTAATTTATAGCGCACGGTGAACACTGTAAAAAAAAATAAATAATAAATAAAGAGAAGTAAACAAAAATAGGGGGGGGGGGAACAAAAACATAACAGTCATAACCGTTACTATTAAGCTCATTATATCCATAATTCCAATAAGTCAGGTGAGGGGATCTACAGATTAGGCAAGTGCAGGCTCTCCCCTCCTCGTCGGGTTTTCAACCCCAGTGTGACGATAGCATGGGCATGGAACCAGCCAAATACCCTGTGCCAGTCCCACCGATATGTTATCCAAAAGCTTTCTCCGAGAAGTGAGATCGCCAATTAGCAGATCAGAGGCGTAACCCCCGCAGGCATCGTAAGAATCCGAATCCCCGACAACTCATCAACTCGTAGTGAACACTCGTTACATTATAGGTGCGTCCCCCATAAGTAGCTGTTCGTTAAACCATATAGTGGAGTCAAAGCAGTGTTTTATTTTCATTTGCACGTTCCGCGGGAGGAGTGAGATAAAGGATTCCCAAGTATTGAAAAATTGCTTGACCTTTTGCTCTTTATGGAGAGATGCCTCCATCCAATCCATCTTCATCAGATAGGAAAGCTTGTCAAGAAACATTTTGAGCGGCGGGGCCTGATCGTGAAGCCAGGTTTGTAGGATAGCCTTTACCCCCGCTGCCGCCACGTAGTGCAATAGTCTGTGCGCCCCGGGGGAACAGTGGTGTGTATCAGGGTCCAGGTACCCAAAGATTGCCCATAACGCTGTGTTAGGAACAAAGTTTGTGAGGTGTTCAGAGGTGAATGATTGTATTCTGGACCAGAAAGTTTGGATATTTGGGCAGGACCATAGACAGTGATAGAGGTTAGCCTCAGGTGTGTGGCATTTGAAGCAATGCGAGGTGGGATAGACGCCTATTTTGTGCCCTATATGCGGTGTTAGGTATGACCTATGGGAGACTTTCAATCTCCTCTCCAGGAAACGTGCCGAAGGGAGAAATTTATGAGCCTGCGTCAAGGCCGCTAAAATGGTTGTGTAGGTGAGCGTGTGGTCATCTGTTTGCCATTTGGTTAGGGGGGTTTGGGTTTGAGAATAATCTAAGGGAACGTGGATAAATTGGTAATTACGAGTGATTTGACCCCTGAGGTAGTTTTGTTTTGAAAAATGATGTCGCAGGCATTGGTTCCATTCTTGGTCAGGTAGCGGTGGTAGTATCTTTTGTTAAGTAGCTTTTGACTTGCATATAGCTAAAGAGATCAATCTGGTGATTCGGAAACTTAGAACATATCTCCGTAAAGGAAAACATCCTACGATCGACTTACCTGCATCCTAAGATCGACTTACCTGCAAACGCTGATGCTGCTGCAGAATCCGCTGTAGCCTCTGGTGCCGATGTGGCCGTCACGATGCAGGACCTGTGAGTGACGTCACAGATCTGCACTGTCACAAGCTGGGCGTTCTGAAGAGAAGAGGATGTTACTTCTCATCAGAGCGCCCAGCTAGTGAAAGTATTAAAAACGCCCCGATGTACGCACATAATACACACCCACTTGGACTTGTACTTTTAAACACACCCACTTGGACTTTTGCAAGCCTCATTTGCATAACTACAAAAATGGTCATAACTTGGCCAAAAATGCTCGTTTTTTTAAAATAAAAACGTTACTGTAATCTACATTGCAGCGCCTATCTGCTGCAATAGCAGATAGGGGTTGCAAAATCTGGTGACAGAGCCTCTTTAATATTGGGGAAGTTGATACCCCCGTTACCCCTGGGCTGCTGCAGGATGATATAGGCTATTCTGGATCTTTTCCCTCCCCAGATAAAGGTTCTATAGAGAGAGTTGATTCTGCGCTCGTCTTTGGGTGTGAGGTAAATAGGGAGAGTGTGGAAGAGATACAGGAGGCGTGGGAATTCTGTCATTTTGAGTAGATTTGCCCTGCCCAGATAAGAGAGTATAAAGTGTTTCCAGGAGAGGAGCGTCTTCTCCAGTTCCGTTATATAGTGCGATATGTTGGTGTTATAAAGTGCGGACGGGCGTTTAGTGATTCGAACTCCTAGATATGTGAGGGCCTGAGAGTTCCATTTAAATGGGAATTTCCGTGACCACAGGGGTGCGGAGGGGCCTTTCAGTAACATCGCTTCTGTCTTATCTAGGTTCAGGGTGTAACCGGACAGTCGTCCCACCCCCTCCAATTCACTCAAAAGAGGGTCTAGAACCTGTTTGGGGTTAGATACTGCTAACAAAATATCGTCCGCAAAAGCGGCCACTTTTATTTCTATATTACGTAGTTTAATGCCCTGAAAAGTAGGTGTCTGGGAAAGATGACGCAAGAGGGGGTCTAAGGCGAGATTAAAAAGGAGGGGGGATAGGGGACAACCCTGCTTGGTGCCCCTAAAAATACATATCGGAGCCGTGTTTTTGCCCATTGACCGTCACACTAGTTGCACACCCTACACGAAGAGATTGCAGGAATTGTGTAACAGTCGATCCAAGGCTCGTTCGCTCCATTACCTCATCGAGAAAAGGCCACGCGACCGTGTCGAAGGCCTTCTCAGCGTCAAGGCTCATCAGCATGTTAACTGGTTGATCCTGCTCCTGCGCCATGACTGTGGCAGCAACAGCTGATCTTATATTCTTGATACTAGTCCTGCCTTGTGTGAAACCCATTTGAGCTTCGCATAAAAGGTCGGGGAGAACAACCTGGAGTCTGTCAGCCAATATCCTTGCCAGTAATTTGTAATCTTGATTGAGTAGTGAAATTGGCCGATAAGATTGGGCCAGAAACGGGTCCTTATTTGGTTTTGGTAAGAGAACTGTGCGAGACTCCGTGAATCGGTCAATGGGCATTTGGCGTATAAAGGCGTCGTTAAATTAGTGAGTGGGGATTATTTGGGGGGCCAGTATTTTATAATATTCCGCCGGGAATCCGTCCGGACCCGGTGTTTTGCCATTGGAGGTCAGAGAGATGGCCCGTCGCACTTCCTCCTCCTTTATGTCCGAATTCAGCAAAGATGGCTGATCTTCAGATATGGAGGGCAAATTTATGGTGTCCAGAAAGGTATTGATATCTGGGAGGGATGCTGGGGCCGCTCTATAAAGATCTTCGTAATAGTCAGAGAAAATCTGCGCTATATCAAAAGCGTCGGTGACCAGGGAGCCGGTGGTAGGGTGCCGCAGGGATAAAATGGGTTTGAATGAACATCTTTGCTTAGTTAGGGTGGCGAGTAATTTTCCAGTTCTATTTCCCCATCTATAAAATTTATTGTCTGTGTTTTTTACCTGCCAGTGGGATTCATCGTGGACAAATGTGTCTAGTAGATGCCTAGCCGTCTGATAAACAGTTTGATTATACGCAGAAGAATCTGCTGCATATGTGCGCTGAGCGGTCAGTAAAGCCTTATGTAAGGCGTCAAAGCGCTCCCTTATCGTTTTCCGCCTACGGGACAGATAGCTGATGACATGACCTCTCATTACAGCCTTAGAAGTCGCCCACAACAAGGGGGAGTCATCCGTATGAGAGATGTCGTCGTCCAAGAATTGACTCCAATATGTTTGGAGATAGTTTAACCCCTTAGTGACCACTAATACGCCTTTTTACGTCGGTCACTAATGGGCTTTAGGCTAGGCTGACGCCTTTTCACGTCAGCCTAGTCTAAGTCCTGCACGGGTCTCCCGTGCAGGCAGGAGCCGGGGCTCTGCTGTCTGATGACAGCTGAGCTCCTGCTCCAACGCCCGCGATCGAAGTTTACTTCGATCGCGGCCGTTTAACCCGTTAAATGCCGCCGTCAATAGCGACCGCGGCATTTAACTTTGTTTACAGAGGGAGTGCGCTCCCTCTGTCACCCATCGGCGGCCCGCGAATGAAATCGCGGGTCTCCGATGGGGTGTCATGGCAGCCGGGGGCCTGATAAAAGCCCCCAGGTCTGCCCTGGACATATTCCTGTTAGGACGCGCCGGAGGCACGTCCTAACAGATTGCCTGTCAGATTTACACTGACAGGCAATAATGCTCTGGTATACGAAGTATACCAGAGCATTATAGCAGCGATCGGAACATCGCACAGTAAAGTCCCCTAGTGGGACTAATAAAATAAGTCATCAAAGTGAAATAAATATTATTAATAAAAAGTACAGTAAAAAAATAAATAAAACCATTTTTTTCCATAAAAAGTGGTTTTATTTAGTAAAAGTGTAAAAAAAAAAAAAAAAGTACACATATGTGGTATCGCCGCGACCGTAATGACTCCATTAATAAAGTTAATATGTAATTTAAACCGCAAAGTGAACACCGTAAAAAAAAACCGCAAAAAAACATGGCGAAATTGCAATTTTTTTCCATTGCCCCCCCAAAAAGTCCTAAAAATGAATCAATAAGTCCCACGCACCCCAAAACAGTACCATTCAAAACTACGTCTTGTCCCGCAGAAAACAAGCCCAAAAAATCACTACATTGATGGAAAAATAAAAAAATTACGGCTCTTGGAAAGCGACGATTCAAAAGCAAATAATTTTAGTTCAAAAGTGTTTTTATTGTGCAAAAGTCGTAAAACATAAAAAAACCTCTACATATGTGGTATCGCCGTAATCGTACTGACCCATAGAATAAAGGTAACATGTTAATTACGTCGCACAGTGAACAGCGTCAATTTAAAAACGCATAGAACAATGGCGGAATTTCAGTTTTTTTGATAATCCCCCCCAAAAAGGTTAATAAAAGTTAATATAAAAATTATATGTACCCAAAAATGGTGCAATTAAAAAGCACAACTAATCCCGCAAAAAACAAGTCCTCATACAGCTATGTAGACGAAAAAATAAGAACGTTATAGCTCTTTGAATGCGACTATAGAAAAACGAATAAAATAGCTTGGTCATTAGGGCCTAAAATAGGCTGGTCACTAAGGGGTTAAAGGGGTTGTCCGAGATACCAAAATTTTTTCAAAAACTGTGTCATACATTACCCCTTATACAGACAACCTAAATAAAGCATTATTTTTAAAAAAAATTCTACTTAGCACATTTCTTCTTTGAATTTAGCAATTTGTTTACATGCAGTTCAGGTTTGTTGATCTTTCCTTGTTATGAAACTTTTTTCCCGTGCACGCTCATTGCAGGCTGCAATGAGCGTGCACGTACATTCCAAGAGTTCATGTGAGCTGTCCTTGCTCCTCCCCGCTGACATCCTTCACTGGACTTGTCTCCTTGCTGACATTCTTGAAGGATGGTGAGCAAATGTTACCCCCCCCCCCCCCCATTGTTTTTCACATTTAGGTTTTCTTTCTCTTTTCAGGTCTATAAACCTCTTCGTGTCTCCCTCACCCTCGTCCGCCCTCTTCTATCTCATGTCTCTCTCCACTAAGGCTATGTTCACACAGAGTTTTTTTTGCAGGAGGAATATCTGCCTCAAAATTCCGTCTTGAAGTTTGCGGCAGATTTACCTCTCCCTGCACGTTGATTTTTGCGTCATTTTTCCCAGAGTTTTTTGCGCTGTTTGCGGCTTTGTTTGCGTTTTTGTCTGCCGCTTTGTTCGGGCCGTTTTTCGCTTCGTTTATCTTGCCGTTTTTTGCTTGTTTGTTTGCGTCTTTTTTTGCGATGTTTTTTGCTGTGTTTTCCGTTGCGTTTATCGTAGCCTTTTTCGCGTCGTTTATAGTTTCTTTTTTTGCGTCGTTGTTTGCGGCTATTTTTGCTGCGTTTTTCGTTGCGTCTTTCGTGGCGTTTTCCCAGTTGTTTTTCGCGGCGTTCTTTGCCTCTTTGTTTGCGGCTTTTTTCGCGTCTTTTTCCGCTATGTTTTTCGCAGCGTTTTCCGTGGCGTTTATCGTAGACTTTTTCGCGTCGTTTATAGTTTCTTTTTTTGCGTTGTTTGCGGGTTTTTTTCTGCGTTTTTCGTTGTCTTTCGTGGCGTTTTTCCCGTCGTTTTTCGTGGCGTTCTTTGCCTCTTTTTTCGCGGCTTTATTTGCAATGTTTTTCGCGGCGTTTATCGTAGCCTTTTTGGCGTTGTTTTTGCGGCTTTTTTTGCTGCGTTTTTCGCGTCGTTTTCCGTGGCGTTTTTCGCCCACGCCAATTGAGCGCCGCGGGCATAAAACAACGCAAAATACGCTTTCTCTGCCTCCCATTGAAGTCAATGGGAGGTCAGAGGCGTAAACGCCCAAAGATGGAGCATGTCGCTGCTTTTTCCCACGAGGCAGTTTTAAAAGACGCCGACGCCTCCCATTGAAATCAATGGTACGCATTTTCGAGCCGTTTTTTACGAGTTTTGCTACGCTGTTTCCGCTTAAAAAAAAAACTCGGCAAAATACTCTGTGTGAACTTAGCCTAATGCTGCCTCCGTTATTGTACTTCATGTACCATTCTTCCTCCTCCTCACATGCACTTTGTGCTGTGAGGAGGAGTAATTTTATTACATAGATGACACACTACCCCTCCCCCCACCTGTACCTAGCGCTATTGTGCGTAGCGCTATTGTAACTTATCGGAGTAGTGGAATCCCACTATGGTCGGGGATTCCGCTCCTGCACGCTTTGCTTGGACATAGACCTAGACAGAGACATGAAGCAATCCGTTGTGGACCGGAATCATAGTGGCGCTGTCTACCTAAGGGCGGATTTACACGAACGCCATATACGTCCGTGCAAACCGCGTCTTTTTCACACGTGTGGCACGGACCTATGCAAGTCTATGGAGCAGTGCAGCCTGTCATTGATTTTTGCGCAGCGTGATTCCGCTGCGTAAAACTCACATGTTCTATATTCTGGCGTTTTTCGCGCATCACGCACCCATTGAAGTCAATGGGTGCGTGAAAACAACGCATTGCCGCACGGAAGCACCTCCGTGCGAACTGGCTGTTTTTGCACCACAGCTGTCAAAAGGATGAATGTAAACAGAAAAGCACCACGTGCTTTTCTGTTTACAAACATCCAAATGGCGTGTCATAATGATGGCGGCTGCGCAAAAACCACGCATATGATGCTGCCTCACGGAGCAGGTAAGTGGCTTTTGCGCAGGCAAAATGCTGCGTGTTTTGCCTGCGCAAAAACGCCACTTTCGTCTGAATCAGGCCTTCTACACATTTTTAGGCAAGTTAGTTCAGACATTGATGAAAACTCCGCTGCGGACGATAGGTAGCGGTGCAGAAATTTCTAGCCGCAGCATGCACTGTCTGTTGCGGAGAAGTGGAATGGCACAAAGTATTTCAGCCTTTGCAATGCAAAAACTGAAATCTGTGGCAATTCAGCTGTGTTTTCTGCAACGTCTGAATTAACTGTCAAAACTGCAAATATTGGTGTAGATTCGTTGCGTAATTGCCCCTAAATCTGCAACAACATTTAAAGCATAAAAACTCTGCCACGTCTGAACGTGCCCTAATAATAACAGCCAGCGCTGTGGCCACCACAGTATTAGCGATGGTCAGCTACTGGATGTTACCCAGGTATGCTATTCCCAGTACCCCTGGTGGCGGAGGGTACCAGGGTCATAGTGATGGTTAGTGTTCGTCCAGCCCTGTCTTATGCCTCATGCACACTTGCGTGTAAGATTGACGGCCGTGAGAAACGCGTATGAATCGGGTCAGTTTGTGTGCGTTATACATCCGTGTGCTTAGCAAGTGGCATGTGTTATTCACGCACTCAGAAAGGCAATTTTTTTGTTACAACAAATTGCAGCATAAATCACGCACCAAACACGCTTGATTGGTGCGTGGTTTTCACGCATGCATCTATTTAATGTGAGTGTAGGTGCATGATAACGCACCAATAGAGGACATGCAGTATGTTTCACGCAGCGGACTCTCGCTGCGTGAAAACGGCCCCATTGAAATAAATGGGTTGCGTGTGCTGTGCGTGGTTTCGACGATCAGCACACGGACGAGATTCACCCTGGTGTGAATGGGGCCTTAGGCACGATTTACACTAGCGTGAATCAAGTCTCTGTGCTGTGCTTTGAAAAAACGCACAACACACGCGACCCATTTATTTCAATGGGGCCGTTGACACATGCGTGACTTTTCACGCAGCGAGAGTCCGCTGCATGAAACATACTGCATGTCCTCTATTGGTGCGTTATCATGCACCTACACACATTGAAGTCAATGCATGCGTGAAAACCACAAACAGCACACACGTGTTTGGTGCGTGATTTACACAGTAATTTGTTGTAAAAAAGAAGAAAAAAATGGGCTGGCTTTGTGAGTGCGTGAATAACACTTGACAATCGAAAAGCACACTGATGCATAAGGGCGGATTTACACGAGCGTGTGCGTTTTGCGCACACAAATACGGCTGTGTTTTGCGTGCGCAAAATGCACTTGACCGCTCCGTGTCATGTTCATACGGATGCGCAGCTGCGGTTTTCGCGCAGCCGCCATCATTATGACACGCCATTTGGATGTTTGTAAACAGAAAAGCATGTGGTGCTTTTCTGTTTACATTCATTATTTTACTGCTGTTGCGCGAATCACGCACGTCCCACGGAACTGCTACCATGTGGTGCGCCTGATTTTCACGCACCTGTTGACTTCAATGGGTGCGTGATGCTCGAAAAACGCAGAAATATAGAACATGTCGTGAGTTTTACGCAGCGGACTCACGCTGCGTAAAATTCACGGACTGTCTGCACTGCCCCATAGACTTGCATAGGTCCGTGCGACCCGCGTGAATACCACGCGGGTTGCACGGACGTATAGCACAATCGTGTTAATCCGCCCTAATGCAAACACACGGATTGGATTGACGCAAGTTTTTCACGCGCGGAAAATACACGCTAGTGTGCATGAAGCCTTACTAATGGACGCTGTTAGACAGTGGCCATTAATAATGAACTAATAATACATTTTTAAATAAATGAGAAGGACATAGAAAAAATATTGTAATAAAATAACACACACAACAGTGGTTGACAATTTTATTAAAAATAAAAAAGGTGTCATTGAAGTAGTCAAATGACGGCGCGTAAATAGACGGCCGCGCCAAAGAAGTGTCCTGTCACTACTTTGGCCGTAATTGAAGCCATTATTAATTGACTCCAATGAATAGCAGCGCCAATTACGTCCGTAATGGACGCGGCGTTCAAGCGTCTGCACATGCCGTTACGGCTGAAATTACGGGGATGTTTTCAGGCGGAAACATCCCCGTAATTTGAGCCGTTACGGACGCTGTCGTGTGAACATACCCTAATACAGGAATAAAAAGAATGTCATCTGGGGTCCTGTATCTAAGCCTACATTGTGTTAGGCTTAGATACAGGCTCCATGTGTGACACTGTTTGTTAGACCCTGTATCTAAGCCTAAGGGTATGTTCACACGCACTAATTACGGACGTAATTCGGGCGTTTTTGCCCCGATTTACGTCCGAAAATAGCGCTGACAAACATCTGCCCATTGAAAGCAATGGGCAGACGTTTGTCTGTTCACACGAGGCGTATATTTACGCGCCGCTGTCAAATTACGGAGCGTAAATAGACGCCCGCGTCAGAAGTGACCTGTCACTTCTTTGGCCGTAATTGGAGCTGTTATTCATTGACTCCAATGAATAGCAGCGCCAATTACGTCCGTAATGGACGCGCGTTCAAGCGCCTGCACATGCCGTTACGGCTGAAATTACGGGGATGTTTTCAGGCGGTAATTTCAGCCGTTACGGACGCCCTCGTGTGAACATACCCTAACAATGTAGGCTTAGATACAGGACCCCAGAAGATCTTATCTAGTTCAGGACGGGGCTATTTTGCGCCTTCACGGCCAGACACCATTTTTAGCACGTGTTCGTTAAATGGCTATACCTTTTTTATTTGTTGGGCTAACGACGTGTTTTTTCCATAGACAATGCAGGTTTCATTTTTTATCGTTTTTATACACACCTTTTTTGCCATTTTTTAATTTTCATTCATAAAGTTTGAAAATAATAGTAAAAAAATACACTTTTTTACGTTTCAGCTATTTTTTTTATGGTAACATAGTTTTACCCTAAAATAGACCTTTTATTTGTGATCGTCATTGTCTACCGTAAATTTTTATATATTACATGTCTATATTAGGGTAATAGGGTCAGCGCTAGTGGTACAACAATGATTGGCGGGGGGGAACGTTTTTTTTTGGGGTGGGTATTTTATGTGTATTTATTTAATTTTTTTTGTACTTTACTATTTTTTTATTACTATGGTCTGTCCCCCAAAGGTCAGAAAAGACCTTTGGGGAACTTTATATATTTTTTTTCTTTATTTTACACCATCTTTTCCACTGTAAATGGAGCTGCACAGCAACCCCAGTTACAGGGGAAATCAGCCCTCTCATAGTGACGATTGTCACTGATAGGGCTGTGCTGGGTCTAGTAAGACCCAGCAGCAGTCTGCCACTAACGGCACCCGGCGATCATGTGACCAGTCACATGATCACCGGGAGGAATAGGGACAGCGGCGCGGCGCTACTGTCTCTATTCATATACACAGCGTTCATTGAACGCTGTGTAAAAAAACATCGGAGAAGACCGAAGCAGCAAAAGCTGCTTCTATCTTCTCCTCAGGGTCCCCGGCAGTCACTGACAGCCGTAGACCCGACATTCAGCTGCCCGATCGCGCGGGCAGCAAGTTAAAACCCGAGCCGTAGAAAGTCTATGGCTCGGGTTTTAAGGACCCGTCCCTGACCGCTGGCCGTAAAAATACAGCCAGCGGTCGGGAACCAGTTGTTAAACAGTGTACTATTATAGGTTCTTCTCCAGGACTCGCCTGACATCGGAGCAGAGCCTATACTAGCGTAGTGCGGGTCCTACGGCGCAACGGTGTCCCACGGGCCGCAGATAACAGCCTCAAGGGCTGCATGCGACCCGTGTGCTGCATCGTATTGTATAATTCCCTATCAAAGCCTACTATATGTAGGCTTTGATAGGGGAAGAACTAAAAGTACAGATGCCACTGTACCTCTCTAGTCCGCAGGTGCCGTCCCTCTTCACTTTTTTCACTGTGAACACGCATAGGCGCGCTCACAGTGAAAAGATGCATAGGCTGGGCGGGCGGGCACCCGCAGAAACGACACGTCTCCAGTGACGTGTCGTATCCCATCCGAGGTCTCGCTGGGGCGAGACCATGTGATCGGGATACGACACGACAGTGGAGGAGGAAGAAAACGTGACGTCAGAAGACATGTGATCGTCAGAAAAGAGCTGCCAGAACGGAGAACAGAAGCAAGATTGCACAGGTAAGTATATTATGGAATATTTAATGTGTGCATTGTGTGTTTAAATATAAAATAAAAATATATCTCGGACAACCCCTTTAAAGTCATCAGAATCTGCCATGTATCCAGGAAATCTCCATATTCTAGTTCTCACATTAGATGGGGATAAGGATAATGACATTGTAATTGGAGCATGGTCTGATATGGTGATTGGATGTATACGCGATGAGTAATGTGCCTCGAACAGGGGGGAGGATGTTTTATGGGTTACAGAATGACACGTGTATTCTCTCGCCCCAGAGTCCATCACCCTCCAGGGGTCTCACACATTGAGGGAGTCAATGAGAAGAGTGAGGGAGGCGGTCGCTACCTGGGACTGAGGTGTAGAAGGGGACCTGTCTAGTGTGGGGCATTGTACAAGATTGAAGTCGCCTCCAATTATTAAGCGACAGTCGGGAAAGCTCGTTATGATTTGGAGAACCTCTGGGTAAAACGTGTGTTGGTCGTGATTAGGGGCATAAATGTTCACCAGTAAATATGCTATCCCGGCTATTAAGACCTGTAGTATTAGGTACCTGCCCTGAGGGTCCGCTATGGAGTTCTCTACAGTGTATTGAATGTCCCTTCTGAAAAGTGTCGCGATCCCCCGCGAAGAGGAAGAATGTGAGGCAGAAAGGCAATCCGCTAGCCATGGGGCTTTCAAGTTGCTTTGCGTGCCTGATCTCCAGTGAGTCTCCCGAAGAAAAATAATGTCAGGGGAGAGTCTTTTGAGATGATTAAGCACTTTTTTCCTCTTCAGGGGCGTGTTCAGTCCTGCTACATTCCAGGAAAGGAATGTAATATGAGGGTGGGTACTAAAAGTTTCAGGGTGTAGTGTGTTTGGGGTACTCATCCTGTGTCGAGGTGGTAGATTCTGATCAAAGGTAGTGAAAGCCAGATGCTGCACCCCACGGTCCCAGCGAGCCGCGAGTACAGCCCCTTCCCACTGATGCCATTACAAGCGGGAGTCACGCCTCCCATCACCTGAAAAAGGATAAAATACATGAGCGAGCATAAGTAACACAAAAAAGGCATAGAAACCACAAAACTTATAGCGGCATTAACAAGTAACTGGTGTTCTGCTATGAACACAACTGCCGCAGTTTGCGCTTTAATTCGCCAAGGTAAGCGAAGTAAGCACATGTCCATTGGTAGGAGGGCTAACTTTTCCTCTCAGAAGGTCTTCATTATCCTTCATCCCGCACTTCCAGATGGAGGCCTCTGCGGGCCAGGATCGGATCCTCAAACATCAGCGTACGGTCCCCCATTTGCACTTTCAGCTTGGCCGGGAAGAGGAGTTGAAATCGGGTGTTCTGTTCGTGCAACAGGCGGCAAATTGGAGCAAAGGCTTTTCTCTTCTGGGCGGCCGTCGCTGAGTAATCTTGGAAAATCAGGATTTTGGAGTCATTCACGTGGAGGTTCCCCTGCTGCCTGTATGCTCTCAAGACTCTTTCTTTTATCGCCCAGTGTAGGTACTTGGCGATTACTGGACGTGGCCTATTGTCTCCCGCATTCCCCCGGGTTCTGGGCGGTCCCAGCCTATGCACTCTCTCAATCATGAGGGGGTCGCGTCCCAGGTCAATGTTGATGGCTGTGGGTATATCTTTGGTGATGTAGTCCAGTAGCTGGTCGTTTGTCACGCTTTCAGGGATGCCCACGAAGCGCAAATTGCTGCGCCGATCCCTATTTTCTAGGTCATCCAATTTATCTCTTAGGGCTTGGGATGTGGCTTGACTTTGCCTTAAGGCGACCTCCATTGTGGCGATAGAATCTTCCGCTGTATTAAACCGTGTTTCCATATCTGCTATTTTTTGTGAATTCGAAGTGATTTGCGCCAACGCAGAATTTTTGGACGTGTGTAAGATATCCAGCCGCTTGTCGAAGAGAGGAAGCAGAAGTTTGGAGACCTCCTGTGCCACTAAGGTCGCCTGAAGTGAGTCAGTTTCCGAGTCATGCGAAGGACTGTTCTGTGTGGTTAGTCTGGGTGGCGTGACGTCGTCATCAGGAAGAAGTTCTGGGGTAAACTGATTTTGAGAGCTGGAACCTCTATTGGAAGAAGATCTGGGAGTCTGTTTATCCCCCTTCATATGGGTTTTGGAGGACGGGGGTATCCCGGGCGGCACAAGAATGGACAGGTTGATCTCTCAAAGATTTCGTCAAATATTTGTCCATGTCATGTCACGCTCCCCTATCAGGGGGGTAGCACGAAAGATTTTACAGACAATGAACAGGCAGCAGAGGCAAATAGAAGGAAAGTAGCCCACAGCACGTTACATCATTACAGATCCATCAGCATGTGCAGGGGTTTGGAGGGATCTTTATAACAAAACATGGTGTGTTCAGCAAACAATGTCCCGTGCAAACGATAAAGTGAACCAAGGCGGGTCAAAGGGGAAGTTTCTGAGGCGCAATAAATCCTCGATTCTTCCTACAATGTTGACGTAGTGCACACAGTTAGGAGAGTCGCGCTGAGTAGTCCCTGGCTGGGGGTTACACCGGGGTTTCTCCCCCCGTGCGATGTGTATACAAGTCCCTGGGCAGTAAGAATGGCCGTCAGGCCCAGCAGTGCCACCCGCGAGATCGTGCCCGGGTGTTTTCACGTGGGTATTGCCCCACACAAGATATTGGTCTGGGTCACAACTTGGCTATTTGGGGGTCCTCACCTGGGGGTCTGCCCCACTTCTCCCTTTCCCAGCACTTCTTTTCCTATCAGGCTGCAGTTGCCTTTATCGTGGCTTTTCAAGATGGCGGCCGGGGCGTGGCTTCTCGCGAGGTTTGCCTCGCACAAGATGGCGGTCGGGATCTTCCCCTGCCAGACCAGCAATGCCCCTCGGGGTACAATAATGGATAATCGGGGGGTCACAGGGCAGTCCACAGGCAAGACCTCCCTCCCCCTTATGATCTCTTCCTCCCCTCTTCTTACCGGCCGCACGATGTGGGTGCCGTTCAGCCACGGTCTGGCCGAGCCTCGCCTCCTCCAAGATGGCCGCCGGAAAGATTTTCTTCTGCAGGAGACCCAGGTAGGATGATTTGTGCCAGTTATAATGCTACTTTTGATGGCGGGTCACCCCGATCCACTGTCTCACCTAGCAGGGGGGATCCCCAATCCAGGGCTCTTCTCCCGCCGGGCTTTTATCTTCTGCCGCGTGACGGGGCCAGGGACGCCCGCGCTTCTTTCGGCGTTCCACGGCTCCGGGGCGATTCAAATCGGAGTCTCTCTGGGGTCTCTCGGAGCCCCCCGTGTTAGGGGAATTGCCTGCAACGTTCCCCGAGGCAGGATGGCCAGGATACAGCCCGGATGGTCTCAGGGCGCAGAGGAGCTCTCTCTAAAAGCGGCCATCCACGATGTCCCGCCCCCGGAAGTCCTCAAAATTGCTGTTTTTTAGTCACCACGCCTCTTAAAAATAGAATAAAAACTGATCAAAAAGTCGCATGCACCCCATGAAAATTACAATGAATTCCTCAAGGGGTCTTGTTTTAAAAATAGGGTCACTTTTGGGGGGTTTCCACTGTTTTGGCACCACAATCGAACATGGTGCCTAATAAATTAAATAAATTAAATTTCACCTCTACTTTGCTTTAAATTCCTGTGAAACACCTAAAGGGTTAATAAACGTTCTATATGCTGTTGTGAATACTTTGAGGGGTCTAGTTTCTAAAATGGGGTGTTTGATAGGGGTTTCTAATATATAGGCCCCTCAAAGCAACTTCAGAACTGAACTGGAACCTAAAAAGAAATAAAAATGAGGCAATACTTCGCTTCTTACATTATAATGATAATGAGCAATGCCCACCCCGAGATTACCCCAGTTTTGACCATTTTTATAAATGGAGACCCCTATTAGACCGTTTCAGTGGCCGGTTTTCCCAAGCATTCAGGCTCGGGAAGTGTATTTCTATTGATGAGTCCTTGGTACCTTTTTAAAGGGAGGATTCAATTCCACCAGTACCTGCCGAGTAAGAGGCCAAGGTATGGCGTGAAGATGTATAAGCTGTGCGTGAGTGCATCAGGGTATACCTACAAATCTAGGATATATGAAGGGAAGGACGCCAGTATTCAGCCCCCAGAATGCCCCCCCCCCCCCCTACTGGGAGTTAATGCAAAAATTTTGTGGTATTTGGTGCACCCACTGCTGGACCAGGGCTACCACCTCTACCTGGATAATTTTTATACCAGCATCCCACTCTTCAAGTGCCTCGCTTCCAGAAGTACTGCGGCATGCGGCACTGCTAGAAGAAATCTGAGAGTCCTCCCTAAGACTCTGCTTGGGCAAACACTCAGAAGGGGTGAGATCAGGGCATAATCTAGTAGCAACATATTGTGTGTCAAGTACAAGGACAAGAGAGATGTCCTTGTATTGATAACAATACATGGCCACACCAGTACCCATGGACCTGTACGAGTTACCAGTACAGAGACCCCCAAAACAGACTGCATCCTGGACTACAATAGGTACATGGGAGGGGTGGACTTGTCAGATAAAGCCCTGAAGCCCTACAGCACCATGCGGTGTGGTATAAGAAGCTGGCCGTGTACATCATACCGATGGCATTGTACAATACGTACGTGCTACGTCGATGTACAGGCCTGACGGGAGCTTTCCTGGAATTTCAAGAGGTGCTTATCAAGAACCTAATCTTTAGGGACCAGGAAGGCGGGGGCACCCAGTACTTCTGGAAGCGAGGCCACAGGCATCGTACCAGGGCAACACTTTCCCGGAGAAGTTCCCCAAACTGGCAAGAAGGGAAAAAGTCAAAAGGTGCAAAGTCTGCTATAAGAGTGGGATAAGGAAGGACACAATATATCAATGTGACACGTCCCGAAAAACCAGGGCTCTGTATGAAAGAGTTTTAAAATTTATCATACATCCCTTGATTTTTAATCTACCCCAGTTTTACTTACCCTGATGCACTGCGCACAGCTTATCCCCCTCCTCTTTCCACTTTGGGCCCTGCTGTGTGCCCAGGCAGCTGATAACAGCCGCATGTAGGGTATTGCCGTACCCGGGAGAACCCACATTACAGTTTATGGGGTGTATGTCTCCGGTGGCACATGCTGGGCACAATATATCGGACACTGAAATGGCATCTATGTATAGAAAATTGCAAATCCCACTCTGCACCATCTGCTGCGCATTATCTTTTGCACAATATTTGTGGGGTCAAAATTCTCACTACACCTCTAGATGAATGCCTTAAGGGGTGTAGATTTTAAAACCGGGTCACTTCTCGGGGGTTTCAACTGTACTGGTACGTCAGGGGCTTCTGCATACATGACTTAGCACCAGAAAATCCCCAGTAGGCCAAATGGTGGTCCTTTCCTTCTGAGCCCTCCCATGGGCCCAAACGGCAGTTTATCACCACAAATGGGGTATTGCCGCACTCAGGGCAAATTGGGCAACAAAATAGGGTATTTTGTTCCTTGTGAAAATAAAAAATTATGAGCCAAAACTACATCTTATTGGAAAAAAATACATTTATTTTTTTTAATACACAGCCCAATTCAAATAAATTCTGTGAAAAAACTGTAGGGTCTAAAACACCCACAACACCCATAAATTAATTCCTTGAGGGGTGTAGTTTCCAAAATGGGGTCACTTCTGGTGGGTTTCCATTGCTTTGATACCTCTGGGGCTCTGCAAATGGCACCCGAAAACCAATCCAGCAAAATCTGGCTTCCTAAGAACACCTAGCGCTCCTTTCCTTCTGAGCCCTCCCATGTTCCCAAACGGCAGTTTATGACCAAATGAGGTCTTGCCGCACTCAGGACAAATTGGGCAACAAAAATCGGGCAAAATGTTCCCTGTGAAAATAAGACATTTTGATCAAAAATTACATCCTATTGGAAACCTTTTACATTTTTTAAATAAAAATGGGGTCACTTTTGGGGGATTCCTACTGCTTTGGCACCTCAACACCTCTTCAAACCTGGCATGCTGCATAAAATATATTCTAATAAAAGAGGCCCGAAAATGCACCAGGTGCTTCTGTGGATTGTGTACATGTGTCCACGAGCACACTAGAGTCACATGTGGGACATTTCTAAAAACTGCAGAATCTGGACAATACATATTTAGTAGCCTATTTGGCAAACTACACCCCTGAAGGAACTTATCGAGGATTATAGTGGGCATTTAGATCTCACTGATTTTTTTTGCTGCATTTTGTGGAATTAGGCTGTGCAATTGAAAATCGCATTTTTCCGATAAAGGGTACGAATTTTTAATTTTGACAAGGAATAAATGAGAAAAAGCCACAAACATTTGTAAAGCCATTTTTCCCGATTTATGGCAATACCTCATATGTGGTCATAAACTGCTGGTTGGACAAACGGCAGAGCTCAGAACGGCTGGAGCGCTATTTGGCATGTAGATTTTGCTGGATTGCAGTACAGGGGAAACCCCTTAAAAGTGACCCCATTTTTAAAACTAGACCCCTTGAGGAATTCATTGTATTTTCATGGGGTGCATGCGACTTTTTGATCAGTTTTTATTCTATTTTTAAGAGCGTTCACCCTGCGCTATAAATGACATTCACTTTATTTTTCGGGTCGATACGATTACTGCGATACCATATGTTTATAGTTTTTTGATGTCTTATGGTGTTTGCACAATAAAATAATTTTTATAACAAATCTAACTTTTTGTGTTACCTTATTCTAAGAGCCATAACTTTTTTTTATTTTTCCATCAAGAAAGCAGTGTTTTGTTTTTTTTTGAGTAACGAACTGTAGTTTCGATCAGTAACATTTTTAGGTACATGCGACTTGTTGATCTCTTTTTATTCCATTTTTTGGAGGTGAAGTGACCAAAAAACTGTGATTCTGGTATGGTTTATTAGTTTTCTTTTATGGCATTCACCGCGCGGGATAGATAACAAAATACGTTTGTAGATCAGGCAGTTACAGATTCCTTTGTCCCTCTAGAGAACTTGAAGGCAGGAGGCACTGATCGCTATTCTCATACACTGCATTATCTGCGTAGTGCAGTGTATTAGAGCTGACAGCGAGCATAGTGGGTCCTGACTTTGTCAGGACTCACTAGGCTTCCGTAGATGGCATAGTCGGACGCCATTATTAGGCCTCCGGTTGCCATAGCAACCATCGCCGGCCGCTATCATGTAGCGGGCCGTCGTTGGTGGTTTAACCCCGAAGAAGCCGCGATCGCTATTGAACGCGGCTTCTAAGGGGTTAATCAGCGGGGACACCGCGATCGGTCCCCGCTGTAGGAGCTGCGGCAACTGCTGTACGAGACAGCTCCTGTATGTGTCGGGAGGACCGCCGAAATGGCCGTTTCTCACGTGATGTACTATTCCGTCATGGAGCGCAAACGATGTGGTCAACATGACAGAATAGTACGTCCAGGAGTGCAAACGGGTTAATAACTTCCAAGTCAGACGTGATATTCGAATACTTCTTGGAGATAACCCTTAACTAAGTTTTGAAACACAATGATCTTGAAATAGTTTGTGTATTGCATTTATGTCATACTTATGTATGTTATTGACTACACTGTAAAATTTTGAGTTTAGTGTACATTGGTTTAATTCTCATTCTACGTTGAAATGTTTCTACTACTGTTGATAGTGTTGATGTGTTGAAAGCAGGCAAAATGGGCAAGGGTAAGGATCTGAGCGACTTTTATAAGGGCCAAATTGTGATGGCTAGTAGACTTGGTCAGAGCACCACTAAAATGGCAGGTCTTGTGGGGTGTTCCCGGTATGCAGTGGTTAGTACCTACCAAACCTGGTCGAAGGATGGTAAACCGGCAACAAGGTCGTGGGCGCCAAAGACTCATTAATGCACATAGGAGTAAAGGCTAGCGAGGCTAGTCCAATTCCACAGGAGTGTTACTGTAGCACATATTGCATAAAAAGTTTAATCCTGGCTACGATAGAAAGGTGTCAGAACACACACTCAATCTTAGCTTGCACCATTTGCGGCTTGGAACCTGCTAACACTGGATAAGGGTGGTCTGGTCTGATGAATCACATTTTCTTTTACATTATGTGGACGGCCGTGGGCTTTGCTTACCTGGGGAAGAGATGGCGCCAGGAAGCAGAGGCAGTGTGAGGCTCTGGAAAATGTTCTGCTGGGAAACTTTGGTTCATGGCATGTACACGTAACACCTTCCAAAACATTGTTGCAGACTAAGTACGACCCATCATGGCAATGCCCTGCCACACTGCAAAACTTGTTCAGGAATTATTTGACTTGGCTTCCAAATGCACAAGATCTCTATCCAATCGAGCATCTGTGGGATGTGCTGGAATATAAAGTCCGATCCATGGAGGCCTAACCTCGCGACTAAGAGGACTTAAAGCAGCGGTAGGCAACCTTTATCTACTGTAATAATGCAGAAGGTTCTCAAGATCTCCTGTAAGATCTTGAGAACGTTTTTCACAAACATACAAGGCTGCAAGTCTTTCCTTCAAAAAAATGTAAATGGAGCAAAAAAAAATTTTCACTGAAGAACTTATTAGTTTGAGTAGAGGAGGGAAGAATGTGTGAGCCATAATGGTAAAGAACAGAGTATTCCTGTGGACCGCCCTGCTTTAGCCCAGAACTTGTGGACTGAAGTACCCTTAATACTCAGGTCTCGACCTACTAGTTGCCAAAGGATCTGCTGTGAACATATTGGTGCCAGATACAACAGGACACAACATTGTCTTGTGTAGTCCATGTCTTGACGCGTGAGAGCTGTATTGGCGGAGACCTACAAAATCTTAGGCAGGTGGTTTTAATGTTATGACTGAACAGTGTAAATTGTCATTCTAAAAAAAAAACTTTTTTTTTTTTTACAGTTTCTATAAGTTATATATTCCTTCCACACTTAGCGCAAAAAAATCAGTGCACATTTTCAAGTTCGCAGCATGTCTATCCGGCTCTTGCTTTGTCGTGGATTTCACCCGTTGTAATCCACTAAGTCCGTGGCGGAAAAAGTATTTGTGTGTGGGCGTGAAAGAATGCCATCCTTCAAAGCAAATCAATGGGACTTGATTTCAATGAGCATTTAGAAGACTTACTGCAATGTTTATCTTCCCAGCGGCACCTTCTCTGTCACATGGCTAATCGGAGTGACAACCGTGGATCTCCGAAAGTGCATGATTTTGTCATCCATGAGCCATGTTCTCTGTTTCTAAGCAGACACTAGAACATATGCTTAGTAAACCAATTCATTAAGGAATAGTTACAATGGTGTAATTCAGCTTACCAGTTCTCTGAAGCATTATAAAAAGACATATGGTTGAATTTCTGCTCTTGTAGATCTAAATATTGATTTCCTAATCTCTGGCTTTTGCAATGTCACTCTAGGATTTGGAAGAGCTGGTCTGTCAAGAAGAGGCTACAGGACAAGCTTTGAAGGAGGAATCTCTGCAAAAAGAAACTGCATTACAACAGCTGAAAGCTGCTGTAAGGGAGGTAAGTCACATGATAGATAGATTTTTTTAAAATATATATCGCACAAGAAAATGGCGACCGCACACTGTGAACACCAGTGCCACCTAAATACTATAAATAGATATACATTACTGCTGAATCTACTTACAATAGTGAGGTTCTTAGCGCACATCTTGATCAAATTCTGTGAGCCCACCTGCCACGACAAGACGACCTCTATAAGGTGGGACCCTACACTGCATATGGACCCAGAACTGGGACGAAGCCTACATATTCTTGGGGTTGGTAGAAACCGGCTTTAAACTAATTAAAATAACCCTGGGCAGAATGGGAGGAGTGCAAGATCAATATATATATTATATTGTGTTTAATCTAGCATGTATAACTATCAATTTTGATTTGACCCCTATCAAGTCCGATCCAAGGAGTCAGTCCTGCTGTGTATGGGAGGATATCTTCTCTTTTGTTCAGTCTTGTAAAGCTTGAAGTATTTTTTTTGTTTTAGTTGGCAACACAAAACCAGGACCTGATGGAGCGCAACGTCACAATACAGGAACAGCTGCGCCTTGTTTCACTAAAGGCACAGCCGTCAAATGTGGAATCCAGTCAACTCTTCATACTATATAAAGAAATGAATCGCTGCCAGAAAGATTTGAGATCCATATGCTGTCTCCTGAGCCAAAGAGTACAGGGTGTGGACCCTAACCTGTCCATGTTACTAGGAGTACACTGTGAGTGAGCCAGCTTGTATTTATCCTCTTTTATATCTATATTGAATTTAATAACATTTAAAGAATGTCTTAGATACTTTCGTAAGTAGCCAGATGTCACTAGAAATTGTTTCAAATATCGACATCAAAATATGTGAGTCTGCAGGAAATGTTTAAATTCCCTGACATTGCTCTTCTTATCCACACCACATACTATAGACTTCAGATGACGGAGCAGCTATATTAAGCTAGATATCATCATAACTATATGTAATGCGATATCTAGGGATAATAAAAGAGCAATAAAAAGGAAACGGACTGCGCTGGTGGTGGTCAGTTACTCAGGGTTAGTAGACTGTTGACAGAGGCATGTTGTGTAGTATTCTGTACGCTGCAGAGCAATCGGGTGTGCCCCTGTCCATCTGGTGTTGGGTGGGCTTGCCAGCTTTCAAGGCCTAGGTATAGGCCACCAATTTGGTTTTTTTCCAAGATAACCCCCGTAACTTAGAAAGTATTGATTTTGTTTCAGAAATCAGTTGAAAACAATTTTCCCTATTTTTTTTTTCTCTCTAATTTCCTGAATTAGGACCATGGCATTTAGGTTAAGCACTTTCAGATGTTAGATTACTAGATAAGAATTGTGCCTTTTTTTTTTTGCTTGCCAGTGCAGTATTGTGTGCTAGGTCAGATTGCTGTGACAATCCAGCCTATTTTGTGTTTTGTCCTTTCCTTTTATAAATGATTATGTGTAAAAGAGCTTTCAACTTAGATCCTTCTGCTTCTTTCTTTTCTAGCTGCCGCAGGTTTGGACGAGCAGGAAGATGATTTAGATTACTTCTCTGTAGAAAGATACCTGAATGGAGTAGAGAAGTTAAAGAGAGACATTGAGGAGCTGCGCACTACCATCAGTGATTGCTATGCACAAGATATGGGAGATAATTGTATAACACAGTGACTGCTTTGTGCTTTCTAGAAAAATGGGTGCTAAGGACAAAATAGAAAAATTGTATCCCCTTTCAAAAACAACCAAAAGGTGTCTTACACACTGGCTCAGTAATGTATAAGACCACCTATACTGCATTTGCAGTGACTGCGATTCCAGTGTCTTAAGATGTACCTCCAGATTTTTAAAGGTTATGTAAACCTGTTAAAAAAAAAAATAATTTCAAAAGAAGTGTGTATCCGAGCGTTTGGTGCAACTTTCTAATTAGTTTGTATAAAAAAAATATATTTTAACTTTTTGAGATACAGCTGATTTGTGTTCTGTATTCAGAGCAGCAGTATCTGACTGACCAGCTATATTATACTAGATCTCATAATAACTATATGGTGGTGGTCAGTTACTCAGGGTTAGTAGACTGTTTACTGTATCAGTCAGGTCAGCGACACACAGAATCCACTTATTACCGATCACATCTAAGTTATGAATTTAAAGAGGCTCTGTCACCAATTTATAAGTGCCCTATCTCCTACATAATCTGATAGGCGCTGTAATGTAGATAACAGTTTTTTTGAAAAACGATCATTTTTGAGCAAGTTATGAACAATTTTAGATTTATGCTAATTAGTTTCTTAATGCCCAACTGGGCGTTTTTTAACTTTTTACCAAGATGGCGTTGTAAAGAGAGGTGTATGACGCTGATCAATCAGCGTCATACACTTCTCTTCATTCCATTCCAGCTTGTTTCACTGCAGAGCGTCATCTCGTGTTCAGTCTTCCTCCCGCAGGTCCTTCACCGGAGCGATGGAAGTCCCGTCACAGCGTGATCTCGCGAGATCACGCTGTGCAGTGAAACAAGCTGGGCATGAATGAAGAGAAGTGTATGACGCTGATTGGTCGTTATACACTTTTCTTTACAACGCCCACTTGGTAAAAAGTTAAACACCCATTAGGGCATTAAACTAATTAGCATAAATCTAAAATTGCTCATAACTTGCTAAAAAATTATCGTTTTTCAAAATAAAAACCACTGCTGTTATCTACATTACAGCGCCTACCAGATTAGGTAGGAGATAGAGCATTTATAATCTGGTGACAGAGCCTCTTTAAGTTCATAACTAATAATCGGTAATAGGTTGATCCTGTGTGTCACAGACACACAAGACCCGCTGACACTGAACCCATCAGTGCCACTGACCTAAAAGATTCAGGTCCCAGCGCACGATACAGCTGCTTTGTATTCTGTAATCTCAAAAAGTAAAAATAATTTTTAATAAAATCTAATTAGAAATTTGTACCAAATACATTGATACACATTTCTATTGAAATTATTTTTAATTTTTTTTTAAGGATGTACATAGCCTTTAAAAAAAGAAAAAAAAGCTTGTTAGAACTTTAAAATCGATATATAATTGTTGCATAAATAACTGAATTTCACAATTATTTCATAATATAGTAAAATTCCCCTCATTTGGCACCCGATTGGTCCAGAAATCCATTTGATTGGCATGTAATAAAAATAGTCCCACGTCAGGAACGTCCTCATCATGTCGGCGCTTAAAGACCCCCACCACCTCTCTGGTCCTGAGAATTTTATCTTTATTTATTTTATTTTTTTCTTTAAGGTGAGGCTGCATTTTTCTTATTCACAGCTCCAAATTCCCTGCTCAATCTGCACAGGAAGCTTTATTAAATATTAAAATTCCTTCAGCCGTTAGAGGGCGCAATAAGCGCTTCTATAAATGTCCATCTTCACTTAGTACCCTTTTAGTGGCTGGCAGAACCAAATTTACCTCTGATTGCGACCTCACACGAGGCATGGAGAGGTGCTACATCACTCTGATCGGTACGATGCCTGGAGAATATTGTTCATAGTCATATTCTAATTAATAGGACTTGTGCACGATACTCTCCACAGTCACTGTACCGACCAGCATGCAGGAGCGTCTCCCCACACCTGCCTGTGCATAGTGGACGGGATTTGGAGCACCGCGTATGACTTATTCAGATGAACGCATAAATAGTCTGCGCGACAGCCTTTTTTTTTGTTTTGGTTTTTTTTAACTGCTGTCACACAGCTCCATGTATTTCTATGGGGCTGTTCACACGGGCGTTGTTTTAACCGACTGTGTGAAGGGCCCAGAAAAATACGACGTCCTATTTTTTTTGTCCGTTTTTTTTCATGGATCTCTCAATAGACTTAAGTCTGAGGGATCAGTGAAAATGGGTCCCACACTGGTGCGAATCGGATGTAAAAACTGTCTTTTTTAATGGCCGATTTTGCACACGTTCGTCTGAATAAGAGAAATGGAGACTCGACCTATATAAAAATATACTAAACCATGAATTAAAGAGGACCTGTCGTCCCCATAAAAAGTTATCTGCTTCCATAACTGTGTTCCTGACTTGGCACTGATTACAGCGCCATTTGTTCCCCAGCAATCAGCCTCCGTTCCCTCAGCAATCAGCCTGTTCGTTTTGGAGGCTGATGTTCTGATTCTTGAATAAATGTACAAAATGCACCTAAGCTGCTCTGCCAGTAACCCCCTACGCCATCCGACATAAGAATAGAAAATGTATACTACCCTCACCACTTTTCATTGCTTTTCCTCTCCAGGTCTCATCAGACTCCCTTAGCATGCGGCAGCTCATACAAGGTCCTGAGTGCTTCGTCACATACAACTTACTGAAGCTGCTTAGCATCAGTACAGTGTATGAGCTGTGGTGTGGTGAGGTGAGCATACATATTTTTATTTTTTTTATTGTACAATTGGGTAGAAGAGGGGTAGTCTGATAGTGGGGGGGGGCAAGGTAGAGCGCCCGACACAGGCCTCTACCTTGCTACGCCCCACGGAGTGAAATTAAACCAACTCATGGGTATAATTTACACCAGTTTTAGGTCGTAAATTATGATAAATTTGTCTAACTGCTGTGGCCCCGCCCCCCTTTGTTAAGCCGCCCACCTTTATTTTTACAAAAGTAGAGAGGCCGACGTAAAATTGGCGTACAAAGATTGATTAATTTTCCCCTAGGTGTCGTTGGGGGTTCCAGCAGTCAAGTCCAACCCTACAATCAGATATTGATTTCCTAATGGTATGCCTTTATTTAATCTTTCATTATGCAATATATTACTCAATTCGATTTCATTTAATTTCTCAATTGAAAGAAATTGCTCCGAACAGAAATAGAGACTGTGACGCCGATTCAGCATATAGCACAGATCATGGAATGTCAAAGAAAGGAAAAATTCCTCATTAAATCTATTGCATGATTGAAAGGTAACATACGTCCAGCATATTTTATTTTTTAGAAATAAATGAATGTACATTTAATTTCTCAAACTATTTACACGGTTCTAGCTTGAATGTTTGTATTTATTGTAGATGTAAATCTGAGTTCCCATCTGCCTTTAGCTTTCCAACATTCTGCACCATCGGAAGCTCATAACAGAGACTCCAACGCAGATGTGAACGACTAATAAAATGTGGTGTTTTGTGTTTTTTGACTTTCATAAAATAAACAATTTAAAAAAAATAAATGGTTTTGTCAGAGAGAACTCTGTTTGGGCATATGGGGGAGGGGGGGGATTCTGCTGCAGGATGAACAGATGGCAATGGTTTCTGTCGTTGGACCTGTGACAATCGGCTGATTCCTAGTTTGCTTCTCTCTTTTCTCTATTAGGCTATGTTCACACGGGGTATTTTGCCGAGTTTTTTGACGCGGAAACCGCGTCGCAAAACTCGGCAAAAACGGCCCGAGAACGCCTCCCATTGATTTCAATGGGAGGCGTCGGCGTCTCTTTCCCGCGAGCAGTAAAACTGCCTCGCAGGAAAAAGAAGCGACATGCCCTATCTTCGGGCGCTTCCGCCTCTCACCTCCCATTGACTTCAATGGGAGGCAGGAGAAAGCGTATTTCTCGCTGTTTTATGCCCGCGGCGCTCAATGGCCGCGGGCGAAAAACGGCGCGAAAATCGGCGTGCAGGGAGAGGAATATCTGCCTCAAAGTTCCAAACGGAATTTTGAGGCAGATATTCCTCCCCCAAAATACTCCGTGTGAACATAGCCTTACACCTGCAGACATCACTAAAGTTTCCGCATCTGTGACACTCTCACAGGAGTGAAGTAGCCGCATGACTTTAATAAGCTGGTCTCTAGCGCGAACTACAGTAGACCGCCATTTAGATGTTAGCCTCTCCTTATAACAGTCCTTTAGTCTCAGGAGGTTACTCCGCCACCTGCAAATGGATTTCTCAACAGAAGATTGTATTTTTAGTTATAATAGTATTATAGAAAGTAGAAATCGGTTTAGTCAACTGTGTCCAATGGACCACTTTCCCATTAAAAAGGCCCCTAATGAATTTCTCAGTACAGGCATTTCTCTGTCTGAGATACCGGAAAAAGCAAGTCTGGGGCAGATTGAATGCCACAAGTAAGAAAAGAAGTAAAATAGTCTATCATTACACAGTTGGATAACATTTAATAGCTTTCTCTGGCCAAAACTCAGTCAGGAAGATGAGCCAACTCCAGAAGCCTCTCCACAAGCCTCTCCACAATGGTACAAAAAAGGAGACTGCCCTTCCATCCATAACTAGAGATCCCCAAACTCCCACAGTTCCTGCCATATCGGAAATGTAACAGTGGGCAGTGCCCTCGTACAAGTTAGTAAGCTCCTCATAGGAACCAATCAATGCAGCCTGTAATACCACTGCTGGGTTATTTGAATCGGCCCAAATCCACCATTGAACAATTGTATTGCCGCATAATACACATTGAGGTTTGTTGGAGCTTTTGGTATGGTCCTTCAAAGTTTTTCTCCTGAGCCTGTGGTCTTAATTGCCCCATGGAAAGGGCCTTAGCAGTTTTAGTGTCGAAGTGCTTCTTAGGCTGTGTTCACATCAGCGTTGTGTTTCTGTTGAGGGGTTCAGTCGGAGCTTTCCATCGGGGGAACCCCTCAACGGGAAGGTAAACAAACCATAGCTTCCGTGTACATCACCATTGATCTCAATGGTGACTGATACTTTGCTAAAGGTTTCGGTTTGTGACCTTACGTTTGTCCGTAAGGGTTCTGTTTTTTGACAACTGCGCTATTGATTCTGTTAAAAAAAAAAACTGAACCCTTTCACAACGGTGACAAACGGAAAACCATTAGCAAAGTTTCTGTCACAATTGAGATCAATGGTGATGCAAACGGAAGCTATGGTTTCTGTTTACCTGTCCTTTGAGGGGTTCCCCCCGACGGAGAGCTCCAACGGAACCCCTCAGCGGAAACAACGCTGCTGTGAACAGGCCGTTAGGTAGAATCTGAGGGGCTGCTCTACAGAGGTACGATAGTTTCGGTAGGATGATCATTTTAAAAATACTTCCTAGTAAGGATAATGGCAGTTGTTCCCGGGCCTTGAGCTTGGGGGTCACATAATCCATGGTAGCATATTTGAGTGGTAGAACTGTTGTATGTCTCTATGGATAACAAGACCCAAATAGGTAAACTACCACCAGTTTGGAAGTGGAAGAGATGGATTATACTGCCCAATCATCTACCAAATATATGAAGGACTTAGTCCAGTTGAGATTCCACATCAAACAGTTGCTCCAGACTCCTGCATATTTATTTGAATTTTTAAGAAAAGGTTTTCACAGAAGAAGCGTCATAATGATGTCACTTTACAAGTGATGGCAAATGCCTTTTTCTATACAATGAGAATATACAGTTTTAAGACTGAACTTTTACTACATCAGCTATAATATTTTCTCTTGAGTTTGCACAAAAGAAAATACATTACATTCACAATTTTTCTTAGCATTGCAATATTTTCCTAGCAGATTATTTTTTGTTTTTTCACTCATTCTAAGGCATCACTTACACGAGCGTAATATACGCGCGTGCTTTTCACGCGTGTCGTACGCACCTATATTAGGCTATGGGGCAGTGCAGACAGTGCGTGAATTTTGCGCAGCGCGAGGGCGTTGCGTAAAACTCACGACGTCCTTTGTGCGCTGTTCGCGCATCACGAACCCATTGAAGTCAATGGGTGTGTGAAAACCACGCAGGTCGCACGGAAGCACTTACGTGCAAGCTGCGTGATTCGCGCAACAGCTGTCAAACTCTGAATATAAACAGAAAAGCACCACGTGCTTTTCTGTTTACAAACATCCAAACGGAGTGTCATAATGATGGCGGCTGCGAGAAAATCACGCAGCCGCGCATCATACACTAATGACACACGCAGCTGTTAAATGCCTTTTGCGCACGCAAAATGCCGCGTTTTTTGCGTGCGCAAAACGCACACGCTCGTGTAAATCAGGCCTAAGAGTTTTTTTTTTTGTTTTTTTTTTAATTAGTCAACATAGCCGTATAAGGGCTTGTTTTTTTGCGGGACGAGTTGTATTTTTCAATTGCACCATTTTTGGGTGCATATAATATATTCATTAGGTTGTGTTCACATCTTAGTTAGTTTCCGCTGAGGGGTTCCGTCTGAGGTTTCCGTCGGGTTAACCCCTCAGCGGAAAGTCAAACGGAAACCTCAGCTTCCGTTTCCCTCACCATTGATCTCAATGGTGTCTGAAACGTTGTTAATCGTTTCCGTTGGTCACCATTGTGACAGGGTCCCGTCGTCTTGGACGCAATCAATAGCGCAGTTGACTGCGCTATTGATTCCGTCCAAAACTAAGGAACCCTGTCACAACGGTGACAGACGGAAACCATTAGCATGTCAAACTCTGAATGTAAACAGAAAAGCACCACGTGCTTTTCTGTTTACAAACATCCAAACGGAGTGTCATAATGATGGTGGCTGCGCGAAAATCACGCAGCCGCGCATCATACAGGGCTGACACACGGAGCTGTTATGTGCCACAATGGTGACCAACGGAAACGATTAACAACGTTTCAGACACCATTGAGATCAATGGTGAGGGAAACGGAAGCTAAGGTTTCTGTTTGCCTTTCTGTTGAGGGGTTAACCTGATGGAAACCTCCGACGGAACCCCTCAACGGAAGGGCAACGCTGATTTGAACAGACCCTTAACTTTTATTTATTTTAGGAAAGAATTGAAAATAAACCGCTATTCCAGCATGGTTTTTCGTGTTATAAATTTACGCCGTTCACTATGCGGCATAAATAACCTGTTACCTTTATTCTGTGGCACGGTTACGGGGATACCAAATATGTAAAGGTTTTATGTTTTCTCAAGGCCTGCTGGGATTGAGTGCACACGCACTTACATTTCCTAACCGTGCATCAGCAACAACTTCTGTTCCTCGTAACAATGTACAAAAATACAAACATTTAAACATAAATATTGCTAAAACCAAGTGTAGAGAATGTTAAATGGAATGGAAATCGTACGAAATTGTTAATCTATTTTAAGAAAGCAGATAGTTCATTTTATGCACGGTTAGGAAATGTAAGTGCGTGTGCACTTTATCCCAGCAGGCCTTGAGAAAGCATCTGGAGGATGTGAAACGGCCGTAGGCTAGTTGTCTTGTCCGTGTTTCCCGTGTTATGCCTGCCTCTGTTAATTGAATTAAAAGCACCTTGGAAAGCGGTGAGTGCCGTGCAGTCTATTTTCTTTTGTGTTGTGTATCTGCTTATGCCTTTCTTCCACGAGCACTGAGCACCATCAACTAAAGGTTATTGAACCACAAATCCCAGCAAGCACATAATCCCGTGATGCCACAAGTGAAGGTAGTGCCAATCATTTAGGCCTCATGCACACGACCGTAGCCATGTGCACGGCCGTGATTTCCAGGTCGGCCGGCCACGGAGTGACAGCCTCGAGCTGCCCGCAAATCGCGGGCTGTGCACATGGCCGGGGCCATTATTTCCTATGAGACTGTGCTCCGGGGCCATGCACAGACCGTGAAAACCATGGTCGTGTGCATGGCCCCATAGGAATGAATGGGGCCGCAATTCTCCCGTGGATTTTGGGGGGAATTGTGGCCACAAATGTTCGTTCGTGTTGATGTGGCCGTATGTGGGCTTGTTTTCGCTGGACAAGGTGTAGATTTCATTGGTAGGATTTTGGGGTACATGGGGCTTATTGATTAACTTTTATTTTTTATGGGGGGGAATGGGAGAAATAAAGCAATTTTGACATTGATTTTTTTCTGGGTTTTTTGGCTGCCGTTCACCTGGTGGTTATATTAATGTGCTAACTTTATTGTTTGAGACGTTACGACCACAGCAATACATGGCTTACGTGTATGTGTTATTTTTTTTTTACACTTTTACTAAATAAAACCACTATTTGGGGGGAAAAAGTAGTTTTATTTTATTTCTACTGTAATCCATTTTTTATTTTATTTTTTTCGTCCCACTAGGGGACTTCAGCATGCCATCTACTGATCGCTTATATAATGATTTGGTATACTTCGTATACCAAAGCATTATTGCCATTATTGCCTGTCCGTGTAAAACTGATATGGCATGGCCTAATGGGCAGTTGCTGAAAGCAGACTCGGGGGGCCTTTGTTAGGCCCCTGTCTACCATGGAAACCTATCGGTGCCCCACAATATTTTTGTGTGGCTGTCGATGGGATGGCAGAGGGAGCTTGCTCCCTCTGTCAAACACATTACGTGATCGCAGCATTAATAATTTTTTCAATGGGGCCATGTTGGTATGAAAAAACAAACCTTTTTTCTGTTACTATTTTTTGATACCCTTACTGTGAATTACTAGAGATATGTTCACACGGCTTATTTTCGGCCGTTTTTCGGGCTGTAAATGTCCGAAAAATTGGAAGCAGAACGCCTCCAAACGTCTGCCCACTGATTTCAATGGGAAAAACAGCGTTCTGTTCCGACAGGCCGTTTTAATACACGCCGGTTTTGAAAAACGGCAGTTTTTGATTGACTCTTTAGAAAAACAGCTCCAAAAACGGCCGTGAAAAACGCGAGTTCCTAAAAAAAAAAAAAAAAAAGGCTGACAGTCAGGAGCTGTTTTCGCTTGAAAACCGCTCCGTATTGTCAGACGTTTTCTAGTAAGCGTTTGAACATACCCTCACTCTTCCCTATTCTTATTTCTCACTTTTTCCCAAACAGTATAGAGAATAGGGTCTGGATATCCTCTATTTTTTAATTTTTCAAAATGTTCTTCAGATTGAAGTTCAAATAAAGTGTCATCACTATTAATTCTCCTTAATCTCAAAAACTGTCTATAGGGCAAATCTCAATAAAGATTTAGTGGCAGCAGATTTATAGTAGCATTTAGTCATAGGTTCACTACCTTTCGCTGTAACTAGAACATCCAAAAATTCTTAAAGAGGCTCTGTCACCACATTATAAGTGCCCTATCTCCTATATAAGGAGATCGGATCTGTAATGTAGGTGACAGGGCTTTTTATTTAGAAAAACGATCTATTTTTACCACTTTATGAGCGATTTTTAGCTTTATGCTAATTAGTTTCTTAATGCCCAAGTGGCCGTGTTTTTAACTTTAGACCAAGAGGGCGTTGTACAGAGGAGTGTATGATGCTGACCAATCAGTGACCAATCAGTGACATACACTTCTTTCCATTCATTTACACTGCACTAGCGATATAGCTATATCGTTATGTGCAGCTACATACACACACTATAACATTACTGCAGTGTCCTGATAATGAATATACATTACCTCCAGCCAGGACGTGATGTGTATTCAGAATCCTGACACTTCTGAATCTTTTCTGTGAGATTTTCAGCAAGGCAAACGTAATCTCGTTTACATCGTAATCTCGCAAGATTACGTTTGCCTTGCTGGAAATCTCACCATATTTACCACTATATTTACTAGTAAATTTCATGTTAACCTGATTTTGTCATTGATATGTCAAAAAATCCATAAATTCCTGTGGCGTACCCGACCAGACAATAAAAATATTGTCTATATATCGTAGATATAGTTGTAATGATTTGAGATAGGGGTTACAGACATTATTGATCTTATTCTGTTCAAATTCGGCGAGGAAGATATTGGCAAATGTCAGGGCAACAGGGGTACCCATAGCCGTACCCGACCTCTGCCGATACCAGACCGCGTCAAACTGGAACGAATTGTGATCAAATACAAATAAAGGAGCCTCACAGATAAAGTTAACGAAGCTAACATCTTTCTCAAATTGTGACAGTTGATGTCTAACAGCCTGCACACCAGCATCCTGAGGGATGCGTGTGTGTATAGGCAGTGTAAGGAAAAGAAAAAACAAAACCTGGTAAAAAAGGCACTCGGCTCAATAAAGTCGCAATTTAATTATCAAAAGTTTATTAATGTATATTTAAAATTATGCAATCTTGCACAAAAACCTACAAACAGACATCACAAACGCGGCCGGGTAATGAATGGCAAAGAAAGCAGATTTAAGAAAAATTCTCATTTAGCATGGCCATATAACAAATAGTATCAAGTAATAAGTTACTTCAATACAGGCCACACAAGTGGATAAATCAGATACAATGTAGTAAATGGAGGCAACGTACTAACCAAGGTAATTTACAAATGACATAACATCCATGGATATAAGCGATCCTGCTGATCAGATAGCAGTATACAGATGGGCTTACTAGCAAGGATATACATGCAATGAACCCATAGAGTATATACTTATCAATAGGTAGTATATGTGGAAGTCCATAGGGTTCTCTTCAGATGAAAACGACCAGGTCACTCCATGAGAAAATAAAGCTCTTGTGTCTCCTCAAAGCTCCAGTGTAAAGTGACTGCAGGCAGCAGATAGAGATCAGTCCATTCCGTGCCGTTCCTCTGTAACCTCCCAGCACAGGGAAAGATAATCATGCAGCAGGTGTGTCGACACTCCAACATGTGAGAGTCCACAGGACCGAATCCCCTCCTGGGACAAGCAAAAGCAGGAAGTGGCAAGTCAGAGCCGTATCCTCCACAGCAGGCCAAGGCTCCCGACATCAACTGAAGCTAAACTAAAACCTGCTTGCCACCCAAAATCGTACAGTATAGTCAAAAAATCTGTAGTGTGACCTATATATGAGGGAACTGTTTTCAAGATAGGTCTCAGCACCCAGTCCAAATAGTTGGAGAGCGGCTCAGTAACTGACCCAATCCCTGCTATGACGGGGCGACATGGAGGATTAGCCATAGACTTGTGGACTTTGGGTATAAAGTACCAATATGTTTTTTTGTGGAATTCAAAACATAACTTCTCTGCAAATTTATCAGTAAAAATACTGTCATCGACTTCCCGTTTTAGTAGAGATTTCAATGATCTTAAGTATGACAAAGTAGGATCTTTAGATAATTTCTCATATATCTCCCTATCTTCCAACTGTCGCAGAGATTCCGTGACATAATACTCCCTAGACAACATGACAATATTGCCTCCCTTGTCTGCTGGCTTCACCACCATGTCTCTCTTATTGCTTAACTATTTGAGTGCCCTAGATTCGCTTTGTGTGAGATTAGAGCCGGACTCTTGAAAAATCAAAGCCCGGACATTGCATAGAGAAAATTTCCAAAGGTGAGCCAGCAGACGAGAGAGCAGACCAAGTGGACGGAACACCACCCACAAATTTCTCATCCGTGCATGGCAATTCTAATGTATCCCCAGTTCCATCCGTAAACTCAAGGAGTGTAGCTAAACACTTACTATCCTCAACAGACATTAGTATTAATCAAATTTGCCACGGCCTATATTTCGCATTTTTTCTCCAACGCATCTCTGTGTAGTTAAACTACGTTTATCTGAGAAAAAGTTGTATAGATTGATTTTTCTAACTGCTTTATATAGGTCAATCTTAAACTCACTCAACTTGAAATCATCTTGAAAACAAAAATGAAGACCCTTAGATAACACTATGTAGCATTCTTCTGGCAAAAGTGATATCGGTTAAATTAATAACAGATATATGGTTAGTAGTATTAGGAATTATGGTGTTATTCAAAGCAGAATCTCCTACTGTCTTCAGGAGACCTGTTTCCGTTTTGCATCTTGTTTGTTTTCTGCCTCTGCCGCCCCCTGCGAATACGCCTTCCAAAGGTGTAGACATGGCAAATCCAAACCATGGGTGAAGCTGGAACAATCCTTTTTATCCCTTCCTCTCACTGCAGCCCCATGGCTGTTGGATCGGATTCCATCATTGGCGAGATCTCATTCCCTGATCGGTCCTACCCATCGAGTTGCGACACAGGCATTCAAACATTTTCGTATCTCCCCTTCCCCATCAACACTATACCCCGTATTAGACAATCCCTCTTTTCAGCCGGGTTGTGAACTCGGACCTTTCTCACACAAACGTCTGGCTAGGGAGACCCAGGCCCATCATTATCTTATTAATGACAGTTGTAAGATGGTATCTCAGTTAACTGACAGTGCGGATCCGGGACACCTCCCGTTCGGGCAGGCTTCCCAATTACGTCACTTTCTTTTATCTCTCTCCCCTGCAACCAATTTTTCACGTGAGCTAACAGCATTTGAAACTTTATGCACAATGTCGCGTCCCCTTCGCCACACCCTCTCGGTAACATATAGTTTGTTAAATTCCCCGATGGCAGACACATCCATCTTACTTGGCTAAATGGGCGACAGATCTGGACATAACTATTACAGCGGGGGGCGTGGCTTAGACATGGCGGAGTAAGGACGTGTTCTGCTGCAGCTCCGGACCTAGCCGAACAGAAAACCGCCCGACTGGGCATATATACCAGTCCACACCGCAGGATGACAAGGGGGAGACACCGCAAAACTCTCCCGGTCACAGCTGGCTCCTCCGATATTGGCAGATACCGTCGCTCCACGAAGGACGGGATCCCGCCACGTTCCTCCTCCACTCCTCCTACAGGCCGCACTCAGACCCCGCTGCAGCGTGACTGCTTGCCGCCGCCTTCCTCACCAGGTCAGACTTCTCCTGCCAGCGGCAGTTCCCGGGCTCCAGGGGTGGACATCGCGTCGTCACCAGAGGAAGGTTAGTGGGTTGCAGACGGCCGAGGGTCGGTCAGGCCGGCCAGAAATTAGGATTTTCCCCCGCTACAGATACAGCCAGATACAGCCAGAGGCAGGACAGGGGGCGATCCTTGTGGCAGAGACGCCATTTCTCCCTGCCACTTCACAGCAGATTCCCCTACACGACGGCCTGCTGAGCCAGACCACGCCGGCCATTTTCCGGGGATCACTTGCCCCCTCAGGGAGTCCTGGGGACCCATTGCCCAGTGTGTCGGTGGGTCCCCCGCTATCCATGGAGCGGACCCTGGCGGAATTGTGGGAAATGGTGAAGGTGCTGCCCACCAAAGCAGATTTAGATCAACGCCTCTCCCTGTTGGAGGAGAAACACGACAGGGCCATTAGCACGGTTACACAGGAGGTGCGGGCCCTGACCGCGAGGGTTGAAACCTTGGAGCGCCAGAACTCCATATCTACGGTGGACATCTCGGTTCTCTCTCAGTCCCTGGCCACCCAAGCGTCACAATTACGGGACTTCTCGCTCCAACTGGATGATGACGAAAATAGGGGGCAACGTAATAATCTGAAGTTGAGAGGTTTACCGGAATCGGTACCCCCTGATGGCCTCTATGACGTTGTATCACACATTTTCAATAACCTCCTGGATCGCCCACGTGACATGGCCATTGATTTGGACAGAGTACATAGGCTGGCAGGTCCCCGGGTCAGAGATGGTAATCGCCCCAGAGACGTCATTTGTCGGGTACACTTTTATAAGCAGAAGGAGGAGATTGCTCGGAGAGCGTGGGAGAAGGGAGCCGTTACCTTTCAGGGCTCTGAGATCACTGTCCTGTCGGACGTCTCCCGCCGGACTCTCTCCATGCGCAGGCTTGTTCGTCCATTACTAGAAGCAACCAAGTCTGCGGGAGCTACCTACAGATGGGGCCACCCCTTCCACATTATCCTTCGCCGACAGGGGCAATCGTTTGTGGTCAGGTCACCAGAAGACTTGGAGGAGGCCTTCCGTTTTCTGGATATCTCACCGGTGAGGTTACCGGACTGGACTGAACCCCCGGCACCGTTTTCGACTAGAAGTGGCCCCTATCCTGATTTTGTGCCCCATCGAACACCTCGAACTGGAGATGAGCGGTCCAATTCACGACTTCCGGAGCGGCGATCCCCACGTAGAGATGGCGGGGCAGGATTGATTGAACCACGGCCTCAGAGGAGACGATCCCCGCGGAGAGATTGACTTTCTACGTTTCTGTGTGGGACGTTACTTGCATTTAACCCCTCTTTTCTCCACAGGGCTCTCCGTCATTCTTGACTGCAGTCGTTGCTGATGTGGCCTCAGGGGTCACTTGACACACATTATGGTCTGGGGAGTATTCTCTAGTATGGTCAGGCTTAACTGCTTAGTTTCACGGGGGGGAGGGTAGGTTTTTCATGCTAGTTAATCCGGTGGGTCCGGGGTTGCGCCATTTTCGAATTGTACCTTTTAGCTGTTTATTGCACGGGCGCTGTTTCTCACATCGCTGTCTTTCTTCGTTCCCCATTAGGGTTCCGTGTGGCTGTGTCGTGGTCAGAGTGATTTCCTCTGAGAACGACATAGCCCACGTTGAGTAGTGGTAGGAAATTATACTCCGATTTTAGAGGGCTAGTGTTGCACTTTGGCTCCTGCGCTCTGGTCTTTTGATCAGGCGCTGTTTTCTTCCTCTATCGTTTTCTTTCCTGTTTTTTTGTTGTCCTTTCCCTCACTTCTCCGTCCGCCTGTCCACTATGACTGAACTTACCGTTATCTCCTTAAATGCACAGGGTCTGAACATCTCGAAAAAGAGGTCCTCCATTCTCAGTCTCCTGTGGACAAAGAGGGCGCACGTGGCATTCCTGAAGGAGACTCACTTTCGGGCCGACTGCATACCAAAACTTACGGACTCTCACTTCCCGGAAGGGTTCCATAGTGCGTCCCCGGACTCCAAGACTAAGGGGGTCTCCATCGTGATCTCTCGGTCTCTTCCCTGGGAACATGTGGAGACTCGTACGGATGGGGCGGGACGATACCTCTTTGTGAAGGGTAAGCTGGATAACACTTTGTACACACTGGCCTCATACTATCTCCCTAACGTGGGTCAGGTAGCCTTCTTGGAGAAGGTCCTTGTAGATCTAGATTACTTTCTGGAAGGCACTCTTATACTGGGGGGAGATTTGAATGTCACTTTAGACCCCACTTTAGATTCCTCCCGTGGGCACTCCTCTCTGCCTCGGTCGGCACACCGTCGCATACGTCGGCTACTCCATGAGCATCAACTGGTTGACACGTGGAGGCTCATGCATCCCTCGACCAAAGACTACACGTATTTCTCGGCCCCTCATAACTCATATTCTAGACTGGATTACTTCTTTCTACGCCATCCTCACCTCCCCACCCTCACGTCCGCCTCTATAGACGACATCACTTTCTCGGACCATGCCCTTATTACACTTACTCTCGCTCGTCAAACGGCCCACCCACGTCCGTGGCAATGGCGAATGAATGAATCACTCTTACAGGATTCGGCAGTGGTTTCGGACATCCGTCGGGACCTAGGGGAGTATTTTGAAACGAACGTTGCGCCGGGAGTAGACCCTTTCTGTATCTGGGAAGCCCACAAATGTGTGGTTCGGGGTTCCTTTATATGTATTGGTTCTAAAATTAAGAAGGAGCGGGAGGCACACCTTCGGGACTTATTGACCCAGATAGATCGATTAGAACAGACCCATAAGGTGTCTCAGGATAGGGGTATAGGGGCGGAGTTGGGCAGCTGAGAGAGCAGGTACGTTCGCTCTGTCTTTCTAAGGCCCGGGCCGCCATAGTTAAGTGTAGGAGACACTTCTACGAATTTAGTAACAAACCAGGTAGGACCTAGGCGCGGGCACTCCGGAAGACACGTTCTAGTATATATGTCCCGCACATTATCGGTTCCCATAACAGGCACTTACAGCTCCCACAAGATATCACGGAGGCCTTCCGTGCTTACTACCACTCGTTATAAAATCTCCCTCATGCACCTTCTTCCCCGGGAGGCAACAGCCGCTTGGGAAAGATTGAGCAATACCGGTCCTCGGGGATGAAAAACATTCCATTGGAGGCGATTGAGGCCTTGGAGGCTCCCATTTCCTTAGACGAGTTGTCGTGGGCACTGAAGGACTCCCTGGTCGGGAAGGCACCGGGCCCAGATGGTCTACCGCTACAATACTATAAAACCTGTTCAGACGTGCTCTCGCCCCACTTCCTGAATGCATTCGACTCACTCACAGAGGGGGGCACCATCCCCCGGGATACGCTGAGGGCGCACATAACGGTGATACCAAAGGAGGGCAGGGACCCCGCCATGTGTCAGAATTATCGCCCGATATCCCTGTTGAACATAGATCTTAAGCTCTTCGCAAAGATCCTGTCCCAAAGACTGTCCCCGTTGCTTCACAATGTAATACATAATGACCAAGTGGGCTTTATGCCCTCCCGGGAAGCGCGGGACAACACCACAAGAGCAATTAATCTGATGTATCGAGCGGCCACCTCTGCACTTCCCACTTGCTTTCTGTCGACGGATGCGGAAAAGGCCTTCGATAGAGTCAACTGGGAATTTATGTTGGCAACCTTGCGCCATATAGGGTTGGGGGCGCATATGCTAAATTGGATCTCAGGACTTTACTCCTCCCCATCAGCACAGGTGAAGATTAATGGCCACCTCTCCACTACATTCGCAATCTCTAACGGAACGCGGCAAGGTTGTCCCTTGTCCCCACTGATTTTTATTCTGTGCCTGGAGCCCTTTCTGTGCCACATCCGCTCCAATCCGGATATTGCGGGTGTAGATTTGGGAGGCAGGTCCCACAAAGTAGCTGCCAATGCGGACGACCTTCTTTTCTTTATCACCGCCCCCAGAATTTCCTTGCCTAACCTGATGGCGGAGTTGGGTGAATACTCGACGCTATCCAGTTTTAAAATCAATTGCTCAAAGTCGGAGGTGCTTAACATATCATTGCCACAAACTCTGGTGGCCGACTTGTCGGAGTCGTTCTCCTTCAAATGGGCTAGGGATTCGCTCAAGTATCTGGGGGTCAGGCTCCCGAGTGTGCTGTCTCGCCTCTATGAGGTGAACTACCCACCTCTCCTTCAAAGGGTAAAGAGTGATTTGGATTAATGGACGTCGGGTACCTTTACATGGTTTGATAGATGTGCTATATTTAAAATTAACATTTTACCGCGGATCCTGTACGTCTTACAGGCTTTGCCGATACACATCCCACACCCCTTCTTTCAGTCTCTGCTGTCTATGCTCCACAAGTTCATTTGGGCTGGGAAACCTGCGCGTATTGCCAGATCCATGCTTTTTCGTGCAAAGCGTGAGGGCGGTGTTGGCCTTCCGGATTTGGTGTCCTATCATCAGGCCTTCCACTTGGTATGAATTTTGGACTGGTTCAGACATGCGGAGACTAAAGAATGGGTGTCCATGGAACAGGTCTTTATGGAAGTTCCTCTACAGGCCTTGCCGTGGTTAGGCACTCATGTCCCTCTGACAGCACGGATGCATCCGACGATAGGACCCACTCTGGCGGTGGCGGCGCAGATTTTCATTCGTAAGGAGTTCTCCCCCTCTCCATCTCTGATGTTTCCGATTTTAGGTAATCCGGCATTCCCACCGGGGCAGGAGGGAGGCCCCATTCAGCGTTGGTTGAAGGCAGGTAAAGGACGTGCGGCCCATTTTTTACAGGATGAGGTGTGGATGAGTGGTACTCAGCTGTTGTCCTTGTCGGATCCGCTCCCTTTTTCTGTATGGCAGGTCACCCAGTTGAGGCACTTCCTCGTATCTCTAGCAGAGCCAGCGGCGTACTCACGAGATCACTCCCATTTTGAGTTATTATGCGCGGGCACGGGCACACCTCGACACGCATTGTCTAGACTTTATGCTCTCCTGATCTCGTGCTTGCATTCCGGCTATGTGTAAACAGGACGAGCTCCCCACAGTGCGCCTTTGGTTTCAGAAGATCCAAGAAGTGAAACGCATGGAGAAGCTTACGGCTTCCCTGCGGGACACATGATAAGTTTATGCGCGTCTGGTCAACCTGGGTAAGTTTTGAGAATTCTTTGGAGTATATCACTCTGCTGTCCTAATATTAAGTAACTAAATTTACTTGTTTTCCTATGAGACGTCCGCTTCTGGGCTGGATGCTGAGGATAAGTCCCCCTATACCCTTCCTCCTCGCTCTTCCCTTCCCATTCCTGGTTCTTTCTCTCTCATCTAATTCTTTTTCTCCGTATACTCTTCTTTTGTGCTCACATGTAACAAATGTGTATCATTGAGTCGTGATATGTTTAATGTCTCTGTCATACACTTATGATAAATAAATAAAAACAGAATTTAAAAAACAAACAAACACTAGAACTTGGCGTATGAATACTTATCTACTTAATATGCCTAAACATTGTGACATACTGGCTGTGGCCATGAAAAATACTTATGACATAAACTGTACACCTGATATACAGTTTGGTGCTGCCATAAAGTGAGACTTAGGGGACCGTTCATAAAATTAGCAGCGCATGAGAAGTGACAGAGGGAATACCAAAGACATTCCATCCTTACATTTACACCATTTGGAATGAATGAATAACCGCCTATGGCAAAAATAAGTACTCAAATTGCTGATCTCCGCAAACCATTGCATCTGCTAATGTTATATAAATATGAGATGGCTCTCAAAAAGTTGAAGGCACACTTTTATGTTTCTGGAGATGGGGCTGGAGCTTCTCTTATTAGGAAGGTTAAGAAACAGCAGGTTCTTCGGGACCATGAAAGCTTCTATTAATTATCCTGAGAAAGGAAAGGTTTATAATCATTTGGAAATTGCAGATGCATTTGTAAGTTATTATGAGCGTTTGTATAATTTTAACGTTGATTCTCTTGTTCCCCAGCCGACTGACCATCTGATTGAGGAATTTCTACATAAGATACGTCGCCCCCAAGTATCTGCACTCGATAGGGACCGAATTAATACTCCCATTTTAGATTCTGAAGTGGTGAAATCTATTAATTCACTGAAATCTTCAAAAGCCCCAGGTCCGGATGGCATGCTGAATGAGTCCTATCAGGCATTTTGTGTTTTAATAGTAGAACCTCTTACTAATCTGTTTAACGCTGCGGTCCTGTGGTTCATTTCCCAAAGAAATGTTGGCTGCCACTATTTTAGCATTGCCTATACTGGGTAAGCTGCCAACATCCCCAGGTAATTTTAGGCCGATCTCTCTATTGAATAGCGATTTTAAGATCTTTGGGTCACATCTATTTTACCACTCTTGCCTACTTTGATAAAAGCAAATCTGTTTGGGTTTGTCAGGACCAGGCAAGCCACAGACTGTATCAGACGGCTGATTAATTTGCTTTTTGTGGCCCACTCATATTGTACCTGTACAATATTTTTATCTCTTGATACAGAAAAGGCCTTTGATAAGGTCCACTGGGAATTCCTGTCAGGGGTCTTAAATAAATTTGGTATAGTCATTTGGAGGCATTAAGCTATCGTGTTTATGTAAATATAAGCTCAAGTGTTTGGAATCGTCACAATATTAGCCATAAAATTGGGTTGTATGCAGATGACGTGATCCAGAAGAGGCTGGACGCAGCTGCAGGCTTGAGGGAAGCCGACATGACCGTCCTGGTAGGGAAAGGGTTAATGTTAAGAGGTGAGGGAAAGGTGAAGAAGCTGAAGGAGGGACGGGGAGGAGCTAGGGGGGACGGGGGGGCCGTTACTGCGCTTCCCGCTGTTTCTCGGCATTGAGCCGGAAGCAGCGGGAGGAGTAGTACACAAGAAGCAAAGCTCCCCGTTGCCCGGCTTTTTAGTATGGCAGAGGCCCTGATTTTAGAGCGGCTGCGTGCCGCTGCTGTGCACCACGGTCCCGGATGGCTGGAGGAGACCGTGGCTGCATTAACGCGGATCCCGGACGCCGTTTCGCCACGTCGGGCACGGCGTTCGGGGTCTGTTGTAAGGGACAGGCTCCCCTCCCCCGGCCCCCCTACGAGCATGGCTATGGCGGCGGGGGGGGAGTCGGCAACAACCGCTCCTGCGCTGGGCAGGCAGAGAGCGGTAGCAGGGGTGACGGCGATGCAGGCTGTGTCGACCCGTCCCTCTCGGCGGTCCCGACCTCCAGAGCGCCTGAGTCCGGAGGTAGTCCCGCGGACACGGCGTCGCAGAGGGAGCCCGATACCGGACGCTGCAGGCCAGGCAGCTGGGAGGACCGCCCCTTCCCAGGCCCTGCGTCCTGGCAGGAATCCCAGGCCGCGACGGGGTCCGGCGGTAAGCAGGGAGTCGCAGGCCGGGCTCCCTGTCACCCCTCCCCCATCAGATGGAAGATGTCAAGAGCAAGGTACGGCCGCCCCGCATGGTGATGTTCCGGCCAGGGGGCAGGCTTCGTCAGGATCGTCTAGACGGACGACTAGATCTGCAGCGACGTCGAGGCAACAGGTCCGGTCGGAAGTCTGGGTCCCGGCGGTCGGGCGGCAGGTTGCCGGCCCATCGGTCAGCGCGTCCTCATCCCCTTTCCGAAGAGGTCGTTGGGAGGGACAGTCGTCGGCGAGAGAAGAACTGGAGGAAGGTGAACTGGACGTCTATCGTCGAGGTCAGGATGGTCCGGCTGACGGGAACACAGCGCCTGTGCAGCCCGGTGAGTGTATAACTCCTTTATTGTCTTATCCAGCGATTTTTATGTCGGGTGTCGGCGGGGGGGCTGCTAGCATAGCATCGGGGGCCGGTAGTGGCGCGGGCGGACGCGACGGAGCGGGTTTGGCAGATTTAGTGGGTTGCTTACGGGAGCTGGTGGGGCGCCTGGATAGGGCCGCGGCGCCGGTAGTAACGGAAGTGTCCCCTGCGGTAGTTTGGGAAGGCCCCAGGGAAGTGGGATCGTTGCAGGCGCGTCCTGTGGTGGCGGTTAGAGAGGCGGTCGCGGTGTCGGTGCAGACTGAGGCACAGAAGGACGGCGATCGAGTGCGCATGGACGATCGTGCTCGGGGGGAGGTGTATGTTTGTTTTGAGGGTCCGTTGGGGGCGCATTTAAAGCAGGAGGTGCGTGATCGGATCTGGAAAGATGAATATGTTGAAATTTTTTCTCTCTTGCCGCTGGCTAAATTCAATTTGGATAAGGGCAAGCGGGATGAGAGTAAAAAGGACGAGGAGGAACGGCGGCGGTATAGGCTTATCCCGCAGACGTTCGTTAATTGGTCGCAGGCGTTCGCCATATTGGCTAGTGTGATAGGGGAAAAGGCGCCGGAAAATTGTTCGGCGTTATTTTGTTATTTTGATGCTATTGGGGAGGCTCATAGGGCGTATGGGGGTCAGGCGTGGCTGCGATATGATGAGCAATTCCGTCAGCGGAAGGCGGTTCGGCCGGCGATTCGGTGGGACCAGAAGGATATTGCTCTCTGGTTACGGGTTACGGTTCCGGTTAGGCAGCCCTTTCCCGGGAGCGGTGGCCAGGGAGGCCAGACTAGTCAGAGTGGACCAAGCGGCGGGGGAAAGGCGGGGTTTTGCTGGCAATTCAATGAAGGCCAGTGTAAGTTCGGGGCCACGTGCAAGTTCAAGCACGTGTGCTCCGAGTGTAATGGTGCATCACACGGGGCGGCAAAATGTCTGCGTAAAAAGAGGTCCGGGAACCAGCACGGGGCTGGTCAAGGGGGTGTCGCCGGTGAGGGTGGAAAGGATGGCCCCTTATCTAAATGAGTATCCGGATAGGGCGGCGGCTAAGTTGCTTTATGAAGGGTTTAGTGTTGGTTTTGTTATTCCTCCGCCTCCTTATGAGGTTCCGGTTACGCGGAGAAATTTAAAATCGGCTTACGTGCATGCGGAAGTTGTGTCGGAAAAGTTGTTAAAAGAAGTTTCGTTGGGGCGCATGTCGGGGCCATTTGTGGAGTCGCCGGTGAAAGATTTAGTTGTGTCCCCTTTGGGTATTGTCCCTAAACGCGAGCCCGGAAAGTTTCGTTTGATTCAACATTTATCGTATCCCAAAGGTTCGTCGGTAAACGACGGGATTGATCACGAGTTGTGTTCCGTAGTTTATACCTCATTCGATAAGGCGGTGGGGTTAGTGCGGGCTGCGGGTCCGGGGGCGCTGCTAGCAAAAACCGACATCGAGGCGGCGTTCAGGTTGTTGCCGGTGCATCCAGAAAGCCAACGGCTGTTGGGCTGTTTTTGGAATGGGGCCTTTTACGTGGATCGGTGCCTTCCGATGGGGTGTTCTCTTTCTTGTGCATACTTCGAGGCGTTTAGTAGCTTCGTGGAGTGGGTAACGAGGGGAGTATCCGGGGTCGATTCGTTGATCCATTACTTAGATGATTTTTTGTGCGTTGGCCCGGGGGGTTCGCCGGTTTGCGGTAACTTGCTTCATGCCCTGCAGAAGGTGGCGAGGGATTTTGGGATCCCTTTGGCGCCGGAAAAAACGGAGGGCCCGGTAGCGACGATTTGTTTCTTGGGAATCGAAATTGACTCGGTGGCAATGGAGTGTCGGCTCCCGGCGGATAAGCTGGGTGCTTTGAGGCTGGAGGTGCGACGGGCTTGTAGAAGGAAGAAAATGTCGTTGAGGGAGCTTCAGTCGCTGCTGGGGAAGTTGAATTTCGCCTGCCGGATTATGCCGATGGGGAGGGTGTTTGGTAGAAGGTTGGCGGCGGCAACGGCGGGAGTGCGGGCGCCGCATCATTTTGTGAGGCTCAAGGAGGAGCACCGAGCTGATCTTCAGGTTTGGGATGACTTCTTGGGCCAGTACAATGGTCGCTCGCTATGGATGGCCCCAGCGCAGGATACGAGTGATCTGAATATTTTCACGGATGCGGCTGGGGCGGGTGGCTTTGGAGCTTACGGGGGAGGTCCGTGGTGCGCAGGTCAATGGCCGGCTAGCTGGGTGTCCAGTGGATTGACGCGGAATCTGGCCCTGCTCGAGCTGTTTCCCATCGTGGTGGCGGCTACCATTTGGGGGGACAGGCTCAGGGATAAGAAGGTCCGTTTTTACTGCGACAACATGGGTGTGGTGCTTGCCATTAATAACATCACGGCGTCCTCTCCTCCGGTAGTTCAATTGTTGCGACATTTAGTGTTGGTGTGTTTGTCGCTGAACGCGTGGGTGGTGGCGGTGCATGTCCCGGGTGTACGGAATTGTGTTGCTGATGCTCTTTCTCGCTCGCAGTGGGACCGGTTTCGGCAATTGGCTCCGGGAGCGGAACGTATTGGTTTGGCGTGTCCGGATCATCTATGGGATCTGGTATCGGTCCCGTAGAGCAGCTGTTACAAAGGTCTTTGGCGGGCACGACGTGGAGGGCTTATGCTGCTTGTTGGAGGCAGTGGGAGGAGTGGGTAAGAGAGTTGGGTGATGTCAATACGGATAGAGACAGGTTGGTGGCACTTTTGTATTGGTTAGGGGATGCCTGGGAGGCGGGGTTTTCAGTAGCGAAGGTGAACCGGTTTATATCCGCGGTGGCGTTTGGGCTTAAGTTGCGGGGCTTGCGGGATGTATCGAAGGAATTTCTGGTATCGCAGGCTTTGAAGGGGTTGCGCAGAGGTAGGGTGGAGGCGGATAGTAGAAGGCCGGTGTCGTTTGCTTTGCTGGGCTTGTTGGGTGGTTCATTGGCATCGGTATGTCGTTCTTCAGATGAAATGGATTTGTTTCGGTTGGCTTTCTCGTTGGCGTTCTTCGGAGCATTTAGAATAGGTGAGTTGGTGTCGCCAAGTACTAAACAGGCAGGGGGGCTGAGATCTGGGGAGGTGAGCCTTTTTGCAGATCGGTTGGAGGTATGGTTGCGTAGATCAAAAACTGACCAATTAGGGAAGGGAAAACTGATAGTTTTGTTCGCTCTCCCGGGGTCGGTCATGTGCCCAGTAGAGTGCATGCGTGGTTTTACAAAAAACAGGGGGTCTCCAGATTTGCCTTTGTTATGTCATGTGGACGGGTCGTTCTTGTCCAGGTTTCAGTTTGGAGCTGTTTTTAAAAAATGTTTGACGGCGGTTGGGGTTGCGGCAGGCTCATACTCATCTCATTCCTTCCGGATTGGCGCAGCAACGGAAGCAGGGCGCTGGGGGTTGGATGATGAGGGGGTGAGGCGTATTGGTCGTTGGGAGTCTAAAAGGTTTAAGTCCTATGTCCGCCCCCATATGTTGTAATTTTGTTGTTTATGCTTGCAAATGTATATGGTGGTGCCTAACTGTGTTTTCCGTTTCAGATTCGCCTCCTTGTCTGGTGTGGTTGATGGGTCATTCGTACGTGCACTGGGGGGCTTTGAGGGCGGACGTCCGCCCGGATGGTCGCCAGTTGCGCATTCCGCGACAGGATGCGGTTGTGCATTGGCTGGGGTTTAGAGGTATGTCGTGGAACAGGGTGTTGGCGGAATTCCAGACATATGTGCGGCTTGATAGGGTTCCGGAGGTTTTAGTGTTGCACGTGGGTGGGAATGACTTAGGAGTCCGCCCTTTTCGTGAGTTGGTGCGGGATATCAAACATGATTTGTTGTGTTTGTGGGTATCTTATCCCAAGTTGGTGGTAGTGTGGTCGGACATAGTCCCAAGGAAGCATTGGCGGTTAGCTAGATCGGTGGAGAGAGTCAATAAGGCTCGGATAAAAGTTAACCGGGCGGTGTCCCGTTTTGTGGCAAAGAACGGGGGCATTTGCGTGAGGCATAGGGATTTGGAGTCAGGATTGGGGAATTTCTGGAGGAGTGACGGGGTTCATCTGACCGAGGTTGGCATTGATATTTGGAGCTTGGCTATAGCAGAAGGCATAGAAAGGGCGGTGGTGGTGTGGAGGAACTCACAGGCTTAAGGTGGTCAAGGCCTGTTTCGCGGTGGCGGGGGGAGTCCTTGAGGCCAGTCAGTACAAAATGGTGGGGGGGTCGCATCGGGGGTATGCGTCCCCCAAAAAAGGTACATGGTTGAAGACTTCATCGGGTGTTATCCCTTTGAAGTGGTCTTCTGGTAGAAGGTATGTCACTTGAAGGCTTCATCGGGTGTTATCCCTTTGAAGTGGACTTCTAGTGGTCGGTATATCACTTGAGGGCTTCAACGGGTGTTATCCCCTTGAAGTGGACTTCTAGTGGGTGGAGCCATCTGCAGAGGTGAACGGTGCTTCCGAGCTGGTTTACGGCTGGAGGTAATTAGTGGTTTGCAGATGGCTAATTCGGTGTGTTCTTGAAAGGAACATCTGAAGGGGCTTCAAGGACTTCCTCTGCTCGGGTTAATGTTAACGTTTAATGGTTATTTATGATTCTGACCCATGTTGGGTCATGTGAATTATTAGGAGGAATTCTCTGGTGGATTCCTAACTAGTTATCCGAATGTTTCGGATTTAAATTGTTTTTATAAAACTGTGAAATTAATAAACGGCTGCTGTGGCCATTTCACATCCAACCTCGGTGTCATGTGTCGTTACTAAATGGGGGTGGGGGATAGTATGGTTTAAGGTTAACACACGACTCTACCTAGGCAGGTCAAGAAGAGGCTGGACGCAGCTGCAGGCTTGAGGGAAGCCGACATGACCGTCCTGGTAGGGAAAGGGTTAATGTTAAGAGGTGAGGGAAAGGTGAAGAAGCTGAAGGAGGGACGGGGAGGAGCTAGGGGGGACGGGGGGGCCGTTACTGCGCTTCCCGCTGTTTCTCGGCATTGAGCCGGAAGCAGCGGGAGGAGTAGTACACAAGAAGCAAAGCTCCCACCCTCCCACCCTTGTTTTGTTACTCCTTAGGTCTTCTGTACGTCCGTATATGAGCGTTGTGTTTTATTTTGTGTGTTTATTTAACATGTTTTTCTTTTTTCCGGAGTAGGTTCTGTTGTCATGGCAGCTGGCGGGGGGAGTCCTTGAGGCCAGTCAGTACAAAATGGTGGGGGGGTCGCATCGGGGGTATGCGTCCCCCAAAAAAGGTACATGGTTGAAGACTTCATCGGGTGTTATCCCTTTGAAGTGGTCTTCTGGTAGAAGGTATGTCACTTGAAGGCTTCATCGGGTGTTATCCCTTTGAAGTGGACTTCTAGTGGTCGGTATATCACTTGAGGGCTTCAACGGGTGTTATCCCCTTGAAGTGGACTTCTAGTGGGTGGAGCCATCTGCAGAGGTGAACGGTGCTTCCGAGCTGGTTTACGGCTGGAGGTAATTAGTGGTTTGCAGATGGCTAATTCGGTGTGTTCTTGAAAGGAACATCTGAAGGGGCTTCAAGGACTTCCTCTGCTCGGGTTAATGTTAACGTTTAATGGTTATTTATGATTCTGACCCATGTTGGGTCATGTGAATTATTAGGAGGAATTCTCTGGTGGATTCCTAACTAGTTATCCGAATGTTTCGGATTTAAATTGTTTTTATAAAACTGTGAAATTAATAAACGGCTGCTGTGGCCATTTCACATCCAACCTCGGTGTCATGTGTCGTTACTAAATGGGGGTGGGGGATAGTATGGTTTAAGGTTAACACACGACTCTACCTAGGCAGGTCATGGTGGTAACTTACACTATCGCCTCTTTTACTACAGTGAATATAGCACTTGACGCTTTCAGTAATGTGTCCTACTACAAGCTAGATGCCAGCAAGTCATCTATGCTACCATCAAATATCTCCCTGACATTGAGGAGACCGCTAACTTCCATTGTTCCCTTTGGCTGGGCGGATGGAGTTAAGTTAACTTCAGACCCTGTGGATATTACAGCCATTATTATAACTGACTTAATTAAACAATTGAATATTTAGTCAATTTTGGATACTTTTTTTTATCATGGATTGTGAGGAATTACTTGTTGAGGATGTGGATTTTGACAAAAATGTTTAAATTCCTTTGTTCATTTCAAGCCTGTATTTTGGACATTCAGAAGGTCTTACTCAAATTTGTAGTGGGGGCAAAAGAGCCCAGACCTCTAAGGGGTTAATCACTACGCATGCTTCCAAAGGTTCTATGGGAGTGTAGCGTCCACGGCCACAGACCGTCGGGATTACTCACCCCCCGACGGCCGCAGCCATGGATCTGTGAGCGCTGGCCCGCATCTCCTCCCCAGGAGACGCCAGCACTCACTTCAGATCCATTCTGCTGTGTATCGTAGGGCGTGCGCGCATGCTCGCGCCCGACATTAGAGGGCCAGCATGCGCGCGCATGAAAATAGTCAATTAACCCATCATCACCCTAAACTACAAAAGGGCTCTGTCCTTTCACTCATTGCCTGAGTGTTGTTGTGTTTACCTGTGTTAGTCTTGCAAATGTTTCCTTAGTGTTATCCTGTTCCCAGTGTTCCTGTACCTGCTACCTGTATCCCATGCTACCATTGTTCCTGTGCCTTAGAAAGTTGGAGTCGTGTTATTCCATCAGTCACGCCTGCTGCGTTAAACCACGCCTGGTGTCTGCTGCCAACGTCCCATCTGATCCTACTTGTTACTACCTGGTATGAGGGTGGTATTTTGGAATATAAGGGGTTAATAGAACTGAAAGGCTTGCCATAACCCGGCAATTATATGCCTCGCAGAAACACACCTACTTAAAGATAGAGTGCATTAAGTGACTAAATCGTGGATTGGCGCTGCTTATCGCATTCTTCATAAACTACAGGAACTTGCGTGTTAATTCATAAGCGTATTGAAGTTCTAACTGAACAGCAGAAGATATATAAAGAATGAAGATATGTGTTCCTGCAAGTGAAATTTGGAGATTTAAATATGACTTGATCAGTCATTTATATACCACCCCCATACAGCCTGTTAATTTCAGGACAACTAGCAGAATTTATGCAAAATGAAGCGGAAATTTACTTACCGAAATGTTTCTTTTCCCTAAGTTCAAAGTCAACACATAATGGGTTAATGACCTGCTTCTTCCCAGCTAGTACAGAAGAAAAGACAGAATTAGTCTTAATTGCACCCCTTGAACAGACATAAAATGTAATTTAGCAGTAGTCCCAAAAAATAGGGGTGGGAAGCTGTGCTTCCTTTGAACTCAGGGAAAGGAAAAATTTCAGTAAGTAAATGTAAGCTTTCCCTATCGTTCCAAAGTCAGCACGCAATTGGAATTCAAAGCAATAATAAAAAATAAATGGTTGGGTTTACATATCGGCAACTTCGAGTACACTTCTGCCAAAAGACACCTCCGCGTCTGCCAAGGTATCCCGTCTGTAATGCTTCACGAAAGTATCGGCTGAAGACCAGGTTGCTGCTTGGCAAATTTGATCTAGACCTACGTAGAGTCTTTCAGCCCAGGATGTTGATAGGACCCTAGTAGAATGAGCTCTTATATCAAAAGGAACCGGAAAGTTAGCTTGAGAATAAGAAAAGGAAATTACATTTCTAATCCAGTGACTAAGAGATGATTTGCAAGCCCTCTCTCCATTACGAGGACCTTGAAATTGAAAAAACAGCATTTCTGACTTTCTAAAGGTATGACATTTATCTATGTAGGAAAGGACTGACCTTTTTACATCCAGAGGATGAGCAGGATGGTCCGGAGATTCTGAGGGCATAGTACGAATAAAAATCTCATGATTGATTGTAACGGCTGCTGTGCTGTTCCCCCGCTGCTTCCACGGCCTCTGCTCCAGTTCCCGTATCCTCCATTCCCTCATGCTAGTCCCGAGCTCCACTCACCAGATCCGGAGGCTCTGGGCGTCGTCCAGTAACTGCATCTCTCACCTCCCTCCACGGCCGTCATCCAAGATGTGCGGCTACAGCCAATAGAGGGCGCATGCGCTGACTCTTCCCTTCTTAAAGGGCCAGTGCGTGCCAAAATCCTAAGACTTCCTATTTAATGATCCTCCCTCAGATCCTTGCTTGTTCAACCAAGTTATCCCTGTGAGCTACCCTTTACCCAGTTTCCCTATTACCTTGCCTTCTACCTTTGTCTAGATTTCCCATTGTGACCTCTGCCTGAACTTGTACTATCCTTGCCTGCCGCCTGCTTTGACCTATTGCTAACCATACCCATAACGGCATCTGCTGCCTGTCCTGACTTCTGGTCTATTCATCTGTCTGCCTCTAAACCTGCTGTGCCAAGCGTTGCCCTGGGTTACAAGCATCCATCTCCCAGACGACGCAGAGGATCCACAAACAAACTGGTGGGAACCGTTATATTGATATTATTAGTTGATGGAACTTTTGGTAGGAATCCCGGCACTGTTCTCAAAATAAGGCAATCCGGCCTGATTTTAAGGTATGGATCCCTAGCCGAGAGAGCTTGGAGTTCCCCTACCCTCCTAGCTGAAGAAATGGCCACTAAGAACAATGTTTTCCAGGTAAGGAATTTGAGGTTTATATTTTGGATCGGTTCAAACGGATTAGCAGACTGTTAGGGATCTGCCAGGTACTACGTCTAGGTATACTCCTGGGATTAATCAATCCACACCTGAGGCCAGACCTGTTAGACTGACACCGTCTCCCACCAACCAGGGTGGCAGGCTCAGGAGTGGGAGAGCCTATCGCGGCCTGGTCAGTCGGAGTTAGCTCCGCCCCCTGTCCTTTATTACCTGCCGTGTTCTCTTCCTCAGTGCTTGTAATTCTTCTGGATTCCTGGCCCCACTGCTGCTTGCTCCAGCCTGCTTCTGCCGTGCTTCTGCCTTGCTGCAGTTCCGCTTTACCTGCTTCGCTTTGCCCCTGGCTTGCTTCCTTCTCCGTGCTCTCGTTGGTATACTCCACTTCATCCTGGTCCTGACTATTCGTTCACCGCTCCATTTCCTCGCGGTGTTCCGTGGGCTACTGCCCCTTCCCTTGCGTGTTCCCTGTTTGTTCTCCCGTGCACTTAGACAGCGTAGGGACCGCCGCCCAGTTGTACCCCGTCGCCTAGGGTGGGTCGTTGCAAGTAGGCAGGGACAGGGCGGTGGGTAGATTAGGGCTCACTTTCCCTTCACCTCCTTCCTGTCATTACACAGATATACATCGAAGAATGATACTCGGATCCCATGAGGCCACTGGAGATTTTATAGGAGGTCTGAGGAGCTTAATTGCCCTGAAGAATCTGCTAACCAACTGATCTTTAGAAAAAATTACTTCCAAAAGGCAGCTATTTGTGGAAAAATGCACTTTTAAGATATTGAGTTCTAAGCCCTTATCATATCGTTTCTGGAGGAATTGAAGTACTGAAGGCAAGGCCGAGGGGAGCTTATTATTTGACGAGCACCAACTGACAAATTTTTCCCAGATTGTGGAATGTGCTTTATAGGTAGAGGGTCTTCTGGCACAGACCAATATATCCACCATTTTCTCCGGCAGGCCCTTATCAGTTAGATTTCTCCTGCCAAATTCCATGCCATCAAATGTAGTTTCTCTGGATCTGGGTGATAGAGACTGCTCTGATGTAGAAGATCTATTGATACAGGCAACCTCCAATAATGACCCCTGGAGAGCTCTCAGACTTGAGGAAACCAACCTCTTCGAGGCCAGAATGGAATAATCATGATCGCTGTATCACAATCCTCTCTTAACATTTTCAGTACTCTCTGAATTAAGAGAACCGGGGGAAACACATAGACCAGAGGCCATCCAGAGCTTTCTGGTGACCCTCCCCAGAGAGAGAACAGAACCTCTGGACTTTGGCATTGTGGATTGATGCCATCACATCTATTTCTGGAAAGCCGAATCCATACCCCCTGATTGAGAAGATTGCGGCAGAGCCAGTCCCTTTATATGGACCGCTGCTAACTCTGCAACATTAGATTCCGCCCAATCGATAATCTTTTTGCAATCTTCGAATAAAGATGGACTCCTTGTTCCCCCTTGCTTGTTCAGATAAAATACTGAGGCTATGTTGTCTGATTGCACAACCACTCTGTGGTGATGGAGGAATGCCTCGAAGTGGTGCAGAGCTAAGAAGATGGCCCGAAGCTCCTTCATGTTGGACGACAACTGTGCTTCCTCCGGTAGCCATAGATGTTGAGCCCACCTGTGACCTAGGTGAGCACCCCAGCCCCGTTTTGAGGCATCGGTAGTCAGAACTAATTGGGGTAAGGGACTGAGTGACCTCCCACTGCTGAGACGATTCGGATTTAGTCACTAATGGAGATCTGATTTGGTTGCCTCGGAGAAGTGAATCCAGTGGTCTAAACGTCTTGGGGATTTGCCCCAACCAGTTTAGTTTTTTTTGTTATGTTGATAATTCTCTGAGAAGAAAGGATAAGAGAAACATGAACCGAATTTATCACAAACCCCAAAAAAGGGCAGCACTGAGTGGGAATCAATCTTGATTTTTTTTGTGGTTCACCAAAAACCCCAGATTGGTTAGAGTTAGGAGTGTTACATTGAGATGATTTAGTAGCTGTTCCCTTAAGAAGGCTCTGAGGAACCTGTCGTCCAGATATGGAACCAGATATACCTCTTTTAGTCTTAGGCCACAATCACTGCTACAATTTTTGCAAACACTCTCACACTCACTGTAGATGTTTGACTGAGGACCCTAAATGAAGTACTACCCTGAGGAATTTCCGGTGGCCACAGATGAGAGGCACGTGTAGGTAGGCATCTTTCAGATCAATTGTTACCATCCAATCTTGAGGCTGTAAAAGAGAAATTACTGACCTCACTGACTCCATCTTGAATTTGGTCTTTCTCACGAACCTGTTCAAGAAAGTAAGATCTATTACTAGCCTCCAACCTTGATCTTGTTTTGGGACCAGCAAAGACTCTTGAATAGACTACGCATCATCGCTGATGATATGGAAAATCCTCTAGAGCCCCCTTGTCCACGAAAATGTGAAGCAGCTGTACTATGATTGGATTGTCTGGAAAATTTAGGAAAAAATAGTTTGTGGGAAAAGACCCCAACTCCAGTGAGTACCCTCTTTCGATCGTGGATAGTACGCATGCGTCTGACGTGACCGCATGCCAATTGATGTAAAACATTTTCAGACGTGCACCCACTGGAGGAAGAGACCTGGCGTCATTGGTTATTTTGTCTGGACTCCTCTTGGCGTTTTTTAACAAAAGAGGAGGCAGATGTTTGGCCTTTTTTCTGCATGAATCTCCTTAAATTTTGAGTTCGAATAACGCCTCGTGCACACTTCCGTGACATTTTTCACGGCCGTTTGTGACAGATCCGTGTGGCCGTTTTAGCGGCCGTGTGCACTCCGTGTTTCCGTTTCCATGCGCCGAGCATGGTACTGTCCAGTGTGCTGAAAGAGTTAATGGGCTGCACTGATCGGCGGTAACTCTTTCAGCACCCTGGATAGTACCATGCTCGGTGCTCGGAAAATACAATTTTAATGTAATAAAAAATAGAAAAAAACATTTCATACTTACTTTCCTCCTGTCCGGCCTCCAGCGATGACGTTTCATCCATGTCGCCACTGCAGCCGATCACAGGCTGTAGTGGCGGTCACGCACGTCAGGATGACGTCAGAAAGCCGGCTTCCAGGGATGACGCTTCATCCCACGTGACCGCCTCTGCAGCCAATCACAGGCTGCAGCGGCGACTGCAGACAATCACAGGCTGCAGCGGCCACTGCAGACAATCACAGGCTGCTGCGGCCTCCGCAGCCAATCACAGGCTGCCACGTCAAAAAGGAAGGCTGTACTGGAGGAAGAAGAGGGACTCATCACCAAGACAACGACCGGGTACATATAAACTGATTTTTATTTTATTTTTAATCTGCTGCCTCTTTTCTCTATCAGTGATTGATAGAGACAAGTGGCTGCCGATTAGTGTAATATTTCTGTAATGTTTTTCTGCCCGCCTGGCCGTTGCTAGGCAACGGCTCCGTCACACACGGACGGCACACGGATGCCTTCAGTTTTTTTGACGGCCCCATTGACTTGCATGGGCCAGTGTGCTAGCCGTCAGAAAAACGGCTAGCACCCTGAAGGAAAAAACTGAAGTGGGCATGGGGCCTTAGACCTCTTAAATTTCGGTGACCTTCTGGATTCACCACAAATTACGAAGGCTTCCACAAGGTGGCTTTTAAACCAGCCAAAGAACTTTTTAGCCTGTTGCTGCACTGGAAGGACATCGTCATAATCATCATCCTCCTCATAATTGATCCTGATGTATACAAGCATTGCATATCTCAGTTTCACAATCATCAGATAATGGCGGTCCACACTGAGAACATATCCTACGTCTACCTTTCTTTGAGTGCTTTCCCCCTTGAGAGTTAGGCATCTAAAGACAAAACATAGGGATAGTGTAAAGGGTTTGCCAGACACAGGTTCTGTGTCGACGCCCGTGGTTAATCGGCCCTCATCAGCTCCAAGGTCTGCTAGAGTGACGCGATCTGTTACCGCTTAGGCTTGCAGGCTGAGGAGAGGGAGAACCTATCACAGCCTGGCCTGACAGTTCTAGCTCCCACCCTTGGTCTATTTATACCCTTGCTCCTTGCCTGTGATTGTCTGGTTTCCTGGCTCTGCGATTCCTGCTATTCACCCGATTGACCGCTGTTACTTGTTGACCCTGACTTGCCTGACTATTTTCCTGCTCTGATTTGCTACTACGTACTCCACTGGTGTCTCCGTGGGCAACTGGCCCAACCCCCCCCCCCCTTACTTCTGTGTGCCCTTGTCTTGTGTTGTCTGTCTTGCACTTACTGAGCGTAGGGACCATCGCCCAGTTGTACGCCGTCACTTAGGACGGGACGTGCAAGTAGGCAGGGACTGAGTTGCGGGTAGATTAGGGCTCACCTGTCCGTCTCCCTACCCCGATTCATTACAGATGGTGTGAGAGAACAGCAGAGTTTTAAGTGAAGCCTTATTCCCCTTCTCTATAGGAACCCCTAAGAGATACAGGAAAATACACGTCCTACCTTTCTGGCTGACTGGAGGTGCGAGCCTGGCAATGGTACCAGCGAGTGACAAATGCGCCATTACATTCAAGAGGGCTCTCGCGATGACTGGAAGTCCCGTGTGTGCGCACAGAGGAATACCTGTGCTGTTTGCCAGGACCCGCGCATAACAGCACTAACTTCTGGACATGCGTAACTCTGCTGCATGGACACTGCTCCATATGCTCTTGCGTGAGGCTCCACTCCAGTCATGCCAAGCAGATAAAATTCTGCTAATGCTCCGGCCGCAATTTGGCAAGACGAGTCGGGCACACCAGATCCACTGACCAAGGAGGTGTCTTTCAATGCCTCTCCAACATACCCTTCACAGGGGAGAACAACGGAGGGCTCGGTGGATGCACTAGAGACCTCCCTAGGATTTCACCAGCGGCCATCATCACATAAACTAAAAAAACCTGTAGTAAGAAAATCCTGTCCAGCTGGGACAGAATCAAAAAAACTAATTGTATGTCTGTTCAAGGGGTGCTTTATACCATTGGCCTGAGGGTTAACGAGGTTGTAATTAAGACTAATTATGTCTTCTTTTCTTATGTACTAGCTAGGAAGAAGCAGGTCATTAACCCTTTGGAATGATAGGGAAATCGAATTGACCTGTATTGATTGCGGGGGATTTAAATTGATGTGTGACGGGGAGTTGTACAGGACGTCAGGCACCGGGCGGCTAAACCATTAAAGGAATTGCAGTGGTATGACATCTGGAGACGACAACCCCATAAAAGATTTTTTTCTTGCTATTCCAAAATGCATGATTCACAATCCAGAATAGACCTTGATTTGGTAAATGAAAAATATGATGCCAACTGTATTAAAGGTATTTCTTGATTCTATCATTTATGTCAGTTGATTATAGTTACTATGTGGGCACTGTTTGTGAGTATATAGCATCCGTTTGGCTACGTGGCAAAATATGCCACAATGTTGGCTAACTATGGCACTCTCTGTGCATTTTTCCTTTCTCATAAACTTTGTGGTTATGGATCTAATTCTATTTTGGAAGAGTAGGCAAGCACGTCTGGAGACCTATGTACCTCTTTTGGTTATAGAAATATGGACGGTCCCTCTCAATTTACTCTATTATAAAATACAAACACGTATTTGTTAGACAGATGCTGGACACTATAGGCCTTGTAATATTGTCAGACAAGGAGCAAGGCTTAATCCCTATGGGCATCTGGACGTAACTGCACGTCCTGGTGCGGAGGGTGAAGTATGGAGCTGAGCTGTCACGCGCTGAGCCCGCTCCATACGCTGCGGGTGTCAGCTGTGTATTACGCCTCCTCTGTCGGTGCTGTTGCACTCCTGTTCCAAAGAGGTTCCAAGGGCAAGTCTAGGGTATGTGGATATTTCTCTAAGCTTTTCTCTTCCGCAGAGCGCAACTACTCGATTGGGGATCGGGAGTTACTGCCCATCAAATTGGCCCTGTAGGAGTGGAGACATCTACAAGAGGGCGCAGCTCACCCCATCCTGATTTTTACGGACCACAAGAACCTCACCTACCTCCAGACAGCCCAACAGCTGAATCCTCGTCAGGCCAGGTGGTCACTGTTCTTTGCCAGGTTCCAGTTTGAGCTCCATTATCGCCTAGCTGACAAGAATGTGAGGGCCGATGCCTTGTCCAGGTCTTTTGAGACAGAAGATACCATGGAGATGCCGAAGAACGTTATTGACCCATCCTGTATTGTCTCAGTCAATCCACTGCAAGTTGGGGACATCCCTCCAGGGAGGACTTTTGTCCGCTGGGGACATGCCTCTAGACTGGCAGGTCACGAGGGGATCCGTAATACCCGGGATTTGATTGCCCGTCATTTCTGGTGGCCCACGCTGCTCAAAGATGTTATGGACTTTGCTTCCTCCTGCTCTGTGTGTGCAACTAACAAGGTCGCTCACTCCAGACCCGCTGGTCTGCTCCAGCCATTGCCTGTGTCCGATTCTCCCTGGCAGCATATAGCTATGGACTTTGTTATGGACCTGCCTCTCTCTGCCAGATGCAGTACTGTCTGGGTGGTGGTGGATCGATTTTTGAAAATGGTCCACTTCATTCCTCTGACCGGCCTTCCGTCTGCTCCTCAACTGGCCAAGCTGTTTATCCAACACATCTTCCGCCTGCACGGCTTGCCGCAGCATATTGTGTCTGATTGGGGGGTTCAGTTCACCTCGAGGTTCTGGAGAGCCCTCTGCGGACTTCTAGGTGTGAAGTTGGCCTTTTCCTCGGCCTACCATCCTCAGTCCAATGGACAGGTCGAGAGGATCAATCAAATCTTTGAGAACTACCTGCGTCACTTCGTCTCTAGGCAGCATGATAACTGGGTGCAATTGCTTCCATGGGCTGAATTCTCCTACAACAATCATACCAGCGAGTCCACAAGGAACACTCCATTCTTCATAGTCCTTGGCCAACACCCACGAATACCTCTCCCGGTTCCTGATTCATCCAAGGGACTTTCTACAGATTTGACGGCAGACTCGATCCTCCATCCTGCTGCCAATTGACCATATGAAACGGAGGGCGGACACAAGGAGAAGAGAATCGCCTCAGTTTCTTCCTGGCACAAAGGTCTGGATGTCCTCCAGGAACATTCGACTAAGGGTGCCGTCATGCAAGTTTGCTCACAGGTTCCTCGGACCATTCGAGATCCTACAACAGATCAACCCTGTCGTCTATAAGCTTCAGCTGCCTCCTACCCTCAAGATCCCCAACTCCTTCCATGTATCCCTCCTGAAGCCAGTGGTCCTGAGCCACTACACCAAGACTCCTAGCCCTGTGGTTGTTACCAGAGGCCCTTCAGACACCTTTGAGGTTCAAGAAATCCTAGACTCCAAAAGAGTGAGAGGAAAGACCTTTTATTTGGTGGATTGGAGGGGATTTGGTATTGAAGAGAGGTCTTGTGAGCCAGAGGAGAACCTTAATACTTCTGCTCTTCTGAAAAAGTTTCTCTCTCGCTCTGGTCCCAAGAAGAGGGGGCGTAAGAGGGGGGATACTGTAAAGCCTGTGGCTGCGGGCTGTCAGGTCCGTTCTCCCCCTGACAGCCGCAGCCACGAGTCGAAAATCGCTGGCCCCAGCCTCCTCAGGAGAAGCCAACTACTCACCACAGCCGGATCCCGGACCTCATTCATGAACCTTGACCCATGAGTACTCTGGACTATAAGAGGGGTCCAGCCCCCCAGTTCTATGCCTGAGCTTTGTTGTGTATTCCTAGTCTGTCTTGCATATGGCCCCCTAGTGTTTCCTGCTCCCAGTGTTCCTGTATCCTATACTTGTATCCTGATCTAGTGCCGTGCTGTGCTGTATACCACGCCTGTCCTGCTTCTCCACGTCTGACGTCCCTCTGCTGCCAAGTTCCTGCCAAGCCTGCCTTGCTACTGTCCGAGCTGCCACAGGTACCCTATACGAACTATAGACTTTGACCTGTGTCCTGTTGGCCAGCTGCCATACCGCCAAGACGATACGGCCCAGTGGGTCCACGAACCCAACGTGACACCGGGTTTTTATCTCTCTTTTTATACACCCCAAAATCCTATTTGCTTTTGCAGCTGCTGCCTGACATTGATTACTGCAGCTTAGCTTATTTGTTACCAGAATACCCAGGTCCTTCCCCTGTTCCGTTATCCCCAGCTTTATTCCAATTAATGTATATAAATTAATACTATTATTGCGTCCTAAGTGCATTACTTCGCATTTATCGACATTAAATTTCATCTGCCATTTTTTTTGCTCGTGCTGCCAACTTATCTAGGTCTTTCTGTAATATCTTAAAGTCAAGCTGAGTTTTAAGTATCCTACAAAGCTTTGTATCATCAGCAAAAACACTGTGCTATCAATCCCATACACAGGTTATTAATAAAGAGATTAAAAAGAATTGGGCCTAACACCGATCCTTGTGGTACCCCGCTGCTGACTTCAACACATTTTGAGTAAGTTTAATTTATAACGACTCTGTTTTCTGTCCTTTAACAAATTCTTTACCCACTTGAATACACATTCCCCCAGTCCCTGTATCTGTAGCTTCAGGACAAGTCTGTTGTCTGGAACAGTATCAAATGCTTTTGCAAAATACAAACAAATCACATCAGTCGCATGACCAACATCCAGTTTTGCACTTTCCTCCTCATAGAAACCGAGCATGTTGGTTAGCCATTAGCCGAGCATCTAAGCCGTTATATAGAGGGGGGTGACAGCCCATCACTGCCCCTTGCGAAGCAATCACGGGGTGCTGAATGTACTCATGGAGGCCCCCAGATCTGCCTTCTTTCTGCCTCTGTTAACGTGTAGCTAAACATTTGACAAACTTCTGACATGTCATAGTAGCATTTCAGAAGATTGGATTGGTGGGGGTCCGAGCACTGCGACCCCCACCAATCGCTAGAACGAAGCAGCTGAAGCGCTCATGTCAGCGCTCAGCCGCTTCGTGTTTGTTCAGCTTTTTCCGGAAATAAATGTATCGTTGTACAAACTCAATAGAAAGTCTATGAGCCCGTACTCCGATACATTGGCTTTCAGAAAATAGCCGAACAGACACGAAGCGGCTAAGCACTTCAGCTGCTTCATTCTAGCGATTGGTGGGGGTCTCAAGTGCTCGGACCCCCAGCGATCCAAACTTCTGACATGTCACTATGACATGTCAGAATTTTGTCAAACGTTTAGCTACACTTTAAGCCCTGCCTGTGGCTCCAGAACAGAAGCCTGTAAAAATGACCATAAGCTGCAATACATTTGTATTGCAATGTATTGTACAAGCGCTCTAATGATCGCTGGTTCAAATCCCATAGGGGGACTTTAAAAAAGTGTAAAAAGTTCAAAAAACCTCCATTTTCCCACTAAAGTAATATAAAAAAATGAACAAAATTGGTATTGCCACTTCCGTAAAAGTCCAAAATATTACAATATAACAATATTTAACTCGCACGGTGAACGCCGTAAAAAAAATAAATAGATAAAACCACAAAATCGATGTTTTTTCGTCACCTTAGCTCTCAAATTAAATTTAATAAAACTTGATCAAAATGTTGGATGTATCCATAATAACTACAGCTCGCCCCGCAAAAAATAATCAATGTTTTTTTTTATAAATAATCTTTTCTTTGTAAAAGTAGTAAAATATACAAAAAAAACTATATAAACTTGGTATCACTGTAATCGTATTGGGCCTGGAAACCTAAAAAAACAATGGAGGTATCGTAGTTTTTTCCAATTTCACCCCACATATATTTTTTTTCAGTTACTCAGTACATTATATGGTACTTGAAATACTGCCAATAGAAACTACAACTTCTCCCGCAAAAAATAATTGCCCACACCACTCCAAAAGCCGGAAAAAAAAAATAATGTATGGCTCTTGGAAGACGGGGAGTGAAAAAGAAAATGAAGAAGAAAAAAATGGGATCCCGAAGGGGTTGTCCCACCACAACAACTTCTCACCTATCCATAGGATAGGTGATGAGTGTTTGATCACTGAAGGTCCCACCTCTAGGACCCCACCCATCAAGAGAACAGGGGTCCCGAATTCCTTTATGAACGGTGGATCGGCTTAAACTGTCCGTTCAAGAAAAACAGCGCAAGCGCACCTCTGGACTCTGTTTATATTGCAGCGGCCTCGCTGGCCATGTCGTGCGTCTGTTTCCCCAGAAGCCAAAAAACCCCAATGCCTAGGATTGGTTGGAGAGACAACCCTGGCCGATACTGCATTTAATAAAGAACTCTCCAAACTGTTCATTTCTGTGACCATCGTCGCTGGCGAGAGGCCCCATCCAGTCTCTGCCTACCTGGACTCTGGCTCTGCAGGCAATTTCATCTGCCAAGACCTTGTGGATCTTCTTCAGTTGCCTACTGTTCTGCTAGAAAGGCCGTCGATCGTTGCCTCGATAGATGGACTGCCTTTGCCTGACCCAGTTTTGTCTGTGACCAAGCCGTTAAGACTCCAAGTGGGAGTCCTTCACTCTGAACTCATCTCCCTGTTTGTCCTGCCCAAGGCCGTCAACCCCATGCTGCTGGGTTTGCCTTGGCTCCATCTACACGCCCCTGTCCTGGGTTGGAACTCTGGAGAGGTTCTCCAGTGGGTTCCCAAGTGTCTTGACCGCTGTCTGGTTCAGGTCCATCCGCCTCAGTCTCCTCCGCATCAGTCACTGGCAGGGTTGCCTCCTTGTTACTCTCTGTTCTCAGACGTCTTCAAAAGAGGGAAGCAGAGACATTGCCACCACATCGAGCGTATGATTGCCCTATCGACTTGGTTCCTGATTTGTCCCCTCCTCGCGGTAGAGTATACCCTCTCTCCTTGCATGAGACCCAGTCTGTTAGCCTACATTAAGGAGAATCTGGAGATGGGCTTAATACGTTAGTTCTCATCCCCAGCCGGAGCCTGGTTTTTCTTTGTCAAAAAGAAGGATGGAACCCTCCGACCCTGCATTGACTACCGAGGCTTCAACCAGATAACGGTGAAAAACAGGTACCCATTGCCTTTGATTTCGGAACTGTTTGATTGCATACGGGGGGGGGGGGGCAAAAAAAATATAGAAGCTAAATCTGCGGGGGATTTACAATCTAATCCGGATTAGTCAGGATGACGAGTGGAAGACTGCATTTAATACACGTGATGGACACTATGAATATCTGGTCATGCCCTTCGGCATTTGTAATGCCCCCGCGGTTTTTCAAGAATTTGTCAATTACATTTTTCGTGATCTCCTCTCTGTCTGTGTTCTGGTGAATCACGATGACATTTTGATTTTTTTCCCCAGATCTTGTAACTCATCAGTCATGTCCACCAGGTGTTGCTTCGATTAAAGGAGAATCATCTTTATGCCAAGCTGGAGAAGTGCGTGTTTTAAAAGAAGTCTCTACCCTTCCTGGGCTATATCATCTCCGATCAGGGCCTCAAAATGGACCCTGAGAAGATAAAAGCTGTCCTGGAATGGCCACGCCACCAAGGTTTAAGGGCCATACAACGCTTCCTGGGATACGCCAACTTCTACGGGCTGTTCATTCCCAACTTCTCTTCATTAACAGCTCCCATATCCACCCTCACTAAAAAGGCATGAATGCCAAGGTCTGGACTCCAGAAGCAGAAGTTGCTTTTAAAGACTTAAAAAAGGCCTTCACGTCAGCCTCTATTCTTCATCACCCTGATGTGTCCCTACAGTTTTCATTAGAGGTGGACGCTGCCCCTGTTGGTGCCGGTGCACTTTTATTCCAGAGAGGTTCGAAAGGAAAGACTGTGGTATGTGGCTACTACGCTAAGCTGTTTTCTCCCACAGAGCGCAACTTCTCGATTTGGGGATCGGGAGTTACTGGCCATCAAGCTGGCCCTGCAGGAGTGGTGACACCTACTGGAAGGCGCAGCTCATCCTATCCTGGTCTTCACGGACCACAAGAACCTGACCTATCTACAGACGGCTCAATGGCTGAATCCTCGTGAAGCTAGGTGGTCGTTGTTCTTTGCTCGGTTCCGGTTCGAACTCTACTACCGACCTGCCGACAAGAAAGTGAGGGCTGATGCATTGTCTAGGTCGTTTGAAACAGAGGACACTGTGGAATCCCCACAGAATATTATCGACTCTTCCTGCATCTATTCTGATAACCCCCTGCAAGTTAGAGACATTCCTCCGGGAAGGACTTTTGTACGTCTGGCAGACAGAGGAAGAATCCTTCGCTTGGGGCACAGTTCCAAGCTGGCAGGTCACGCGGGTGCCCGTAAGACCCAAGACCTTATTGCCCATCAGTTCTGGTGGCCCACGCTGCCCAAAGACGTCATGTACTTTGTCTCCTCCTATACGGTGTGCGCAGCAAACAAAGTTGCCCACTCCAGACCAGCCGGTCTGCTCCAACCCCTGCCTGTGCCCAACGACCCCTGGAAGCATGTTGCTATGGACTTTGTCACAGATCTACCTCCCTCTGCGGGATTCAGTGTGGTCTGGGTGGTGGTGGATCGATTTTCTAAAATGGCTCATTTTGTTCCCCTTACTGGTCTGCCTTCTGCTGCTTGACTGGCCGACCTCTTCGTTGAACACATCTTTCGTCTGGAAGGCTTGCATCTACATATTGTCTCGGATCAAGGTGTCCAGTTCACCTCAAAGTTCTGGAGAGCACTCTGCGGCCTCCTCGGTGTAAAGTTGAACTTCTCCTCGGCTTATCATCCTCAGTCCAATGGACAAGTCGAAAGGGTTAACCAGATTATGGAGAACTATCTGCGGCACTTTGTCTCCAGACGACATGATGATTGGGTGCAGCTGCTCCCGTGGACTGAGTTCTCCTATAATAATCATACCAGTGAGTCCATCACCTCAAGTCCGTTCTTCATCGTCTATCGCCAACATCCTCGTATACCTCTTCCTGTCTCTACTATGTACCAGGTGCCTGCAGCTGACTCTACCTCCAGGGACTTTCTGCAGATATGGCAACAGACACGATCTTCTATTCTGCTGGCGGTGGACCGCATGAAGAGAAAGCCAGACACTAGAAGACGAGAACCTCCCCAGTTTCTTCCAGGTACGAAGGTCTGGCTGTCTTCCAGGAATATCCGGCTGAGGGTGCCGTTTTGCAAGTTTGCTACCAGGTTCCTCGGACCTTTCGAGATTCTGCTACAAATCAATCATGTGTCTTACAAGCTTCGGCTGCCTCCTACCCTCAAGATCCCTAAATCCTTTCATGTCTCCTTGCTAAAGCCTGTGGTCCTGAACCGCTACTCCAGGGCTCCTAGTTCCGCAGTGGCTCCTGGCAGCTCGTCAGGGACTTTCGAGGTGAGGGAGATCCTTGCCACCAAGAAAGTGTGAGGAAGGATGTTTTATTTGGTGGATTGGAGGGGATTTAGTACAGAGGAGAGGTCTTGGGAGCCAGAGGAGAACATTGATGCCCCTGTCCTCGTGAAGAGATTTCTCTCCCGCTCTGGCCCCAAGAAGAGGGAGTAAGTGGGGGATACTGTAACGTCTATGGCCGAGGGTCGTCATTCAGACTTACCCTCTGACGGCCCGGCCATGGACATGTGTTCTCGGCGGGATCTCCCTCCAGGGAGACACCGGCACTCCCTTCCCGGTTCTGGGAGTGTTTCCCGCGGGGCGCGCGCGCCTGGCCTTAAAGGGCCAGTACGCGTCTAGCTGTCATTGATCAGTTATTAGCCCAGAATGCTGCTGGACTATAAAAGTGGCTCTGCCCATTTGATCCTTGCCTGAGCGTTGTTGTTTACCTAAAGTTTGTCTTGCAAATGGTCTCCTAGTGTTTTCCAGTTCCCAGTGTTACCCGTTCCTGCTGCCTGTACCCTGTATCCCGTGCTACCGTGCCTCTGTGCCATCTACAGTGAAAGTCAAGTCGTGTCTTTCGCTGCATCTACTGTGCCATCTACAGTGAAAGTCAAGTTGTGTCACAGCTACTGTCTACATTGCCTCAGGTACCCGTTCTGGACTATAGACATTGTTTTGTACCTAGTTGGCCAGCTGCTATCCCGCTACGTGGTACTGCCCAGTTGGTCCACACCCCGCGCCGTGACAATATACTTATCCGGTAAGGCCAGCCCTCCTTATTATAAAGTGCCTTTAATGTGTTTATGGCTAATATCAGGGTCTGGTTAACCCATAGAAAATGGCTGAGAAGTTTATCAATGGTGGTAAAGTTAATTTTTGGCAGTAGTCTTGGAGCTACTCTATACAAATATAGCAACTTAGGAAGGAGGACCATTTAAAAATTTTAATACAACCCACTAATGAGAGAGGCCAAGTCTCCTAGGCCTTAAGTTTGTGAGTGACAAATTCCGTTGTGATAACTACATTAAGCCAGAGAAACTGGTGGAGATCTTTATGAATAACAATTCCCAAATACATACACACATCTGCCACCAAAACTATAGAGCTTGAAAAGATCTTTTCTCTTGCCACCTCATCCACTAAATATAATATGGACTTGGCCCAATTGATTCGCAGACCTGAAAACTTGCCATACTCATCTACTGTGTCTACAAGGGCCTCTAGGGATGACCTCGGGTCAGCTAAGTACACCAGCATATCGTCCGCATATAGAGACAATTTTTTAGTGATACCTGCCCACCCCTCTATACCAGAATTCCCTTTGATTATTGTGGATAATGGTTCCATCACTAGATCAAATAACATGCGTGAGGGTAGGCACCCCTGCCTGGTGCCTCTGCGGCATTAGAAGGGGTCCAAGATTTAACCATTTGGGCCCTGTTCAAACAGAGTTTATCAATGCAGTTTTTGATGCGGAAACTGCGTAAAAAAATGGCTGAAATCGCTTCCCATTGATTTTAATGGGAGGTGGAGGCGTTTTTTTTCTTGCGAGCGGAAAAAACGCTTCTGGGAAAAATGCGGCAAAGGGAATATTGAGACAGATTTTTCCGCCTGCAAAAAACTCTGTGTGAACATACCCTAACTCTTCTACGGGCTGTGGGCTTGAGGTAAGTGAAGCTACGTTAAAAGGTCCTTTTGTACTGTATGCCTATATGTTTTAAGGTTTTCCACATGAAAGCCCATTCTACTGAGTCAAAAGCCTTTTCATTATCTAAGGCTGCTATATTGCTACTGCTTGCATTTTCATGACGGATTACTACCTTATGTTTATAAAATATGTCTGGACCATTGTACTGAACAAGAACATTTTACATTTTGGTATAACCCCTTTTTCCTCCATAGATTGTAAGCTCTTGCGAGCAGCGTCCTCACTCCTCTTGTTTGAATTGTTAATTCGTTTTGCCACTCTCCTACATAATCTGATCGGCGCTGTAATGTAGATAACAGCAGTGGCTTTTATTTTGAAAAAACGATAATTTTTGAGCAAGTTATGAGCAATTTTAGATTTATGCTAATTCGTTTCTTAATACACAACTGGGCGTTTTTTACCTTTTTACCAAATGGGCGTTGTAAAGAGAAGTGTATGACGCTGACCAATCAGCGTCATACACTTCTCTCCATTCACGTTTAGCTCGTTTCACTGCACAGCGTGATTGTAAAGGATCTGCTAGACACAACTTCTGTGTCGACGCCCATAGGTAATCAGTCTGCACCTGCTTCTATGTCTGTGAGACTGACTCCATCTTCCACCACCCAGGATGGCAGGCTTAGGAGTGGGAGAGCCTATCACAGCCTGGCCAGACGGAGCTAGCTCCCATCCTCTGTCTATTTATACCTGCCTTTCCTGTTCCTCCTTTGCTTGTGACTCTTCTCTGCTGGTTTCCTGGCCCTGCTGCAGCTTCTTGAACTACTGATCCTCTCCTTGTGATTGACCTTGGCTTTACTGACCACTCTTCTGCTCTGCGTTTTTGGACTTCGCTCATCTCATCGGCTCGTTCACTTCGCTTGTTGCTCACGGTGTCCCCGTGGGCAACTTCCCCATTTCCCTGGCTTCTTTGTACCCTGTCTGTTTGTCTGTCGTGCACCTATTGAGTGTAGGGACCGTCGCCCAGTTGTACCCCGTCGCCTAGGGTGGGTCGTTGCAAGTAGGCAGGGACTGAGTGGCGGGTAGATTAGGGCTCACTTCTCTGTCTCCCTACCCCGACATTACAGTGATCTTGCGAGATCACAGTGTGCTGTCACTTACTCACACATTATCTTTACCGAAGTGTCTTGAGCGTGAATAGACATGGCCTCCAGGCAGGATGCGATGTCTATTCACACTCCCGACATTTCGGTAAAGTTTCTGTGGGACTTAATCACACAGCACAGCGTGATCTTGCGAGACCAATTTCTCTGCAAAGCGAACATGAGAATGAATAAACACAACCCAAAATCTATCACCCTGTTTCTCCTGTGTTCAAAAATACCCCCATAATGGCCCTATTGCACTGCCTGGACACGCGGCAGAGCCCAAAAGGAAGAGAGCACCCGGTGGCTTTCAGGACACATATTTTGCTTGAAAAGGTTTTAGGCCCCATTGCACATTTCGAGAGGCATTGAGCTGCCAGAACGATAGAAACTCCCCAAAAAATACACCATTTAGAAAACTAGACACCTTAAGGTATTTATCTAGGGACAGGAACAGCGATCGCGCTGTTACAGGGGCCTGTAAAAATTACTTTATACTGCAATACATTAGTATTGCAGTGTATTGTACTAGCGATCTAATGATCGCTGGGTTAAGTCACCTAGGGGGGGCTAATAAAGTGTGTAAAAAAAAAAAGTTAATAAAATGAGTGAAAAAAAAATATTATATATTTAACCCCTTACCGCTTTTGGGCGTGACTGTACGTCCAGATACAAAGTACAGTCACGCCCTGTAGATAAAGCCAGCACAGGAGCTGTGTGCGCTTTATCTTCAGCGGCTGTCAGATGTCATACACAGCTGACATCCTGCTGCAATGGTTGCGATGGCTCTTACCGCCGATCGCAGCCATATAACCCCTTCAATGCGGCTGTCAATGGTGTCCGCCGCATTGAAGTGGTTGACTGAAGGAAGGAACTCCCTCTGTACCCCACCGGGCCCCCCACGCGATGGATCGCGGGTGGCAATGGTTGCTATGGCAACCAGGAAGCCGTTGCTAGGCTTCCTGGTTGCCCAGGTACGGAAGCCTATTAGGTCCTGCCCGAGGCAGGACCTAATACGCTAACTGTCAGATAATGAATGACACTTACAATACACTGCACTACATAAGTAGTGAAGTGTATTGTACCGGGGATCAGTAGACCAGATCTTCAAGTCCCCAGGTCAGTGTAAAAGAAAAAGTGAAAAAAGTAATAAGAAAATGTTAAAGAAAAATAAATAAAAGTTTTAACTAATAAAAACAATAATCGCCCTGTTTCCCTGATCAACTCCTTTATTATTAGAAGAAAAAAAATTAAAACATGAAAAAAAACTATACATAATAGGTATTGCCGTGTTTGGAACGGCATGATATCTAAAAATGTCACATTATTTTTACCGCACGGTGAACCGTAAAAATTTTTAATAAAAAAACAATGACCGCATTTTCTTTTTTGGTCATCTTGTCTCAAAAAAATTTTAATAAAAAGTGATCAAAAAGTTGGAAGTAACGCAAAATGGTACCAATAGAAACTACGGTTTGTCACGCATAAAACAAGTCCTCCTGCAGCGATATCAACTAAAAAATAAAAAAGTTATGGATGTCAGAAAATGGCGAAACTAAAATATGATTTTTTTTAGAAAAGAGTATTTTTATTGTGGGAACATAGTGAAACGTAAAAAAAACTATATAAATTTGGTGTCGCTGTAATCGTATCAACCCGCAGAATAAAGTTAACATGTTGTTTATACTGCACGGTGAACACTGTAAAAAAAAACGTGCTAGAATGGGTGTTTTTTGGTTTCCTCATCTCCCAAAAAATGGAATAATTAGTGATAAAAAAAATTGCATGTACCCCAAAATGGAACCAATAAAAATTACAGCTCGTTCCACAAAAAACGCGCCCTCACACAGCTCCGTCAACGGAAAAATAACATGTTATGACTTTCAAAACGCAATGATGCTAAATGATGCTAAATGACGGCCCAGACTCATTTTTTAGGTCCTGTAGAATTTCACTAAATACCCCACATCGCCATCTGCTGGATCCCACAGGTGGACCCTGTAGATGCAGCGGAGATGAGGAAACTTTAGGGCATTGTGCTGCTTATAGGGCTAGTGAAGAAGTCAAATATAAGGCAATACTGGAGCGCAGATATTTTGTATAATACCCAATAAACCCGGCCTGTGCATAAAGGATTGGTTCAAAGCGTACCACACCAATCCATGGATTATTCATTCACCCCATTATTACATCATCCTATTATGTATGACCTGTTGCACTCCACCCAGTTTACATATGCCCTGATGTACTCCGCCCAGCTTACATATACTCTGATGTACTCTGCCCAGCTTACATATACCCTGATGTACTCCGCACAGCTTACATATAGCTTGATGTACCCGCACATATTACATATACCCTGATGTACTCCGCACAGCTTACATATAGCCTGATGTACCCGCACATATTACATATACCCTGATGTACTACGCACAGCTTACATATACCCTGATATACTACGCACAGCTTACATATACCCTGATGTATTCCGCCTAGCCTACATATACCCTGATGTACTCCGCCCAGCTTACATATACCCTGATGTACTCCGCCCAGTTTACATAGACCCTGATGTACTCTGCCCAGCTTACATATGCCCCCACATTATAAACTGAAATACCAGTAAAACACCCAGCAAAATCTGTGCTTCAAAAGCCAAATGGTGGTCCAACTGAGCCTGGCAGTGTGCCCAAACCGCAATTTATGACCACATATGGGGTATTATTGTATTCTGGAGAACCCGCTTAACAATTTATGGGATGTGTGTCTACGGTGGTACAAGCTGGGCACAACACATTGGGCACTGAAATGGCATATCTGTGGAAAACAGCAATTTTCAATCTGCAACATCTATTGTTTACTCATTTTTGCAAAACACTTGTGCGGTCAAAATGAACACTACACCCCTAGATAAATTCTTTGAGGGATCTAGTTTCCAAAATGGGGTAATTTTTCGGGAGTACCACTGTACTGATACTATAGCTCAATGCAACATGGTGTCGAAAAACGAATCTTGTAAAATCTCCACTCCAAATACTAAATGGCGCTCCTTCCCTTTAGAGCCTTGCTGTGTGTCCATATAGCAGTCTATGACCACATGTGGGGTATTTCCCTACTCTGGAGAGAATGCTTTACAAATGTTACGGTCCTTTTTCTCTTTTATTTGTTGAGAAAATGAAAAATGTTGAACTAATGCTACGTGTTATTTGAAAATAATGTAATTTTTCATTTTCACTGCCCATTTGTAATAAAATCTATGAGACACCTGTGGGGTCAAAATGCTCACTACCCCCCTAGATGAATTCCTCAATGGGTGTAGTTTTCCAAATGGAGTCACTTTTGGGGAGTTTCCACTGTACTGGTACCTAAGGGGCTTTGCAAAAGCGACATAGCGCAGAAAAAACAATCCATCAAAATCTGCTCTCCAAAAGCCAAATGGCACTCCTTCCCTTCTGAACCCTGATGTGTATTCATACAGTGGTTTATTACCACATATGGGGTATTTCCGTACTCTGGAGAAGTTGCTTTGCAAATGTTACAGTGCTTTTTCTCCTTTATTTGATGAGAAAATGAAACATTTTGACCTAAATCTACATCTTAGTGGAAAAAAATGTAATTTTTAATTTTTACTGCCCAATTCTAATGAAATCTATGAAACACCTGGGGGGTCAAAATGCTCACTACACCCCTAGTTGAATTCCTCTAGGGGTGTAGATTCCCAAATAAAGTCACTTTTGGGGGTTCATCACTGTACTGGTACCTTACGAGCTTTACAAATGCGACATGGTGCCGAGAAATTAATCCAGCAAAATCTGTACTACAAAAGCTAAATGGCGTGCCTTCCCTTCTGAACCCTGATGTGTATTCATACAGTAGTTTATTACCACATATGGGGTATTTCCGTACTCTGGAGAAGTTGCTTTACAAATGTTGGGGTGCTTTTCCTCATTTATTTGTTGAAAAAAATTAAAAATTCTGAGGTAAAGCTACATCTTATTGAAAAATAATGTCATTTTTCATTTTCACTGCCCAATTCTAATGAAATCTATGAAATACCTGTGTTGTCAAAATGATCACTACACCCCTAGATGAATTCCTCTAGGGGTGTAGTTTCCCAAATGGAGTCACTTTTGGGGGATTTCCTTTGTTTTGTCACCACAAGACCTCTTCTAACCTGACATGGTGCCTGAAATATAATTTAAGAAAAGGAAGGCCGAAAAATCCACTAGGTGGTCCTTTGCTTCTGGGGCCTTTGTTTCAGGCCCGTAGCACACTAGGGCCACATGTAGGATATTTCTAAAAACTGCAGAATCAGGGCAATAAATATTCAGTTGTGTTTCTCTTGTAAAAACCTTCAGTAATACAGGAAAAATGGATTAAAACGGAATATCTGCAACAAAAATTAAATTTGCAAATTTCCCTTCCACTTTGCTTTAATTCCTGTGACACGCATAAAGGGTGAAGAAACTTTCTAAATGCTGTTTTGAATACTTTAAGGTGTGCAGTTTTTAAAATGGGGTGATTTGTGGGGGTCCCTAATATATAAGGCCCTCAAAGCTACTTCAGATCTGAACTGTTCCCTAAAAAAATAGCCTTTTGAAATTTTCTTGAAAATATGAGAAATTGCTGATAAACTTATAAGACTTGTAACGTCCTAGAAAAATAAAAGGATGTTCAAAAAATGATGCAAACATAAAGTAGACATATGGGAAATGTTAACTAGTCACTATTTTGTGTGGTATAACTATCTGTCTTAGCTTTGATAGGTAAAAGCATTCCAGAGTTAT